>NC_058081.1:439053728-439363728 GCF_014858855.1 Bufo gargarizans | reverse complement strand
GATATTCCGGCTTCCACCAAATACTGATTGAGGCCTGCGATATACCTGTTTCCACAAATACTGCTCTTCTCTAGGGACTTTGTCATAGGCTCATTTTAAATGAGAGGAAGGCAGAGGAAGAGGCAGGCCATTCTGCAGGGGTGGAAGGGGTCGGCAGGTGCATCAGGCCAGAGCCTAATTGGGAAGTTGGAGAAGGTGTGTCCGATTACGTCAAAGGATGCACCGGATTTGGTTGAGTGGCTCACTCAGCCTTACGCTTCTGCACCCTCCTTATCCTCTGTATCTGCACCCTCCTCGCTCTCTGCTGTGTGCACCCCCAAAGGCACCACCACCACAATAGCCCCTACACTCGAGGATTTATTTTCCCATCCATTCCCAGACCTTACCTATGCGCAACCATTCTTGGCATCGGATGAGGAAGAGGAGGTAGCAATGGCTGCCACCCAGCGGTCTGATGACAGTACCCAGATCAGCCCAAGGAGGGTGGTCCCCGCTGTTGCTGCCTACCTTGAGATCTCTAATGTCAGTGGTGGTGAAAATGACGATCATGCAGTGTCGATGGAGGTCACGTGGGTGCCCAGAAGAGAGGAAGAGGATGGGAGTTCAGAGGGAGAGACGGAGAAACAGATAGAAAGGAGAAGGAGGAGAAGCAGGCAGACTGTAAATGTATATCAAGTGAGCCATCCGCCATGCACGGTCACATCTTGCGCTCCCAGGACGCCAGCATATGGCTCCGCAGTGTGGGCTTTTTTTAACGTGTCCGCTACTTACAATAGTGTTGCCATCTGCAGCCTGTGCTGTCAACGCATAAGTCGCGGTAAGCCCAACACTCACCTAGGGGCGACCACCTTAAGAAGGCACCTGGCCTCTCATCACTGAGCCCAGTGGGAGTAACGCACAAAGCCACACTCCCGGCACTCCACGTCCTGCCTCTTCTCTTTCTCCACTCTCCTCTAATTTGTTCTCCACTCCACCTTCCACTGTGTCGTCGTCGCGTTCATCTGGCAGAAGGCAGGCTTCCGTGGCCCAAATGTTTGAGAGTAAAAAGTTGATGATGCCGGATTGCCCAACGGCTGACCGTTGGCTTGTTGGAACTGCTAGCCCGCCAACTACTGCCATATAAACTGATGGACTCGGAGGCCTTTAGAAAATTTGTGGCTATTGGCACACCTTAATGCAAGATCAAACGGAAGGAAATATTTCTCCCAGAAAGGCATCCCAGAGCTATATGGCCATGTTCAGTGGAAATTAAATATATCTCTGGCACAGTGTCAGTACCAAGATACCTGTGACCACAGACACGTGGTCTAGCAAACACGGGCAGAGAAGGTACATAACTTTTACTGCCCACTGGGTGAACCTTTTGACGGTTGTCAAACATGTAACCCATGGCACCCGTGTGAATTTGGTGTTACAACCATGGATTGCATGCAGGCCTGCCTCTTCTTCTCCTCCTCCTCCTACTCCATGCTCTGTCTCCTCCTTGGCTGATTCCTCCTTTTCCACTGCTACCTCCTCTTCCGCTGCAACCCCCAAGCTCCCCAGAACCTATTCAATGTGCCAGGTGAGACATTGCCATGCTGTGCTGTGGCTGTTGTGCCTGGAAGCCAGGAGCCACACCGGTCCTGCACTGCTTTCAGCTCTGCGGTCACAGGCCGATCAGTGGCTAACCCCACTCAATTTGACAGTTGGTAAAGTGGTGTGCGACAATGGTGCCAATATGCTGAGCGTGCTGAAACAAGGCAAAATTGCACACGTGCCGTGCATGGCACACGTCCTGAACGTAGTCGCGCAGCAATTTGTTGCCTTGCTGAACTCGCCTTGCTGAAGTTCAGCAACGACACCACTTTTCCATCAGACATCTGATTTGCGACAGCCCGATGCGCTGGAAATCCAGCTTGTATATGCTTTATAGGCCGCTTACGTGCCGTTAACGATTACCTGTACGAACTCTGCAGCAGGACAGGGTCTGGGGGGCTTGTTTTTTTTTTTACTGTGCCAGTGGCTGCTCATGCGTGACACATGCAGACTTCTTAGGCCTTTTGATGAGATCACCATACTGGTCAGTCGCAGTCATAGCACCATCAGTGAAATCGTACCTTACGCCTTCTTTCTGGAGTGTGCATTGCCTCGTGTCATTGATCAAGCCATCGAGGAGCAGAAGCTGGAAGATGAGGAAGTCACAATGTTTAATTCCCAAGGGGGCTACTCCATCTGAGACAAGTCAGCAGGAGTCTGGAGAGGAGTCAAAGAAAGATGGTGGCTGGGGGGGAGGAGGAGGAGGAGGAGGATCAAGAAGAGCAGGCTTTGAGGGGGACTTTAAACTTTTCGGGGATCCCTGATGTTGTTCGTTGCTGGCGGGAGGAGACCGAGGATGACATTTTCCTGGTTGATAAGCAGGAGCCAGGGCGCTCTACCCCTTCCAATTTAGTGCAAAGGGGTGCCTTCATGCTCCAGTGTTTGAAGAGGGACGCCCGTATAAAAAGCATAAAGGGCAAGGACCAGTACTGGGTTGCAACATACTTAGACCCCCGGTACAAGCACAAAATGGCAGACATGTTACCAGCATCACAGAGGGCTGTCAGAATTCAGCATTTCCAGGCCTTGCTGTGAGAGATACTGCTTTCTGCTGTTGCATTCGCTGGCAGAGGAATTTCCACCCACAGCGAAGCAGGTGCAGGTACCAATTCTACTGCGCCTGCAAGAAGAGGGCGAATTAAAGATGTGTTGATCTCTTTTGATATGAGATCATTCTTGCAAGCAACCCATTGAGAGCTGGCCTCCGGATCCAGCCTCAGAGAACACCTAGACCAACAGGTGTCCGACTATATCGGGTTAACAGCCGATGTGGATGCTCTGAGAAGCGAGGAACCCCTTGAGTACTGGGTGTGCAGGCTTGACCTGAGGCCAGAGCTGGCACAATTTGCCATGGAACTCTTGGCTTGCCCCTCGTCCAGTGTCCTGTCTGAAAGGACGTTCAGCGCAGCAGGGGGGGATCGTGACCGATAAGTGCACTCGCCTAGCTCACAACAGTGTGGACTACCTCACATTTTTAAAAATTAATGGGAATGAATCTCGGAGGAATTCGACACCTGTGATGACCACGTGTAATTGAATTTCCTCATGCCAGCCCACACATATCCGCCACCACCCAGAACAAAAAAATGGTCCTTGGCTTATGTATATACAGTGGCATAAAAGGCCTTTTATGTCAGGTGAATGCCTAATTTTTGGGGCCTGTACTGGCCAAAAGTTACATATTTATTCTGTGACTGCCTAATGTACCTTCAGCCACAGAATTCAAAGTTCTGTGCTGTCAGGTGAATGCCTATTGGCTAATTTTTGGGATCTCTACTGGCCGACAGTTAAATATTTCTCCTATGACCGCCTATTGTATCTCCAGCCACACAATCCAAAGTTCTTTGCAGTCAGGTGAATGCCTATTGACCAATTTTTTTGTGGGCCTGTACTGGCCGACAGTCACATATTCATCCTGTGACAGGCTAATGTACCTCCAGCCACAGAATCCAAAGTTCTTTGCTGTCAGGTGAATGCCTATTGCCTAATTTTTGGGGCCTGTACTGGCCAACAGTTACATATTTATCCTGTGATTGCCTATTGTACCTCCAGCCACAGAATCCAAAGTTCTTTTCTGTCAGGTGAATGCCTATTGCCTAATTTTTCGGGCCTCTACTGGCCGACAGTTACATTTTTTTTATCCCTAGCCACATAATCACACCCTTGTCTCACTCCTCTGCCTCTCATTATGGTGGCGTATGAACCACATTCATTATAAGGAGCTTCTTATATCACAGGGTCATGTGACTGTGCCCCCCCGTACTGTGCCCCCTTATACCCTGCATTGTGCCCTCTCACCACACCCTGTGCAGTGCCCCTAGTCATTCCCTGTACTGTGCCCTCTTATGCCCTTTTATCCAGTCACGGTATAGCAGTGTCATCCGGTCACTGTACAGACATGTTGTCCGGTCAATGTATGGTGGCGATGAGTAAGTGGTCCTTGTGAGTATGACATCAGAGGATATAGATAATAAAGATGGCCTTGCGGTTCGCCCCGCATCGTTTCGCGGCAAACTTTGCTCGTTCACGATTATCTGAACATGCGAACAGTATTATGAATAATATCATATTCAATTCAGTAACACACCGTATACACTCACCTAAAGAATTATTAGGAACACCATACTAATACGGTGTTGGACCCCCCTTTGCCTTTAGAACTGCCTTAATTCTACGTGGCATTGATTCAACAAGGTGCTGATAGCATTCTTTAGAAATGTTGGCCCATATTGATAGAATAGCATCTTGCAGTTGATGGAGATTTGAGGGATGCACATCCAGGGCACGAAGCTCCCGTTCCACCACATCCCAAAGATGTTCTATTGGGTTGAGATCTGGTGACTGTGGGGGCCATTTTAGTTGTCATGTTCAAGAAACCCATTTGAAATGATTCGAGCTTTGTAACATGGTGCATTATCCTGCTGGAAGTAGCCATCAGAGGATGAGTACATGGTGGTCATGAAGGGATGGACCTGGTAAGAAACAATGCTCAGGTAGCCCGTGGCATTTAAACGATGGCCAATTGGCACTAAGGGGCCTAAAGTGTGCCCAGAAAAAATCCCCCACACCATTACACCACCACCACCAGCCTGCACAGTGGTAACAAGGCATGATGGATACACGTTCTCATTCTGTTTACGCCAAATTCGGATTTAAATGTCTCAACAGAAATCGAGACTCATCAGACCAGGCAACATTTTCCAGTCTTCAACAGTCCATTTTTGGTGAGCTTGTGCAAATTGTAGTCTGTTTTTTCCTATTTGTAGTGGAGATGAGTGGTACCCGGTGGGGTCTTCTGCTGTTGTAGCCCACCTTTCTTTACCATTCTGACATTCAGTTTGGAGTTCAGGAGATTGTCTTGACCAGGACCACAACCCTAAATGCATTGAAGCAACTGCCATGTGATTGGTTGACTAGATAATCGCATTAATGAGAAATAGAACAGGTGTTCCTAATAATTCTTTAGGTGAGTGTATATATATAACCTACTTAATTAAATCAATTAAGTATTACATTTCTCTTTAATACTAATTTATTGCCCCCAGGGACACAAGTTTAATGACGACTGCGGGGTCTGGGGATAGCACGAGCATTTGTTCTCTCCGTGACAACGGATCACGTGATCTTGAACATGACATGAACCGCCCACAGCTCTTTAGCATGCCAAATTCCATCAGTCCTGGCCCCTGACCATAAGCCAAGTGACTGGAATACGTCACGTGAGTCACACGTGACCTGATGCCATTGGCCAGAGCGGCAGGTTCTCTAATTTCTCTTTCCCTCACTCCGGTCACGTGACCATCATGGGACACGTGACCTCCGCCATAGGCTGGAACGCTTCCAAGCGCCAATGGTTGTTATGGTGATGGTCATCTGATCGCTGGCTTTGCGATCACATGATCTGGTATAGTACCAGTCTGTCCCATGTACTTTAAATTGCATTTATAGCAATCTGCTAATAATAAAAAATAAAAAGGGAACTGTGTTGTGACTCATCATTTAATCACATTTCTAATCTTCTCCTTCAGGCTTTTATTGTTTTGGTACATACTAAGAGCAATCTTGAAATTATGTACCTGTTACATATGCTAATCTGATAGCACCTGTGGGTGGTTCCATGAGTTTGTCATTTTTTTGTGTGTATATATACCCTCCTTTGTACCATGTATGAGTTATTAATGTCAACCTGTTGAAGGGGACCTGGACTCCCCGAAATGCGTTGTTTTTATTTTTGCGCACTTTTAATGGAATAAAGAAACTTTTCTACATCCAAGACCGTATGAATTGTGTTTGAAGCGCCGGGGCAGGATTTTGAATTTTTCTCCTAAAGCACCTATTCAGAGGGACTGGACTTCCCGTCCTGACCTGCACCAGCACACCCAAGGACCAACTCTTGTGTGACAAGCCTTCAGTAGGGTTGTGCCTTTATTAGCACAATCCCATAAGGTGGGCCTTTAGTGTACACCTCTGTTGTTATTAACACAATATCGAACGTACTACTCTATTGTGTTCTTTCTTGAGCCTTAGGCACGTCCTGTCAGTACTATGACCTTCCATAGTGTGCCCAATAATACTGTAAGTGACCCCACTAATAATAGCGATCCCATAAAGCGCATATTAGTAATACTGTTTCTCATGGTCCTCCAGTTGTAATATGGCCCTTATAGTTGTCCCCGTAGTAATAAAGCCCAAATAGTACCCCAGTAGTAATTATGCTCCCCTATAGTGTCTCTAGTAGTAATATGCCCCTTAGAGGCCCTAGTACTAAAAAAGCCCCCCCATAGGACCTCCAGAGGAGCAAAATCCAACATAGTGCTTCTAATATTAACAAAACCCTCATTGTTCTCTCTGTTGTAATAAAGCTTTTATTTTGTCTCAGTAGTATTAAAGCCCTCACAGTGCACCTTCAATGGTAACAAACCACCAGAGACAAGTAAGGAAGACAAAAAATCCAATGTTCACTCTACTCCTATTCCATGCAGCTATCTGCAATGAGGAGCTGCCCGTCTCCTTGCTCGGGGAACCATAATGTTGTCTTTGCAACTCTCATGCCACAGATTGGCCATTGAAAGGAAAAAAAATATCAAGCCACTTTTCCCTGGATAGCAAAATCTAGCAATATAATTGAATGGTAAACTCATTCCGCTTATGATATCCTCTTTTTTATGTAGTCGGCTGGTGTAACACAATGGATAATTTTTTTTTAACTATGACTATGTGAAATCCTGTGTGAACTGACACATTTGTATATCCTCTAGGCCTGATAACCTAAGGAAACAAAATTTTTGCAGCTTTACTAATCATGAGGTGCAAAATTCGAATTCATATTTTTTGCGAATATTTGGTAGAATATTTGTCATATATTAGCAAATATGAGAATCTGAGAGTATTTTCTTGATCGCCAAAAATCGGCAATGTAATATTCGCGTAATGCGAGCGAAATACAGGCGTGGTTCACTATAGCTACATATTTCAAGCTGCTAGAAGTTTCCTGAGACTGGAGAAAATGGCTGGCACGGCAGAATATTACAATAGCTTTATATGCAGATAGAGTGCTCCAATATATTCGCGATTGCAAAATCTGCACTAATGATGCGAATATTTTGCGTAATACGTGCAACTTCACATTTTAACAGGTCTGACAACTTATTAGTGATTGGTGCACTAAGCATTGTTGTGAACTTGTGACATCACAGCACTATGTATGTAGCATGCATGTATGGACAGCAGAACCTTAGCTACACTATATCACCATCTAACCTACACTGACTATCTGTATTATATATATAACTAACTAGCTAATGTAATGACACAGGGAAGCAGAGAGCATAAAAATAACACTGCTGCCTCTCTCAGATTTTCAAAATACTGCATACAAGGGCTGCTGGGGAGGTTCTTATATAGTAAGGTGTAGGCAACTTTCCTATTGGTTCCTAGGGATGTTGCTAAGCTGCTGCGTTTGGGTGTCCGTCTCCTGAGCGGAATGGAGGCGGAACGGAGCCAAACTGATGCATTCTGAATGGATCTGCATCCATTCAGAATGCATTGGGGATGTACGGATCCGTTCGGGCCGCTTGTGAGAGCCTTCAAACGGATCTGACAAGCGGAACCCCAAACGCAAGTGTGAAAGTAGCCTTAACCATGAGGTTTATAATTTGACGCGACGACACATTGTTTCCATATTCTCTCTTGTATAATCGGTCCCTTATGGGTTTTATTGTTTTTATAATGTAATTATGGTATATAATAAAATATGATAATTTGAATATGTGTGCTCTCGAATTGGTGTTTGTTGTTGCATTATCACACATTATTGGCTGCGATTTGTTTAATGTTGGATAATGCCAAAGAAGTCAAACACTGTTCTGTTTTGTCTACTTGAGGTGCATGCATCAACTAGGACAAGGTTTAAACAATGTGCATAGCAGTGTACATAGAGTATTTCATGGTTTTTTCCTTTACATTTCATCTCAACACCTGCAGTGCATACAGACATAGTGGATGCTCTATCAAAGCACACAGAGATCACTGATGACCAGTCGGTTTTAATAACTTCAAGAACATTATTTATTTGGTCAAAAATCGACTGAGCATCAACTTTTAAGAGCCTTTGAATTGAAACAAAATGCTCAACTGGACCTTGCTGTTCATTATTAAAATATCGTACTACAACAGACATCTGTTCATGGTGTCCACAGTCAGCAGTATCATCTGCAATTATTGAGATCATTTTCCATTTATTGCTGACACCATTTTTTGTTGCACAATATTATGTAAGGCCATAATTAATTCATTCTGGATGCGGTTACTCAGATATGTAGCATTTCGAGGAGATTCTTTCAAATGTCTTTGCATGACAGGATCATATTTTTTAGTAGATTGACAATATTTAGAAATAAACCTCTCTCGTGGCTATCGGTATTTGCATCGTGACCTCAAAATGGTCTGCCACCTGTTGCCAAACACCATGAGATTTCTGTTTTTGCACCTTTCTTCTTTTTTTGATAGTTAAACTTTCTTGCTCTCATCTAGTAACACATCAATAGGTTTTCCTTCACTAAAGCTTGACCATGCAGAAGTGCTCAGCATATGAGATTTGGATTGTTGGTGAGTTTTAAAACATTCATTAGCCCTGTGCCAGTTTCTGAATCCCTTTTCAATAAAAGGCTGGATCAGCCTGACCTTTTTGTGTTGCATCATTAGAAGAAAAGCAACGGCAGTAGCAGCAAAATGCTGCATCTTTTGCTGGACTGTATTCGATCCACCTGTATACCAATCACTCTGAAAATTTCTTTCTTTATTCCCTATTTTAGTTCTCAGAAACACGCACAGTTTTGGCTGATAAGGGCCTCTAGCTACTCCATATAAGATATTGACCCTTCTGATTAGAAAGCATTTGCCTAAGTGACAGAAACATACAAAAACATACATTGCTGAACACTGACATAGAAAAATGGGCAACAGGAAATAAATAAAAGGGGGGGGATGGGACAGATTAGAGACAGGTTGATACAGGTTCATAATGTTCATCCAATGAGGGACCATTAAGAAGATGAATCTTCAAAGAGAATCCAAGTGGTCCACGCAAAGGTGAAGGACAGATGTTTGCCATTAAGTAATTTGATGAGCTCCTCCATCTTTATGATGGACAGCGAGGACGTGGACTTCCATTTGGCTGCAACATGTGATCTGGCAGCATTGATTAGTTGTGTTAGAATAGACTTGAGATATGTCTTCATGGGAAGATGTGTGGAGAGTAGGAAAAGGAATAGCAAAATGTTTAGGGCTTTGCTAAAATAATCAGTGACATCATCCACAATTTAGACAATTCTGAACATAAAGGAGAGTCATACAGAGGGATACATTTTGTGTAGTTTGGAGGAAATATGGTACGGTACCACCTAGACAAGAGTTTATACACATCATGTACCCTTTGTAAGACCAGAATTACTGCAGTCAGAGGGCTGGACAGCGGATTTACTTTAAATATGATGTCACATTGTTACATAACCTGATTGAGAAAGATACAGAAGAAGAAGTTAAAATGTACACAGGAGACAGATTGAAAAGTGTATACATTTCTCATGGACATAGGTGATACAATAATGCAATAATACTTGTCATGGGCCTGTCATTAGTTGTAGCCTTTTTGCTTTTGTAGTTTTAATGCATAGCTTCTGAAATATTGTTCTTTCCCATGTCAGTCAAAGGAAAACAAAAACATTTCCAAAGTAAATTGTGTTGCTGTATGGTTTTTACATCTTATGGCAAGAGACAGACATTATTTAGATTTACTATTAGTGCGATGGATACTACCAAAAAGCTAAAACAAGTCTTTATAATTGAAGATCCTGATATATTTGCATTATAGCTGTATTAAAAGCCCTATGGTCGGCAGAAAGCCAACATTTATGTAGGGAAACTGTTGCATCCCCGTTGGATCCAATTATAGTGAATGGGGATCCGGTGATGCTTGGCAGTGTCCAGCTATGCCGGGTACAGTAATTTCTGTAGTCTTCACTGCCAGAACAGACTACCAGATTTACCAAACAGAGACTGGAACCCAAAAGGATACAAAGGTTATCTGATGTAATACAAAGTGACCATGATCCCACAAAATCTACTCTTCATTGTTTAGTAATCCGAATATCCATAGCAAACTTTTCCACTGATACTTCATTTAATAATATTCATACCCCTTGAACTTTTCCGAATGTTTTCACATTACACCCACAAAGTTAAATGTATTTTATTAGGATTTTATATATCCTAGACCAACATAGAGTAGCAAGTATGTGTAAAATGTGAAAAAAAAATGATACATGGTTTTCTGAATTTTTAATAAATAAAAATCTAGAAAGTGTAAAAAGTGTGGCTTGCATTTGTATTCAGCCCTCGAGTCAATACTTTTTAGTACCACCTTTCGCCGCAATTACAGCTGCAGGTCTTTTGGGATGTGTATCTACCAGCTTTACACAGCTTGCGTCTGTGAACAGCAATTTTCAAGTCTTGTCACAGATTCTAACACATGAATATTCTTTGATCTAAACCATTCCATTTTAGGGTCATTGTCCTGCTGGAAGATGTACCTCCGCAGTAGTCTCAGGTCTTTTGCAGCCTCTAGCAGGTTTTCCACAAGAATTGTCCTGTATTTAGCCCCATTCATCTTCCCATCAACTCTGACCAGCTTCTCTGTCCCTGCTGAAGAAAAGCATCCCCATAGCATGATGCTGCCACCACTACGTTTCACAGTGGTGATGGTGTGTTCAGGGTGATGTACAGTGTTAGTTTTCCTGCACACATAGCATTTTCCATTTAGGAAAAAAAAGTTTCACCCATCTGACCAGAGCACCTTCTTCCACATGTTTGTTATGTCCCCCTACATAGCTTGTTGCAAACTGCAAACTGCAAACTTCTTATGGCTTGCTTTCAAAAATGGCTTTCTTCTTGCATCTCTTCCATAAAGGCCAGATTTGTGAAGTACACAACTAATAGTTGTCTTCTGGACAGATTCTTCTAACTGAGTTGTACATCTCTGCAGCTCCTCCAGAGTAACCATGGACCTTTTAGCTTCTTCTCTAATTAGTGTTCTCTTTGCATGGGCTATCAGTTTAGACGTACGACCATGTCTTGGTAGGTTTGCAGTTGTGCCATACTCCTTCCATTTTCGAATTAAGAATTGAACAGTGCTCCATGAGATGTTTAAAGCTTGGGATATTTGGTTATAATCTAACCCTGCTTTACTATTCTCCACAACTTTATCCCTGACCTGTTTGGTGTGTTCCTTTGTCTTCATGATGCTGCTTAATCACTAATGTTCACCGACAAACCTCTGAGGCCTTCACAGAACAGCTGTAGTGATACTGAGAATAAATTACACATAGGTGGACTCTATTTACTAATTAGGTGACTGAAAGCAACAGTTCACATTGGATTTTATTTAGGGGTATCAGAGTACACTTTTCAGATTTTAATTTATAAAAAATTATGAAAACCATGTATAATTTTCTTTTCACTACACACATACTTTGTTTTGTTCTATCACATAAAACTCCAACACATTAAAATTTTGGGTAATGTGAAAAAATGTGGAAAAGTTCAGCAGTATGAAATATCTTTTCAAGGCACTGTACTAGCCTCCCTAGAGAGGTATAACCCTCACCCAGCTTCTCTATTCTCTAGGTAAACTACAGGAATGCAGTATTGCTGTGCTTCCCCTATTAGAAGCCATATTAAAATGAATGGACAGTGTGGTCTGCAAATATATCATATTCAAATATTTATATCATCTTGAGTCTACTATGAACATACTCTCTTAGATTTTAAAATAGATCACTGGAGGTACAATTTTTACAAAGCAGTACTCAAAGGATTCAGCCCCACTCTTTGGTGTTTGAACTTGATTATTCGCATATGAATAACAACAGAGATATCTCTGCAGACAATAGAAAAGTATTGTTTTAATCAGCATAATGAGTCCTACCAGACAGTATGCCTGGTTTAATAGGATTGACCATGCTGACAGAGCTTCTTTAAGTGTGATTTACAAAGGGGGAAATAAATGCCGAATTCATGACAAAAACCTGCATATACAAAAATATACAAAATGGAACATCACCAGCACTCATTCCTCCTTCCTAGTATAGCCATATGAGGAGGAAATGTGTGGAGTGGCGATTGAACATAAACTCACTGATCAAATCGAATGTAAATTAATGAAATTCATCTCAAATGTCCGAAATATAGAATTTAAGCGAATCTCAGACTTTTACAATTTGATATGGATAAATTGCTCAAAACGGTGTCTGCCATTTTACAGATGAAAAGACATAACAGCAAGGCAGAAAATGCAAAGAAGAATGGCCACATGAACCTGGGTGGTGCTCTGACCAGTGAGGAAGGTTTTAGGACAGAACAGGGTCAATGCAGTGTAGTGTGTTTCACTGGGCTGCAGCCATTTCCATCCAGTAAGGCTCTGCTTGCAATGCACATCAATATTTAAAGCTATAGTAATCTATTATCTTAATGTGATATTTTTTCTTATCAAGGTTGCACTGGATCATGACCAAATGCCCATTTTTTTTATAAAAGGTCTTGAAAATTTTCTTAGAAAAAATCCATTTGTCAAAGACTAGTGTACCTAACCTGATATATTGGTCTGTATAACAGTTTATGATTATCATTGTAGTGAATTTCTGGTTGACCATTTGTTTCTACAAAACTGTGGCTTAGGCTGAATGCACACGGCTGTTTTTCACGGCCGTGAGCAGTCCGTGGAACCACGGGCTGGATTCCTGCTGAGAGCAGGAGCGCACGGCGTCAATGGTTACTTTGACGCCGTGCGCTCCCTGCTGCCGCCGCAATACAGTAATGCACTGGTATGATCTATACCAGTGTATTACTGTACTGTGGCGGCAGCAGGGAGTGCACGGCGTCATAGCAACCAATGACGCCGTGCGCTCCTGCTCTCAGCAGGAATCCAGCCCGTGGTTCCACGGACTGCTCACGGCCGTGAAAAACGTCCGTGTGCATTCGGCCTTAGGCGCAGGTTATGCCACTGCTGCTGTTGGTTTAGACTCAAAAGATGTCAGATGTAGAGCAAGCTCAGGAGGTGGGAATGGTGGTCACAGAAATGTTGGGAGCATTGCTGGTGGTGGCTCTGTGTTCAAATTTGGTAATTTTGCTCCATAGTATCGGACAACAAAACCATTGCATTGTGAAAGGTCTGCAGTTGAAAAATAAGAAGTGGCCATTCAAGCACAAATGTAGGAAGTATGGCTCTCCAACACATAAGGGGGAATTATTTGTTCATCTGGATAAAGTGAAATGGCTAGAAATGTAAGCAACAGCGTCCTCTTTATAACCATCATTTATTTTTTATAAATTTTATGCAAATATAGCGAGCTACTATATTCTGCAGCACTTTACAAACCTTAGCATCCAACTGTCCCCAATGGGGCTCACAATCTAAGTTTCTTATCAGTATGTCTTTGGACTGTGGGAGGAAACCAGAGTACCCAAATGAAACCCACAAAAACATACAAACTCCATGCAGATGTTGCAATTCCACTGCTTCAGCCAGCGCTAATGCCAGAACAAGTAGCAGAAGCAGTAGCCAATAGTGTTGAGCGCAAATATTCGAATCGCTAATTTTAATTGCGAATATCGCCACTTTGAGAATTCGATAATATTTAGAATATAGTGCTATATATTCATATTTGCGAATAGTGTTGAATATTCTAATCGCGAATTTATCTTGAATATTTTACATTGCCGATCTTTCACAATCAAGTAAACAATGACTGGAGATCACAAATTCTCAAATTTGCTAATTTATGGCGAATATTGCCTGTGCCACTCATCACTAGTAGCCAATACAGTTTTGCTGAACATGATGGTAGATTTTTTCCTATTGTCACACAAAACCAAACAAAAATGTGTTCCACATATGTGTAAACCATCACATAAAAAAAAAATTATCATTTGTTGACCTGGGAGATTGTTACACACCTCAAGCTAATGCCAATAGAAACATCTGCTACTGCTGATAGTGGGGATTATTTATCACTAGCTCAATTATACCACTGCCGCTATATGCATGTCCATCATGTCCCATTCTGTACTTCTGCAGCTGCTGCTGCCCCTGCTGTCACTACTACCTCTACACAACCAGACATCTCCTGCCTTGTATATCAGGTTCCATACTGTTGCTGCTCTTTTTTTTTCTAAATGCAAAATCCTTTGCCATTTCACTCCCTTGACTTTTTTTTTTTCACCAAAATCTGTGGTTAAATTGTTTAAACAAGCTATTGCTTCTTCTGATACCATTATGTTTAGAAAGACATCTGAGCCCAAAAAAGTTTTTGGACATTTTTATAATAAAAAATTAAAAATCTGACAGTTTCAATTGTCAGCTAGTCACTCCAGACTTCAGTTGGACACAGCTGCAAGGAATCCCTCTGAAGCAGATGACATCCTATAATTAGCTATCTGATATCTAATAACAGATTAGGGCTCCTGTCTTAAAGGAAACGTGTCACCAAATGTTTTATAGTAACATAGTATATAAGGCCGAAAAAAGACATTTGTCCATCAACTTCAGACTGTTATCCTGCAAGTTGATCCAGAGGAAGGCAAAAATAAAAAAAACTGAGGTAGAAGCCAATTTTCCCCACTTAAGGGGGGAAAAAATTCCTTCCCGTCTCCAATCAGGCCATCAGAATAACTCCCTAGATCAACGACCCATCTCTAGTAACTGTAACCTGTAATATTATTACACTCCAGAAATACATCCAGGACTCTCTTTAATTCTTTTAGCGAACTCATCATCACCACCTCCTCAGGCAGAGAGTTCCATAGTCTCACTGCTCTTACCTTAAAGAATCCTTTTCTATGTTTGTGTACAAACTTTATTTCCTCCAGACGCAGAGGATGTCCCCTCGTCACAGTCACAGTCCTGGGGATAAATAGATGATGGGATAGATCTCTGTACTGACCCCTGATATATTTATACATAGTAATTAGATCTCCCCTCAGTTATCTTTTTTCTAAAGGAAATAACCCTAATGTTGATAATCTTTCAGGGTACTGTAGTTGCCCCATTCCAGTTATTAATTTAGTTACCCTCTTCTGAACCTTTTCCAGCTCTGTTACTTCTGCCTTGTTCACAGGAACCCAGAACTGTACACAGTACTCCATGTGTGGTGTGATTTGTAAAGTGGTAGGACTATGTTCTCATCACGGGCATCTATGCCCCTTTAGATGCAACCCATTATCTTATTGTCCTTGGCAGCAGCTGCTTGACAGCTGCTTGGTTTTTACTGCTTAGTTGGCTGTTTATTAAACTTGTCCTTTTCCATGTCAGTGTTACCGAGTGTTTACCATTTAGTATGTACGGTTGACTTGCATTATTCCTTCTCATGTGCATAACCTTACATTTTTCAGTGATAACCTTATCTCCCACTTCTCTTCCCAAGCCTCCAATCTATCCAGATCCATCTGTAGCAGTAAACGGTCCTCTTCCGTGTTAATTACTTTACACAGTTTAGTGTAATCTGTAAAAATTTATATTTTACTGTGCAAGCCTTCTACAAGATCATTAATAAATATAATGAAGATAATAGTGCCCAATACTGACCCCTGAGGTACTCCACTAGTGACAGTGACCCAATCTGAGTGTGTACTATTAATAATCACCCTCTGTTTTCTCCCAGCCAAGCATTCTAATTTTATATACTAACCTTTTATGTGGTACAGTGTCTAATGCTTTGGAGAAGTCCAGATATACGACATTCATTGATTCGCCGCTCTAGTCTAGAACTTACCTCCTCATATATATATTTTTTTCTTTTAACTTTATTTATTATATTTCAAATCTTAACAATCAATAATATAAAAACATATAGATCTTAACATTTTTTCAAACAAAAGTAACCTCCCAATCCCCTCCCATGGTGCGTCCTCCCTCACCACCTCCGCCCCGTAACAAGACGGGGGAGAGATGGAGAGGACTGAAGCGAGTGGAGGAAGCTCTAAGGGCTCCAATCTCCCCAAATTCTAAGCCATTTTATCTTGATATTTCTTTGCTTATATAAAATATATTCATATATCTTATTAGTATTTATCAGGTTTAGCCATGTATTCATACTAGGAGCATCGTGCGCAAACCAAGAACGAGCTATTAACAGTCTGGCCAGTAACATTATCTTGTACAGAAGTTTTTTTATTTTATTCTGCTGACACCCCACCTTGGCAAGATCACCCAAAACCCAACATTCAGCAGTAAAAGGTATCCGTACATTCAGCTTTCCCTCTATGTATTCACGAATAGTCCCCTAATACTGTTTTAGCTCTGAACAGAACCAGAAGATATGCAAATAATCTGCATCAGGAATATCACACGTCGGGTAGTTGGAATCACTCCTAATACCACATCTCTTAAGCCAAAGAGGTGCAACATAGAGTCTATGCAAAATATTAAACTGCACCACAACTTGATTGAAATTATGTGAAACCACTTTTAAATCCTGAAATACCTCGTCCCTATCGTCCAGAAAAGTCATTGCACATTCATTTTGCTAAGCCCTCTGTCCTGGAGAACAGGTATGTGCAAATCGTGCTCTAATTATATTTCTGTAAAGTTGGGAAATCTTCATACCATACTCCAAATTCCCTATCAAATCATTAAGTTGTGTAGAAGTGTGTATTTCAAGTCTATTTTTTTTTTATACTTAAAAGTGCCAATCTTAACTGTTAGTAGTGAAACCATGTTAATTTCTGTGTTTTTTCTTTTTGTGATAATACCGTAAATGAGACTATGTCCCCATTACCTACTACTTGTGTCACATATAATATATAACTTTTTTGCCAATATGGATCTCTACCTAATTCAATTAAAGTTTGAAAGTGCCTATTATACCACAGAGGAGTGCATCCCATTAAACCCTTCAACCCAAACCAAAATCAAATAGAATACCATGACTTCATAAAAAGATTCCTGGTGGATTTAAACTCCTTATCGGAGTAGGTCAATTGATGAAAAAAAAATTATCATATGGAGATTTATTCAGTAAATAGCTACAAAGAGGGCTGTCATTCCATTCCCAGAAAAAGCAAAACTGAATAGCTAGAAAGTATCCCTTGAAGGAGGGGAGATTAAGTCCTCCCCTCTCCAAGGGTTTATACCAATGCTCTAGTTTAAGTCTTATACATTTCCTCCCCCAGAGTAGGTCATTAATAATTCTTTCTATTAATTTAAAGAACCTGCCCCCGATCCAAACTGGAGAGTTCCTGAAGAGATAAAGTAACTGGGGGAGAATCACCATCTTAACTAAAGATATTCTTTCGGCCTTTGATAAAGATAAGCAAGGCCATGTTGTTATTTTAGACCTCAACTTATTTATCAATGGCATTAGATTAAGCGGGATAAAATCTTCCACCCTTGAAGAGATTGTAATACCTACATACTGAAAGGACTCAAAGATTTTTAACGTGGGGAGTGCAGATTTATCTAAGGACATATTATCCAATGGCATAAGAGTAGTTTTTCCCAATTTACATCCAGACCTGAAACTTCTCCAAACTGATTGATCATTTGAATAATATGTATCAAAGTAGCTTGGGTCTGTTGAATATAAAATAAGATATCATCTGCATATAGTGAAATGCGATCTTCTGTTCCTGATACCCCAAACCCTAGAATCCTGGGGTCTTGTCTGACCCTAGCAGCCAGGGGCTCAATGTAGATGTCAAATAAAAGAGGAGATAGTGGACATCCCTGGCGAGTGCCTCTAGTCATACAAAAACTTCTTGTAAGATTGCCATTTATATTCAGTCTAGCAGTAGGAGATCTATACAGAAGTTTAATCATGTTGCTAAATCTAGGGCCAAAGCCCATCTTCTGAAGCACTCTGCAAAGGAACCCCCACTCAACCCTATCAAAGGCCTTGGAAGCGTCAATAGATAAAATGGAACGAGAAGCCCCTCCGGAGGTCTGAAAATTGGAAAAAAGATGGTTGAGATTATAATGGTCCCCTTATTAAGCATGAAACCATTTTGATCTGGATGTATAATTGATGTCATAACACTGGATAGCCTCCGCGCCAAAATTATAGACAGAAGTTTAACATCTGTATTAAGGAGAGAAATAGGTCTATATGACCCCAAATCATTGGGGTCTTTACCCTTCTTTAATATCACTGTGATCACCGCCTCTGTCATTGTTTCTGGAAGAGCTCCCCCCTTTATTGAATCAGAGAGTAAGAATAACCTCCCTATATTTACGATAAAACTCATACCGTAGTCCATACAGTCCAGGGGAGGAATTACCTGAACAGGAGTGAATTGCTTCCTCTATCTCCTGAAGAGACAAATCCATCTCCAGACGTTCTTTTTGACTATTTGTAAGCGCTGGAAGGGAAATAGAATCTAAATATGTGACCATCATTTCCTCTGAGAGAACACTCTCTGATTTATATAATTCACAAAAGTGATTTACAAATATTTATATTATTCCCTCCTGATCTTCAATAATTGTCCCATCCGAGGCACGAATACTTTTTTGGGGATCCTGACTAGCTATTACCCTGGCCAGCATCTTCCCAGGACGTCCTGCCTCAGAAAAATATTTTTGTCCTCTAAATAATAACCTCTGCTGCGCTTTATCCAGAAGGAAATCAGAGAAGGCCTGTCTAGTCCTCTGCATAATCTCTCTAGCTTCCTCTGTTTTTAACCTAATAAAGCCAGCCATTCCATCCACCGCTGCTTCCTCCAGTTCTTTCTCCCTCTTTGAATAGCGCTTAGTTAGATCAGCAATTGTACTAATAAAAATCCTTCTCATAACTGTTTTAAACGCGTCCCAAACAAATTCGGATTTAGCTGAAAAAATATTTTTATCCCAAAAGGAAATAATCTCCTTTTTTATCTGGTTATGATTGTCAATTATTAATATCCAATGGAGATTAAATCTAAATGGGGGTTTCAGTCTACAATTATTCCTGACCATACATAGCTCTTTAAAAAAGGGAACATGGTCAGATACGGATCTGGTCTCGTATTTGATCCGTTTAATACAATTCAAATATCCCTTGTTTATCAAGGCCAGATCAATTCTAGACATAGAGGTTCCCGATTTACTAACACAGGAGTAGGCTCTTTTACCTTTGGATAGGTATTCCCAAACATCCATGAGGCCCACCTCTTGGCAAAACCGAGCCAAGGGGTACCCCCCCCCCCCCCAGAGATCCTATCAACCTCAGGGTTCATAACACAATTGAAATCCCCATTGACCACTACCATACATTGGGGCCACTGATCCACAAATGCCATTAAAGAGGTCAATATTTGCATAGAGAAGGGAGGAGGGATATGAATAAAGGCCAAAATACATAACTTCCCATCTAACCTACCATGGAGAAAGACATATCCCCCCTGTCTATCAACAGAAGATGCCAAACTTATAAAGTTAATCTGTTTATGGATTAAAACAGTAACTCCTCTGGAATAGCTGGTATATGTAGAGTTGTAGACCTGGGTGGCCCACCTCCCCCCTAGACAAAAGATTGTGTGCTGTGTGAAGTGGGTTTCTACTAAGCTAACTATAGCTGGCAAATGTCTCCATATCAAATCTAGAACCACCTGCTTTTTTTTCCTCTCCCCAAGACCGCGAACATTCCATGTTAGTATTCTTGTAGTCATTATTTAATAATAAAACTACGCTCGGAAGTATTTTTTCTTGCATTAATGTCCTGCCTCCCTTTTAGACCCGACCTGGTACTCAAATTTGGTGATATCAAAAATCGATCAATTCTGGAGGACTCTATCTGTTTCTCTCCTGCCTTAAGCGAAGTCAAATCCGTTAAACGTTTTTAAGGGGTCATTTTTTTTTTTTTTTTGTCACTCTTTTGTGTTTTTCCCTTTTTTTCCCCCCTCTTGGCTTCTTTGAATACTCCTTTTTTATTGTCTTTGGTCTCTCTCCTCACCGCCCCCCCCCCTTTTTTTTTTCTTTATCTTCCTGTTTTTTTTTTGTTGTTTTTTTTCCCTATCACAGCAAAGATTTTAATATCTCCTTTTTCTCTCTTTTTTCTTTATTCCACCCTTCAAACTTCAACAGAAGGGGTTAGTATTGTTATTGGTTAAAAAAATAAATAAATGGGAAAAGGGGTATTAAGGGGTTTTAAGACTAAAGTCCTGTGGGGTTAGGTATAATTTAGTGGGGTTAGGTGAGGCAGGGAGATACAAGTAGAGACAAGGAACACAGAATTTAGGTACAGCAAGAGAGGGATCCAGACCAGGGGAGAGTAACAGGGATAGATCTCATCGGTCTTCAGAGAGTGTCCCGCTACAATTTCAGCCCGAAGCACACAGACTAAGTCCAGCGTACAGGTCCATATGGAGTAGGAGATTGAGGAGGCGGTGGATGTGGCGGTGTAGGTGAAAGCGGCAGTGGAGGAGGAGGAGGTAGCCTACACTGCTTTTTGGTTTTAAATGTATTTTTATTTTTTTAAATTAGGGTACACCCCAAAACATTGGGAAATATAACCTGTGATAACCCCCTTCAGTCGTGCTAAACACACGTTTAGACAATACACTGGCTGCAAGGCAGGCCAGCACCTCCAAGGCGTAAAGCGCAAGCTCAGGCCATGTGCTCAATTTGGAGACCCAGAAGTTGCAGGGGGCAGAACGATCAGTCAGTTTGTGTAGGCGTGTGCAAACATACTGCCCCACCATGTCGCACATCCCCGTGATGTTCACGATCCAATTGGATATCTTCTCTACCAACTTTCGATGTTCTTTTCTGCACCTACCATGTTGATCACGGTTAGCGGCGAATCAGAAAAAGAGACCACATCCAAGGGAGATCAATGGATGGAATTTTATTGTGATCGAGCGGAAATGTGGGAAAAGCTATTAAAACTGAAGAATTATCCACGCCAGACTCGGGGAGGTAGTGACGATAAATAACAATACAGGACTCTTAAGATGCCCTGTTATTGGAATGATTAATACAAAATTATAGGGAATGTCATTGGGGTATTTTGGATTTGGAAACGTTAGCCAGGAGAGGCCCTGTGGCCGCATTGTTGACTCCAGATAATATCTGCCTGATCGCACGTCCTTGTGACATCCACCATCTATTTGGATATCCTCTCTATAAACTTTCAATGTTTTTTTCTTAGCCTACCATGTTGATCACGGTTATCGGTGAATCAGGGTTCTACGCCAGAGAGGGAGCGTGAGAAAGGGAGACTTCATCCAAGGGAGGTCAATGGCTGCAATGGGATGAAGCGGAAATGTGGGACAAGTTATTAAAGCAGGATCGAATGAAAGGGCCAATTAAAGACAATTTTTAGAAATTTAATTCCCTGTCACCTATCCAGAGCAGGGGTTTATTCACAGCAAAAATTGTAAAATGTCGCCCAGGAATGTATCAGAAAATGTTGTCAAATTTATTAACCTGTCTACTAGGTAGAGCAGGGGTCTGTCACAGCCAAAAATTGTTGAATGTCACACGAAAATGTAACAGACAAATTAGTGAAATTTATTAAGCTGTCAACTAGGTAGAGCAGGGGTATATCACAGGCAAAAATTGGTGAATTTCTCCCGAAAATTTAACAGACAAATTAGTGATTATTTTTTTTTACCTGTCTACTAGGTAGAGCGTAGGTATATCACACCCAAAAATTGGTGAATTTCACCTGAAAATGTAACATACAAATTAGTGATTTATATTTTTTTAGGTGCAACAAATAACAGAAAGATATAGGCTCCAGCACTCACTTTTGTTGAAGTGTCTTTTTCTCCATACTTTATTGGCAAGTGTTCACAGACATATAGGACACAATTTCTCTCTGGTGTAATGGCTGGTATCTGTATTGTTTTATTTTTTTTACCTGTCTACTAGGTAGAGCAATGGTATATCACACCCAAAAATTTGTGAATTTCACCCGAAAATGTAACAGACAAATTAGTGATTTTTTTTTACATGTCTACTAGGTATAGCAGGGGTATATTACACCCAAAAATTCGTGAATTTCACCCGAAAATTTTACAGAAAAATTAGTGAAATGACATAAAATATAATAAAATACATACCAATAAAAAAAAAAAACTTGATTTATGAGGCGGAGGTCCATACGAGTTTGAGGAGGCGGTGGACATAGCTGTGTAGGTGGAAGCGGCGGTGGAGGAGGGCGAGGTAGCCAACATTGGTTTTTGGTTTAATTTTAATTTTTTAATTACGGTACACTCCAAAAGAGTGTGAAATATCCAAAATACAAGAATGAGGAATTGCACTGTAGTATAATAATGGCTGGTTAAGGCCGGTATACATGTCTATTCTGCACAAGGTACGGACAAGTCCTGTGGGATCCATGCCTGGTTCATTTTAATGTGCAAAGAAAAGGGGGTTAGTTAGCACATCCCAGTGCGCAGGTGCACACTGGCAAATACCTAGAGAAAAAAAGACAATGCAACAGCACCCTGCAAATCAGATAATGTACAATAATGCCAAAGTCACAAAAATTATACTGCTAATGCAACACTTATTTATAAAGTGAGATGCTTAGCAAATGCATTTTGTACAAAACCATCTGAGCCCGTCTGCCGTACGTCAAGGCGATCTCTGTAAGATGGGTCCTAACACTAAATACTACCTGTTATGTGCCATAATGGCTGCCATAAAGGAAGTGTTGGATCCACATGCATGCTGGGTCCACTCTCCCCTTGTAATAGAGGCTATTATGGCACTAAAAATGGTAAGAGGCAGAGTGGACCCAGCATGCATGTGGATCCAATACTTCCTAAACTTTATGGCGACCATTATGGCGCATAACAGGTAGTATCTAGTGTTAGGACCCGTCTTACAGAGATCGCCTTGACGCACGGCAGATAGGCTCAGATGGTTTTGTACAAAATGCCAAGTATCTCAGTTTATAAATAAGTGTAGCATTAGCACTATCATTTTTGGCATTATTGTACTTTATCTGATTTGCAGGGTGCTGTTGCATTGTCTTTTTTTCTCTAGGTCTTTGCCATGGCAGCATGCACCTGCGCACTGGGAGGTGCTGAATAACCACCCTTTTTTTGGCAGATTTACAATGCTGGAGGTGTGACACTCCAGCGAGTCGTGCACTGTCCTAATAAGCCTGTCTGCCTCATAGGCTGATTTTAATTACTTTCAGTATAAAGCTGTAGCCTGCTCTCACTACATTCATTGGTAGCTGTCTGCCACAAGGAAAGGTATAGAGTGGGCACGGCATGCATATTGGTACCTGCTTCCCTTGTAATGGAAGCCATTATGGCACCAAAAAAAGTAAAAGGCAGAGTGGACCCAGCATGCATGTTGATCCAACACTTCCTGAACTTTATGGCGGCCATCATGGCACATAACAGATAGTATTTAGTGTTTAGACCCGTCTTACAGAAATTGCCTTGACGTACGGCAGACAGGATCAGATGGTTTTGTACAAAATAAATTTGCCAAGCATCTCGCTTTATAAATAAGTGTAGCATTAGCACTATAATTTTTGTGACTATGGCATTATTGTACTTTAACTGATTTGCAGGGTGCTGTTGCATTGTCTTTCTTTCTCTGGTTCATTTTAATGAAAATTGGCTGTGGACAGGCGGCTGCGCTTGTCTGTGATAACGCCCCCTGCCATGCTAAACACACGTTCAAACAAAACACTGGCTGCAGGGCAGGCCAGCACCTCCAAGGCATAAAGGGCAAGCTCAGGCCATGTGCCCAATTTGGAGACTCTGAAGTTGAACGGGGCAGACCCGTCATTTAGTACGTGTAGGCGTGTGCACACATACTGCTCCATCATGTTGGTGAAATGATGCCTCCTGCTAAGACGTTCCATATCAGTTGGTGCTGCTGGTAATTGCGGCATGCTGATAAAGCTTTTCCACATTTCGGCCATGCTAACCCTGCCTTCTGAGGTGCTGACGGTGCCCCAGCTGCGTTTGTGACCTCTTCCTCCTACTCTGCCTTCGCTTTGTGCTTCCACTGTGCCCCCGCCGTCAGGTAGGAATGCCACCAGCAGTGCGTCTACCAGCGTGCGCTTGTACTCGCGCGTATTACGATCATGCTCCAGTAAGGGGATTAGGGACGGTACGTTGTCCTTGTAATGGGGATCCAGCAGCGTGGCGCCCAGTAATCAGCACAAGTTAGAATGTGGGCAACTCAGTGGTCGTTGTGGAGACACTGCAGCATGGAATCCATGTAATACTCATCCTCCACCTCGTCATCCTCCAGAACTGTTCCCTGGCTGGATAATTGTGTACCTAGCGTTTGTGGGTGCAGGAACCCACCCTCTGAGCCACTTGTGAATGACTGTCCGGAAACCCTATGAAATGATCCCTCTTCCTCCTCCTGTGCCACATCCTCTTCCATCATCGCCGGCAGCGTTTTATCAAGGAGGCATAGAAATGGGATAGTGAAGCTGAGAGCGACATTATCGGCACTGGCCATGATGGTGGAGTACTCGAAACAGCGCAACAAGGAACACAGGTCTCGCATGGAGGCCCAGTCATTAGTGGTGAAGTGGTGCTGTTCCGCAGAACGACTCACCCGTGCGTGGTTCAACTGAAACTCCAATATCACCTGCTGCTGCATGCAAAGTCTGCCCAGCATGTGCAAGGTGGAGTTCCACCTTGTGAGCACGTCGCATTTGAGGGGGTGAGCGGGAAGGGCGAAGTTACGCTGCAGCGCTGATAGGCGAGCAGCAGCAGGGTGAGAACGCCGAAAGCGCGCACAGACGGCCTGCACTTTATGCAGAAGCTCTGACATATCAGAGGACATGCACCAAACTGCTATCCGCCTCAGGCCCAGCCGACACTGCATTTACCCAGTGTGTTGTTACTTGTCCACGTATCCATAGTGATATGCACCTTGCCACAGATGGCATTGCGCAGTGCACACCTGATTTTGTCCCCCACTTGGTTGTGCAGGGAAGGGATGGCTCGTCTGGAAAAGTAGTTGCGGCTGGGCATGACGTACTGTGGGACAGCCACCGCCATAAGGCTTTTAAAACTCTCTGTCTCTACTAATTATAGCTGTATTTCTAGCTTAAATGGCACACTGACTAATGTGGCAGAGGCCCAAGATGGAGTTATTTTCAAAGCCAGAAAAATTTAGAAGTATTTCAAACTTGTTTTAACAATAACAGATGCAGCAAAGGCTGCAATATTACGTACTTTGCCCAAAATGGGTGTTTTTATTTTACTAACAGAATATGACAGCAGTATATAACGCTTGAATTTCACACTGACAGATGCAGACAAGGCCGCAAATTAAGTATTTTGCCCAAAATGGGTGTTTTTTGAATAACAGAATATGACTGCAGTATATAATGCTTGAATGTTACACGTACAGATGCAGCCAGGGCTGTAAAATTTAGTATTTTGCCCAAAAAGGGTGTTTTTTTCAAAGCCAGAAAATTGTATTTGTAGCTTAAATTGCACACAGACTAATGCGGCAGAGGCCCCAGATGGAGGGTATTGCAAAAAAAAAATGTAAAACCCCCAAAAATTTTGAAATATTGCAAGCTTGTTTTAACAATAACAGATGCGCCAAAGACTGCAATATTAAGTATTTTGCCCAAAATGGGTGTTTTTTTTTACTAACAGAATATGACAGCAGTATACACTCACCTAAAGAATTATTAGGAACACCATACTAATACAGTGTTGGACCCCCTTTTGCCTTCAGAACTGCCTTAATTCTACGTGGCGTTGATTCAACAAGGTGCTGATAGCATTCTTTAGAAATGTTGGCCCATATTGATAGGATAGCATCTTGCAGTTGATGGAGATTTGAGGGATGCACATCCAGGGCACGAAGCTCCCGTTCCACCACATCCCAAAGATGCTCTCTTGGGTTGAGATCTGGGGACTGTGGGGGCCATTTTAGTACAGTGAAATCGTTGTCATGTTCAAGAAACCAATTTGAAATGATTTGAGCTTTGTGACATGGTGCATTATCCTGCTGGAAGTAGCCATCAGAGGATGGGTACATGGTGGTCATCAAGGGATGGACATGGTCAGAAACAATGCTCAGGTAGCCCGTGGCATTTAAACGATGGCCAATTGGCACTAAGGGGCCTAAAGTGTGCCCAGAAAACATCCTCACACCATTACACCACCACCACCAGCCTGCACAGTGGTAACAAGGCATAATGGATACATGTTCTCATTCTGTTTACGCCAAATTCGGACTCTACCATTTGAATGTCTCAACAGAAATTGAGACTCATCAGACCAGGCAACATTTTTACAGTCTTCAACAGTCCAATTTTGCTGAGTTCGTGCAAATTGTAGCCTCTTTTTCCTGAGTGGTACCCGGTGGGGTCTTCTGCTGTTGTAGCCCATCCGCCTCAATGTTTTGCGTGTTGTGGCTTCACAAATGCTTTGCTGCATACCTCGGTTGTAACGAGTGGTTATTTCAGTCAACGTTGCTCTTCTATCAGATTGAATCAGTCGGCCCATTCTCCTTTGACCTCTAGCATCAACAAGGCTTTTTCGCCCACAGGACTGCCTCATACTGGATGTTTTTCCCTTTTCACACCATTCTTTGTAAACCCTAGAAATGGTTGTGCGTGAAAATCCCAGTAACTGAGCAGATTGTGAAATACTCAGACCGGCCCGTCTGGCACCAACAACCATGCTACGCTCAAAATTGCTTAAATCCCCTTTCTTTCCCATTCTGACATTCAGTTTGGAGTTCAGGAGATTGTCTTGACCAGGACCACAACACTACATGCATTGAAGCAACTGCCATGTGATTGGTTGACTAGATAATCGCATTAATGAGAAATAGAACATGTGTTCCTAATAATTCTTTAGGTGAGTGCATAACGATTGAATTTCAAACATATAGATGCAGCAAGGGCTGTTTTTTAAAACCCAGTGAATTATAGCTGTATTTCTAGCTTAAATTGCACACTGACTAATGCTGCAAAGGCACCAGATGTAGGATATTCCCCAAAATGGGTGTTTTTTTAAACCCAGATTATTATTGCAGTATTCCATGCTTGGATTTCAATTTCACAAAAGCACATATGCAGTGCTGGTGCACTGAGCTTGCATAAAACGACTGCCACCCCCCTAACTAACAGACGGATAAAAGTTATTTTTCTCTGTCACTGGGCTCAGGGCAGGGTAAATAGATTGTGCACTGCACCCACACAACTAAATCTATGTAGATCGCTGAGTTCAATTGCAGTGCTGATTAAAGTTTATTTCCTATTCTCTCCCTCACAGCAGCAGCAGCCTATCCGTACACTAATAAGAGCAGAGTGACGTGCAGCGCTACGTGACTCCACCTTACATAGAGGCTGGGTCACATGCTGCACTGGCCAATCACAGCCATGCCATTAGTAGGCATGGTTGTGATGGCTTCTAAGGACACAGAGTTAAACACTTGTTGATTGGATGCTCTGCAGCCTTTCAAAAAGCGTCAAGAAATCGCCGAACATCAAAACCGAACCCAAACTTTTACTGAAATGTTCGGGTTCGGGTCCAGGGTCCAAAAATCCTAAAGTTCGGTACGAACCTGAACTTTACAGTTCGGGTTCGCTCAACCCTACACTTGTCCCATTCTCACATGATGCAGTGAACACCGTAAAGTAGATCCATGCTGGGACACAGCATCATAGATCATTTTAATGTACTGAGCTCAATTCAGCTGAGCCTAGGTCAGTCCAGAATTGCCACCATTACACAAACTGCATTTCCAGAACTACATACCCTCTTGCTCAACTGGCCTTAGTGATATCATTTTAAGAGTATGTTAAAACTAATTATCAAAAGTAGGTGCAACCAATCACAAACAAGATACATGTCACATGTGAAATTACAATATATATGATGGTATACACCTACATATGGAAACTTTGTGCAAAAATACATTAGCATAAAACATGTTTAACAGGAGAGCATGATTTGTCTCTTGTCACCTTTGTGACCTGCTTCAATTAAAAATATTTCCCTGTTTAAAAATTGGCCTCTGAAAAAAAAAAAAAAAAAACTTCAAAACTGCAGATAGCGGCAGTCTCAGATCCTTTCATGTAAATTAAGAATAACATCCTTTTGAGCTTGGGCAGAGAAATGTTAACATCCCGATAGGCTAGGACAGTGATAGAGAACCTTTTACAGACCGAGTGCCCAAACTACAGACCAAAACCCACTTATTTATCGCAAAGTGCCAACACAGCAATTTAACCTGAATCCAATATGGTATATATTCCATGTACTTTATCATTAAGCTATAATAGCCTGTCTACATTCAATGCACTGCCTGTTCTGTTTATAAGCACGCCCTGTGCTGATAAATGGCAGGAAAAGTCTGAGGCATATTGGTACAACATAGACTATTTCCTGGGTGTAGGTGCCCGCATAGAGGGCTCTGAGTGCTGCCTCTGGCACCCATGTCATAGGTTCTCCACCACTGGGCTAGGGTAAGGAAGGAGATAATAACACCCATCTTGGTCTAGGGCACTATAAGGGTTAACTATGCTCCTTGTATAACTGTACTGGACCTTGTCCTCCTCACTTTCTGAATAGATCCACGTTGTGGATGTGCTACCATATAAGTATCTTCAACCAGTTGGACTGAGATGAGTGATGCTTTTCCCATTCTTAATACAATTTCACTGCTTTGTTGAGGTCACTTACTTGTTAGTAGGCAACTAGTGTTTTAGGGAAATTTTGATTCTCCGCAAAGACAAATTTCTTAGTGCTTTGGGGTAGCAACTGAGTTTTCCCTGAATGGTGGTTAAAAGAATAAATATCAAACTTACCTCATTCATTTACTCGTGACAAGCTGGCTGCCATAATCTTGATTAAAGATCTCGCACAAAATCCTGTGTGAGATGACATATAACATCACAATGTTGAACGACGTAATGAACTTATCGCGAGCCGCGCAGATAAGAATTCGGCAAATCAAATTTTTTAATACTTTGCTCATCTCCATAGGCAACTACAATTATAAATATGTTTTACATATGCAGTATAAATCACAGGCACTGGACCAGCTAGGGCTGGTGGCTCCTCATTACTGGCTCATTGTTCTCCCAATACTCCCCCACTACTATTGGCCTGTTTAATGTTGTATTTGTTATAGCCACTCAGGATTTCTCATTTTTCTCCCTCTGCTAACCCCTCATCCTTCCAAAGTATAGAATGATATGGTAGGACCTATGACTGGGGCACTTCCTCCTATTAATGTGTGGAAAACTTTCAGCCTGTGCAAGAAAACACTCGGGCGGATTTACTAAACTAAATGTTCAATAATTTTGCCAAAATACTGACACACATGAGCTACCTGTAACTTCAAGGGGCTATCTCATGATTAAAGTAAAATAGTCACATGTAAATAACATCACCCCCTCCAACAGTCGCCTTCAACATACAGTCCATGTAAATAACATAATCCCCTCCCCAGCCACCTCTAACATGCAGCCTCATGTAAATAACATCCCTCCCTTCAGCCCTAACATAAAGTCCCAGTTAAATAACCACAACTCCCAGCATTGCTCTGCCTCTCCCTTCACTTACCTCTCTTTATGTAGCAGACATCACCACAGCTTCTTCTCCAGGACTTTTCTTCCTCACTCCTGAATGGTGTCCTCACTATTCACATGATGGTGACATACTTCTCAACCCCTGCCTTCTGCACTGATCACACGGAATGTGATGTCACCACAGGTCCTTCAGATCTAGCAGTTAGTGAAGGATGAATTCAGGCCAGGACGGTTCACGAACGAGATTGCGCGAACGCGATCAAATGTTCGCGAACTGCAAGTTCGCGGCAGGTCCCATTCACTTTAATGGCAGGCAAACCTGAAAAACCTTCAGCTCATATATGCAGCCACCAAATACTTAGTAAAAGTGTACAAATAGTCCTACAACATGGACAGTGACATACTAAAGGCGGATCAATGACAAAAATTCCAACAAAAAATATGTATCTTAATCAGGGGTCATTTTTTATATGTCTTAAAGGGAAATTCTCTGAAATGTGCCCTGTTAGAGCCTAGAATTTTTTTATTTTAGGCCACAGGAGTACAGGCCTTAAAATTAGGCATTCATCTGACAAAAGAAATTGTGATAATGTTGCTCGAGGTACATTATGCGGTCAATAGATACAAATTTTACCGTAGGCCACTTTATTTTTCACTTTTTTGGGGGGGTAACTGGTATATCACACCAGTAGAAATTATTTGTTCCGATGTCGTTTGTCATTGTCACTATCTGTAGCTGAGGTAAAGCAGCAAAACCGCAAATTAATTCTGCACTACCCAAATGCACTATATAGCAAGTATATAACTGGTATATAACACCCCTGCTTCAATCAGTGTTTTTAGGGGGTAACTGGTATATCACACCAGTAGAAATTATTTGTTCCAATGGTGTTTGTCACTCTGTGTAGCTGAGGTAACGCAGCTAAACCGCAAACTAATACTGCACTACCCAAATGCACTATATAGACAGTATATAATTGGTATATAACACCTCTGCTTCAATCACTTTTTTAGGGGGTAACTGGTATATCACATCACGATAAATTATTTGCTCCAATGTCGTTTGTCACTATCTGTAGCTGAGGTAATGCAGCTAAACGGCAAACCAATGCTGCAATACCCAAATGCACTATATAGAAAGTATATTATTGGTATATCACACCCCTGCTTCAATCAGTTTTTTTGGGGGGGCAACTGGTATATCACACCAGTAGAAATTATTTGTTCCAATGGCGTTTGGCACTATCTGTAGCTGCGGTAAAGCAGCAAAACAGCAAACCAATGCTGCACTACCCAAATGCACTATATAGAAAGTATATTATTTGTATATCACACCCATATTTCAATCAGTTTTTTTTAGGGAGCAACTCGTATTTCACACGAGTAGAAATTATTTGTTCCAATGTCATTTGTCCCTATCTGTAGCTGAGGTAACACAGCAAAACCGCAAACAAATGCTGCACTACCCAAATGTACTATATAGAAAGTATATTATTTGTATATCACACCCCTGCTTCAATCAGTTTTTTTAGGGGGCAACTCGTATTTCACATCAATAGAAATTATTTGTTCCAATGTCATTTGTCCCTATCTGTAGCTGAGGTAATGCAGTAAAACCGCAAACCAATGCTGCACTACCCAAATGCACTATATAGAAAATATATAATTAGTATATAACACCCCTGCTTCAATTAGTTTTTTGAGTGTTCCAATAGCGTTTGGCACTCTGTGTTGCTGCAGTATCACAGCAGAACTGCACACAACTGCTGCACAATCTAAATGCACTATAATATACTTTCTATGTTAGAAAGTATATTATAAGTATATGACACCCCTTAGTAAGTCATGCCTACCGATAGCACACCTATACCAGTCCTTAAAAGGGTTTTTGTGGCCCTATTAGCTAGCATTTGGTGTTACTAACAGTCTGTCCCTGCTCCACGCAGCAACCTCTCCCTACACTGGCAAAAGACTAAATGTCTTTTTGCAGATGACACTAAACTGTGTAAAGTAATTAACACTCAAGAGGACAATATACTGCTACAGATGGATCTGGATAGATTAGAGGCTTGGGTAGAGAAGGGGCAGAAGAGGTTTAACACTGACAAATTTAAGGTTATGCACATGGGAAGGAATAATGCAAGTCACCCGTACATACTAAATGGTAAAACACCGGGTAACACTGACATGGAAAAGGACCTAGGAATTATAAACAGCAGACTAAGATGTAGAAGCCAGTGTCAGGCAGCTGCTGCCAAGGCCAATAAGATAAATGGGTTGTATCAAAAGGGGCATAGATGCCCGTGATGAGAACATAGTCCTACCACTTTACAAATCACTAGTCAGACCACACATGGAGTACTGTGTACAGTTCTGGGCTCCTGTGAACAAGGAAGACATAGCAGAGCTGGAGAGGGTTCAGAGGAGGGCAACTAAAGTAATAACTCGAATGGGGCAACTACAGTACCCTGAAAGATTATCAACATTAGGGTTATTAATTTTGGAAAAAAGACGACTGAGGGGAGATCTAACTACTATGTATAAATATATCAGGGGTCAGTACAGAGATCTATCCCATCATCTGTTTATCCCCAGGACTGTGACTGTGATGAGGGGACATCCTGTGCAAAGAAGGTTTGTACACAAACATAAAAGAGGATTCTTTACGGTAAGAGCAGTGAGACTATGGAACTCTCTGCCTGAGGAGGTGGTGATGGTGAGTACAATGAAAGAATTCAAGAGGGGCCTGGATGTATTTCTGGAGTGTAATAATATTACAGGATATAGCTACTAGAGAGGGGTCGTTGATCCAGGGAGTTATTCTGATTGCCTGATTGGAGTTGGGAAGTCGGGAAAATTGGCTTCTACCTCACAGTTTTTTTTTTGCCTTCCTCTGGATCAACTTGCAGGATGACAGGCCGAACTGGATGGACAAATGTCTTTTTTCGGCCTTATAATACTATGTTACTATGTATGTAAAATGGCGGCCAGATCATGTTTATATATAAGGTAGGGGGTATGTCCATGTGCTGAAACATCTCAATCGGCTGTCCTTTACCACCTGATGGATGTGTCATGGGTCAAAGTTCTTCACAATGTAATATAATATGGTGCCGGCGGACATCACGATATGCTTGCCCGTTCGGCAAATCGCGAACGAGCAAAGTTTGCCGTGAAACGACAGCTGGGTGAACCGGAAGGCCATCTCTACTTGCAGTGTATTAGATCCAATTGTATTACCGTCCTGAGGATGGCAATACAGTTGTATCTAGCAGGCAGGCAGGACATTTGGGGCCTGGGACAAAACATCCGGGGCACAGGCCCGAATGGTTTAGCCTAGCAACGCCCCTGATCCTAGGCATTATTGATGTGTTGAATGTTGTGCATATGCCCTTAACACTTTTTTTATCTCCACAGCATAGAGAGAAGGGGGAGCCAGCAAAGACCTGTGCCCTTGGGAATATGTGCTTTACTACCACAGATAGATCCAAGCACCAATCTGAGGATGGCTTGCTTTTCAGTAGAGGCATGTGCTTTAGCCCAGTACAGGGGGTATCTGCAAATGTTAGATAATATTTTGTTGTTTAATCTTATGTATTACACCCAGTATAATGTGTATGGATGGCAAACTCAGGGTTAACAAACGGCAATTGCACTCTACACACCCTGCCTTGAACCCATCCAAACACCTAACATTATAGGCACCCCAGCTACCATCCGGCAAAATTCCCAGAACCAGGGGAAAAATGCCCCCCCCCCCCCCCCTTGTGTTGCACTGGCCCTAAGGAGAAATGGTGAGAGGACAACTGTGATAGACTGTGTGATAACCAGAGCCACTACCACTCTCATCCTCTTCTCCAGCTCCTCAAGTGCTTGCTGTACTAGAACGAGTTCCCCATTCATTAATTTAATTGCTCTGCTAGAGTTTCTTAAGGCTGGCAGCTTAGGGTGCATGCAAAAAGGAAAATAAATAGCAGGTGTTGCTATATAGTTACATGTAATTGAATAAGTGAGTGGCTATACTAACTTTTTAATTACATGCAACCACAAAAGTATTTAGATACAAGTGCTAGTTTAAAAAACATAGAAAATATTGTATGGGAAAACCCTATTAATGTTTGGCCACTGCTTTTAGTAGTTTACAATTATAAGGTGAGGGAAAGCAATATTGTAGTTTTTTTTTGTAATTTTTGTTTCAAATCCCCATTATATGAAATAGATTATATTTCCCTTATTCTCTAAAATCCCAAATCCATTAGAAAGAGATGCTTAATATTGTCTACAATGTCCTGAACCTATAAAGCTGTTTACAGTAATCCCAGTATGCACTATACAGTATATATTACAGATTTTGTGGAACCACTTTGCCTAAAAAACTAGAAAACAATTCAAGGGTGGAATGCAAATTCAAAGCAATTGACCTACAAGGCATGACAAAAAGAGACATAAACTTAGAACATGTTCAGACTTGATTCAATACTTCAGGAACCCAGACATACAGAGACATGGAATTAGAACTTGTTCAGACTTAGAATAAGACTTCTGGAACCCAGAACTACAAAGACATAGACTTGGAACTTATGCAGGCATGGATAAGAACTTGAGGAACCCACTCATAAGAAGATATGGACATGGAACTTGTTCAGACTTGGATCAAGACTAGTGATAAGCTAATCGAAGTCCACAAAGTGGCCTTCGATCCAAATTTCAGGATAAATTAAATACGTCACGAAGCCGAATGTCCTTGTTCTTAGCGGTAGCAAATCAATTTAAACTGAAATAGTGTAAAAAACAAAAAAATAATACTAAAAAAGATATAAATATATAAAAATAATACTAACCCGATCCATTTGCTTGCGATGAGCTCGTCTGAAATCCCGCACACGGTGATGTATGATGACGTGCACTGTGATGGCCGGCTGGCTTGATGATGTCATCTCGGGCCACGCAAGATTACGCGCCAGACCTTCAAGCAAGATGGTGGCGGCCAGTCCATTGCGAGCAAATGAAATCAGGTAAGTATTATTTTTATTTCTAAAAATTTTACATTGTGCTATTAATATCAAATGCCACTATGAATGCAGCATCTGAGGGGTAGAATGACGGAGGCAGCGCTCCCTGTGATTGCACCCACTACTAACAGAGCACCACTGAGCAGATTTTTTTTGTACAATTCAGCGAAACACCAGAATCGAATTTTCAAGACTTAAATAATTTCAAGACTTAAAAAACCTATACATTCTGAAGACCAGTCCAAACAGTAACAACTGCAGGGGCCACTGCACAAATAGCGCACATGACAGTAACTTCTGGAACCCAAACCAACCAGATAATAAAAGGAAGATATGGCGATTACTTCTGTAACCCAGACACACTTGGCAGGAACAAGCAGACACAAGACAAAACTGAACTAGGCTTCAAGAAGAGGCTTCAAGAAACAGGAACAAACATTTGAAACAGGTTTCTGGAACAGGCTTGGACTTTAGGAACAGGCTTTAAAACTTCAGAATAAAACATTGTTGCCTGGGAGCAGACATTATTGCGCAGAAAGGGTTTGGCCACACACTTTAACAAGCACATGGGCTACGGGTGCAGATTCAGATACAGACTGGGGAATTAACACCTACAGAACCAGTTTGGAGAGACACAAATTGCAAACGAGCTATTCACACCCACAAGTAATCAGCGTCCAGTAAACAAACAACAGAGGCGAATGTGCACTGCTACACTGACACATTGCCCTAGATACACATACACAATTTTCGGTTAAGATCCCACGTGGAATACAATGGCACACAGTGAAAATAAATTGAACAGTACCAACCCCCCCCTAGAGTCACAGGGTACCTTACACAGAAGTAAGTATCCATGGCCAGTTACTCATAGAACAGAGGCGGATGAGCACTGCCACACTGACACGTGACCCTAGATACACAACCACATTATTCAGCAACCAGCACCCATGGTATACAGTGAACAGATGTGTATTATATATACAGCACTTCTCAGGTCATCTGTGGCAGTATTTTCTAAAGAGACACTGTGAATGTTATTACATAAGTATTACAGAGCAGGGTATGGGTGACTAAGAAGCCTTCATGCATGTTAGTTTTCTGTCCCCACTTTTTGCTTAAAACAATAGGAAAAACAACAATATGACACTTTCTGTAATCTAATGTAATGTTCTTCCTTATGGAATCTTATGACATTGTTTATCTTGACACTTTTCTCTTTGACGCCATCAATATAGCCTTGTGCTCCGTTCTCTATCTAAAGTGTATTTGGTTGAATCCTACTTAATCCCAGCTATGTTGTGTTTCCTCTCTGACCTGAATTATCCATGCTCTGATCTGCTAGACTTCCACCTGTCATGTTCCTCCGACAGTGTCAATCTTGACATTTTTCATTGTCACTCAAAGCAAGCAAGGCACTGCTTTTTTCCATTATATTTGTATATTTATAGAATTTTCCAGTATTTTTAAGTTTCATAAATAGATGCCTTTATATAGATTGCTAGAGGAACGCCGATAATGTAGCTGATATGAATAATGTCAGATAAGATTTAGACGCCGGTCTTAATTAGGCCTTGCACTGGCGGTAGATCCGCCGCAGTTATGATGAGACGCCGGCCTATACATAACTTTGACGGATCCTCCACCACTTTTAAATGTAAGACAGCTCCCTTGCTGTCTTACATTTAAACCATTTTCTACACCTAAAGCAGGCGTGAGCAGGGAGAAGTCATAGATTGCAACACAAAGGACCTTTGTGCCACAATCTGCACCAGAAATGCCTCCAATTTAGGCGTTTTTCTGTTTAATAAATGACCCCCTCATATCAGTATCTTTTTTTTATTCAAGCATGTTAAAATAATTTGCGACTTTATAAAATTCAGGACTATACATGTTAGAGTAGTTAGCTGCTAAGGAGGTGCTTCATAGGGCCAATGTGAAACCTGTTATAAAGAAATTTGCAAAGCGGATATATTGAAGGGAACTTGTTGATATGAAAATGTGGTACAATTTGCAAGTAGCATGTCATAGAGCAGGAGGAGCTGAGTAGAGTTTCATATCTAATATATAAAGCTGAGTGTATGTGTGTATGTACAGTGGGGCAAAAAAGTATTTAGTCAGCTACCAATTGTGCAAGTTCTCCCACTTTAAAAGATGAGAGAGGCCTGTAATTTTAATAATAGGTACACTTCAACTATAAGAGACAGAATGGGGGGGAAAGAATACAGGAAATCACATTGTAGGATTTCTAATGAATTAATTGGTAAATTCCTCGGTAAAATAAGTATTTGGTCACCTACAAACAAGCAAGGTTTCTGGCTCTCACAGACCTGTAACTTCTTCTTTAAGAGGCTCCTCTGTCCTCCACTCGTTACCTGTATTAATGACACCTGTTTGAACTTGTTATCAGTATAAAAGACACCTGTCCACAACCTCAAACAGTCACACTCCACTATGGCCAAGACCAAAGAGCTGTCGAAGGACACCAGAAACAAAATTGTAGACCTGTACCAGGCTGGGAAGACTGAATATGCAATAGGCAAGCAGCTTGGTGTGAAGAAATCAACTGTGGAAGCAATTATTAGAAAATGGAAGACATACAAGACCACTGATAATGTCCCTCGATCTGGGGCTCCACACGAGATCTCACCCCATGGGGTCAAAATGATCACAAGAACGGTGAGCAAAAATCCCAGAACCACACGGGGGGACCTAGTGAATGACCTGCAGAGAGCTGGGACAAAAGTAACAAAGGCTACCATCAGTAACACACTACGCCGCCAGGGACTCAAATCCTGCAGTGCCAGACGTGTCCCCATGCTCAGGGCCGGCCTTAGGTGTTCAGGCGCCCTGTGCGAGCTAACCTTGTGGCGCCCCCCCCCCCCAAAAAATAAAAATAAAAATGCTTGTTGCTGGCATCATGGCATAGGCTGGCTGACTATCCAACCAAGTAGTTACCAGCCCGCACACCCCAAAGGCCGGTGTAATGTTATACTTCCCTAGTTCGTGAGATTTCCCTACCCTCGTCACTTCCGGTCGCACCGGACATGACGTGAGGAGGTGTGCAGCGCCACGCAGGCGCACAACGACAGGTTAGGGAAATTTCACAGCAGCGCATGCGCCAGGAGCCTCGCCGGCGGTTAGGGTAGGGAAAAACTATGGGCCAATGCGCAGTGATCGGATGGATGTTTTCAGCTGAACACCGGCCGACACTGCGCATGCACCGGGAGCCTCACCAGCGGTTAGGGAAGGGAAAAATTTACGTACGGGCCAGTGCTTTTTCCCTACCCTAACCGCTGGTGAGGCCCCCAGCGCATGTCGGCCGGTGTCCAGCTGAGAAAATTAGTTTCCAATGTAGTATTAATAACTAAACAATTAAATAATAAACATATTGCATTGTCTACTTACCACCAGGACAATAAGATGATCTGGACTCTGGCTGCAGTCTGGCTCTGGGGACTCCATTGTCACTCTCATTATTTCCCCCCCCCCCCCCCGCCATCACTCTCATTATTCTCCCCCCCCATCACTCTCATTATTCTCCCCCCCATCACTCTCATTATTCTCCCCCCCATCACTCTCATTATTCTCCCCCCCATCACTCTCATTATTCTCCCCCCCATCACTCTCATTATTCTCCCCCCCCCCCATCACTCTCATTATTCTCCCCCCCCCATCACTCTCATTATTCTCCCCCCCCATCACTCTCATTATTCTCCCCCCCATCACTCTCATTATTTCCCCCCGCCATCACTCTCATTATTTCCCCCCGCCATCACTCTCATTATTTCCCCCATCACTCTCATTATTCTCCCCCCCATCACTCTCATTATTCTCTCCCCCCCATCACTCATTATTCTCTCCCCCCATCACTCTCATTATTCTCTCCCCCCATCACTCTCATTATTCTCTCCCCCCCATCACTCTCATTATTCTCTCCCCCCATCACTCTCATTATTCTCTCCCCCCATCACTCTCATTATTCTCTCCCCCCATCACTCTCATTATTCTCTCCCCCCATCACTCTCATTATTCTCTCCCCCCCATCACTCTCATTATTCTCTCCCCCCCATCACTCTCATTATTCTCTCCCCCCCCATCACTCTCATTATTCTCCCCCCCCATCACTCTCATTATTTCTCCCCCCCCCATCACTCTCATTATTTCTCCCCCCCCCATCACTCTCATTATTTCTCCCCCCCCCATCACTCTCATTATTTCTCCCCCCCCATCACTCTCATTATTTCTCCCCCCCCCATCACTCTCATTATTTCTCCCCCCCCATCACTCTCATTATTTCTCCCCCCCCATCACTCTCATTATTCTCCCCCCCCATCACTCTCATTATTTCTCCCCCCCCCATCACTCTCATTATTTCTCCCCCCCCCCCATCACTCTCATTATTTCTCCCCCCCCCCCCATCACTCTCATTATTTCTCCCCCCCCCATCACTCTCATTATTTCTCCCCCCCCCCATCACTCTCATTATTTCTCCCCCCCCCCCATCACTCTCATTATTTCTCCCCCCCCCATCACTCTCATTATTTCTCCCCCCCCATCACTCTCATTATTTCTCCCCCCCCCATCACTCTCATTATTTCTCCCCCCCCCATCACTCTCATTATTTCTCCCCCCCCCCCATCACTCTCATTATTTCTCCCCCCCCCATCACTCTCATTATTTCTCCCCCCCCATCACTCTCATTATTTCTCCCCCCCATCACTCTCATTATTTCTCCCCCCCCCATCACTCTCATTATTTCTCCCCCCCCCCATCACTCTCATTATTTCTCCCCCCCCCCATCACTCTCATTATTTCTCCCCCCCCCATCACTCTCATTATTTCTCCCCCCCCCCCATCACTCTCATTATTTCTCCCCCCCATCACTCTCATTATTTCTCCCCCCCCCCCCCCATCACTCTCATTATTTCTCCCCCCCCCCATCACTCTCATTATTTCCTCCCCCCTCCCACTCTCTTTTCCACCTCTAGTGTAGCGTGGCCGAGCTCTGTTCGATCCGCAGTACAGGAGCATTTGTTTCCTGTACCCGGCCGGACTGACAGGAAGTGCACACTAAGTGAGCACTTCCTGTGAGTCCGGCCGGGTACAGGAAACAAAAGCTCCTGTACCGCGGATCGAACAGAGCTCGGCCACGCTACACTAACAGCACACAGCAGGCGCAGGCAGGCGCTCAGCCTCAGCCACTCAGGCGGCGCAGAATGAGGGGCGCCGCCAGCCGCCCGAAGTTTTTTTTTTTTAAACCGCAACGTGCGCCCCCTGCTGAATACAGGGGAGGGGGAGATGGAGGGGGCGGGGGCCCGCCCGCCCCGTGGGAAAACATAAGTGCCGCCTCGCCTGCCCATATTACATTGCGGGCTGTCGGCCGCCCGGCGCCCCTGTTGCTATGGCGCCCTGTGCGGCCGCACAGCCCGCACACCCCAAAGGCCGGCCCTGCCCATGCTTAAGCCAGTACATGTTTGGGCCCGTCTGAAGTTTGCTAGAGAGCATTTGTATGATCCAGAAGAGGATTGGAAGAATGTCATATGGTCAGATAAAACCAAAGTAGAACTTTTTGGTAAAAACTCAACCCGTCGTGTTTGGAGCAGAAAGAATGCTGAGTTGCATCCAAAGAACACTATACCTACTGTGAAGCATGGGGGTGGAAACATCATGCTTTGCTGTTTTTCTGCAAAGTGACCATGACGACTGATCCGGGTAAAGGAAAAAATGAATGGGGCCATGTATCGTGAGATTTTGAGAGAAAACCTCCTTCCATCAGCAAGGGCATTGAAGATGAAACGTGGCTGGGTCTTTCAGCATGACAATGATCCCAAACACACCACCCGAGCAACGAAGGAGTGGCTTTGTAAGAAGCATTTCAAGGTCCTGGAGTGGCCTAGCCAGTCTCCAGATCTCAACCCCATAGAAAACCTTTGAAGGGAGTTGAAAGTCCATGTTGTCCAGCGATAGCCCCAAAACATCATTGCTCTAAAGGAGATCTGCATGCAGGAATGGGCCAAAATACCAGCAACAGTGTGTGAAAACCTTGTGAAGACTTACTCTGGATTTTTTTTCCTCATTATGTCTCTCATAATTGAGGTATACCTATGATGACAATTGCAGCCTCTCTCATTTGTTTAAGAGGGAAAACTTGTACAATTGGTGGCTGACTAAATACTTTTTTGCCCCACTGTATGTGTTCAGTCGTGGCCAAAAGTTTTGAGAATGACACAAATATTAGTTTTCACAAAGTTTGCTGCTAAACTGCTTTTAGATCTTTGTTTCAGTTGTTTCTGTGATGTAGTGAAATATAATTACACGCACATATGTTTCAAAGGCTTTTATCGACAATTACATGACATTTATGAAAAGAGTCAGTATTTGCAGTGTTGGCCCTTCTTTTTCAGGACCTCAATTCGACAGGGCATGCTCTCAATCAACTTCTGGGCCAATTCCTGACTGATAGCAACCCATTCTTTCATAATCACTTCTTGGAGCTTGTCAGAATTAGTGTGTTTTTGTTTGTCCACCCGCCTCTTGAGGATTGACCACAAGTTCTCAATGGGATTAAGATCTGGGGAGTTTCCAGGCCATGGACCCAAAATGTCAATGTTTTGGTCCCCAAGCCACTTAGTTATCACTTTTGCCTTATGGCATGGTGCTCCATCGTGCTAGAAAATGCATTATTCTTCACCACCTGTTATTGGATTGTAGGAAGAAGTTGCTGTTGGAGGGTGTTTTGGTACCATTCTTTATTCATGGCTGTGTTTTTGGGCAAAATTGTGAGTGAGCCCACTCCCTTGGATGAGAAGCAACCCCACACATGAATGGTCTCAGGATGCTTTACTGTTGGCACGACACAGGACTGATGGTAGCGCTCACCTTTTCTTCTCTGGACAAGCCTTTTTCCTGATGCTCCAAACAATCGGAAAGAGGCTTCATCGGAGAATATGACTTTGCCCCAGTCCTCAGCAGTGCATTAACCATATTTTCTGCAGAAGATCAATCTGTCCCTGATGTTTTTTTTTGAGAGAAGTGGCTTATTTGCTGCCTTTCTTAACACCAGGCCATCTTCCAAAAGTCTTCGCCTCACTGTGCGTGCAGATGCGCTCACACCTGCCTGCTGCCATTCCTGACCAAGCTCTGCAGTGGTGGCACTTCGATCCCACAGCTGAATCCTCTTTAGGAGACGATCCTGGCGCTTGCTGGACTTTCTTGGACGCCCTGAAGCCTTCTTAACAAGAATTGAACCTCTTTCCTTGAAGTTCTTGATGTTCCTATAAATTGTTGATTGAGGTGCAATCTTAGTAGCCACAATATCCTTGCCTGTAAAGCCATTTTTATGCAATGCAATGATGGCAGCACGCGTTTCTTTGCAGGTCACCATGGTTAACAATGGAAGAACAATGATTTCAAGCATCACCCTTCTTTTAACAGGTCAAGTCTGCCATTTTAACTCAATCAGCCTGACATAATGATCTCCAGCCTTGTGCTCGTCAACATTCTCACCTGAGTTAACAAGACGATTACTGAAATGATCTCAGCAGGTCCTTTAATAACAGCAATGAAATGCAGTGGAAAGTTTTTTTGGGATTAAGTTAATTTTCATGGCAAAGAAGGACTATGTAATTCATCTGATTACTCTTCATAACATTCTGGAGTATATGCAAATTGCTATTATAAAAACCTAAGCAGAAACTTTTCCAATATTTATGTAATTCTCAAAACTTTTGGCCACGACTGTATATATATATATATATATATATATATATATATAAAAGAAGAAAAAGTCCAGCGGGAGCACCAACCGGGTTGCGGGTGCAAAGTCCAGCAGAGGGCAACGGCTGTACCCAAGATTTGTAGAGACGAAAAAAGTCGGACTGCACTCCAAAATGATGGTGAAATAAAGTGTTTTAATCACCCATAATATGGCAACTTGCGACGTTTCGGCTCACAAGAGCCTTCCTCAAGCTTGAGGAAGGCTCTTGTGAGCCGAAACGTCGCAAGTTGCCATATTATGGGTGATTAAAACACTTTATTTCACCATCATTTTGGAGTGCAGTCCGACTTTTTTCGTCTCTATATATATATATATATATATATATATATGTGTGCATGTCTGCTAAAGAAATCCACACCATCGCATTTACAATCATGACATTTTTGCACAGCCGCCTCCTGTGACTCGGGAAACATCATAGACTATGTTTTGAGTGGAAATTTTAACCCCGCGCTTTCCAATTATTTGCCAAAAAATACGCTTAGTAACCTAACCTCCAAACTACAGAAGCCATTATCTGTTGTGGTAGTTAGCCTGGATATTCATCAGGTTACCTATAGCAACCAATCACAGCTCAGCTTCTATTTTGCTACAGGTAATTAATATGAGCTCTGATTGGTTGCTATAGGCAACGAAGGACATTCTTAGTATAAGACAGCTTATGTGTGAGTTAATATAATTTTGATTGCGACGCTTAGCCAACGTTGTTGTAGAGGCTGATGTAACTCACATAACCTTAACTGTATACCAATTCTGTGCCTTGGAAATGCCTTGGAAATTCTTTTGTACCCTTCTCCTGACTGATACCTTTTAACAATGAGATCCCTCTGATGCTTTGGAAGCTCTCTGTGGACCGTGGCTTTTGCTGTGGGATGCAACTAAGAAAATGTAAGGAAAGACCAACTAGAGCAGCTGAACTTTATTTCGGGTTAATCAGAGGCACTTTAAATGATGCAAGGTGTATGCTGACTCCTATTTAACATGATTTTGAATGTGATTGCTTAATTCTGAACAAAGCTACATCCCCAGTTATAAGAAGGCGTGCACACTTATGCAACCACATTATATATATTTTTTGTTTTGTTTTCTTCCCTCCACCTGAAAGATTTCAGTTTGTTTTTCAATTGAGTGGTACAGTTTATAGGTCACATTAAAGGTAGAAAAAGTTCTGAAATTATTTATCTTTGTCTCAGCACAGAAACCTGACATTTTAACAGGGGTGTGCAGACTTTTTATATCCACTGTATATGATATTGTAATTTATGAATGAAAATATCTGCTCTTTTTATGTTCAGGGCTGCCCATATGACTCATAAGCATAAAAAGTGCAGACACTTAAATGAACAAATTACTAGTTTTTCTGAATCTTAGGCCCCCTTCACACGAACTATATGGATTGTGTCAGGATGCGTTCAGGGTGCAGTCAGTGAAACTCATACCATTTTTCAAGCAAGTTTTGTCTGCATTTGTGGTCAGTGTTTCTGTTTTTTCTGCTCGGGTGCAATGAGTTTTGATGCGTTTTTCGCAAGCTTGAAAAGAAATGAAGGTTTACAACCAACATCCCTTAGCAATCATCAGTGAAAAACGCGTTGCACCCGTACTTCATCTGGATTACATCTGGATGCAATGCGTTTTTCACTGAAGCCCTATTCACTTCTATGGGGCCAGCGCTGCGTGAAACATGCAGAATATATGCAGAACTAATGCGTGAAAAACAATGCTCATGTGCATAGACCCCGATACATAACCCCTGCAGTAGAGTTATATAATCCGTACTGTATTGAACATCAGTCCAATTGTCTCAGTAATCTGAGAATATGTTACTCCATGTCATGCGTTCCTTATACCACCGATTTGACTGAAAGAATTGAGACCTTCTGCCACTTTAAATGCTTAGCACAGACTTTTGTAAATGGAAAGCTTAGTGACCATGCACCCCTTCAAAGCTGTCGTACTTGTACAGAACTTGTTGAGCCTCGGTGGATGACTTTAGCAAACAAGTACAGGTCTACGGGTGTTAATGTCATGTCTAAGAAGTATACAGTGAGTGGGTGGACATACTATACATTCAATGTCATTGATTTGTCTTTCAGATTCAAGGGTGTGATGAAAAAACTGTGACAGAACAATTTCTTTGTTACATTTGTATTAATTAGGGATGAGCGAATCGACTTCGGATGAAATATCCGAAGTCGATTCGCATAAAACTTAGTTTCAATACTGTACCGAGCGCTCCATACAGTATTAGAATGTATTGGCTCCGATGAGCCGAAGTTATTACTTTGTGAAGCCTCATGAGACTTTGCAGAATAACTTCAGAAATTGATTTATACAGTAAAAAAAATCATTTTTCCCGAACTCGGGTTTAGTTCCTAGTGGTACCTTGGAACCAAACCCGAGTTTGGGAAATGTTTTTTTTACAGTATAAATCAATTTACTTCGCAAAGTAATAACTTCAGCTCATCGGATCCAATACATTCTAATACTGTACAGAGCGCTCCACAGTATTGTACAGTATTGAAACAAAGTTTTATGAGAATCGACTTCGGATGTTTTATCCAAAGTCGATTCGCTCATCCCTAGTTTTAATCTATATTAGCACTGATATTATTTTTGTCATTTTTTATCATTCATTTTTATTTTTATTATTGTCTTTATTTTAACATATGGATTTATGTATATTCTTGAGGATTGGAGTCATTCAATAAACGACATATAATAATGGATATTTAGTATTCATGCATTTTTTTACTATTATTCATATTTTAATATTCTATATAGTTTCTTATACATATAAAGGCACATTTATTAAAACCGGTATTTTAGATGCCGGTCTGGCGGTGGATGCGCCGAAGTTATGAAGAGGCACAGGGCTCTCCATAACTTCGGTGCATCGAGTGCTAGTTCTAAATTTAAGACAACTCCCTTGCTGTCTTACATTTAGACCACTTTCTATGCCTAAAACAGACATAGAAAATGGTGAATGAGATGGGCCTACCGTCTCGTACCCTTCCCCACACGCACCACGCCCACACTTTTACACTTGGCGTGAGCGGGGAAAAGTTGCAGATAGTTGAGGTTAGTTGCGTCGCCATCTGCACCTGAAATACGCCTAATTTCATGTGCCATATGTGTATTTCAGTATTGTAAATGACCCCCTCAGTATTTTTCAATAAATTCATCATGATTCTGCTGCCATTATGTGGGAGTGACAATCTGCATTAGTCAACATTGTATTAATATATTGTAATTTTTCTTTTACATATACAGGACCTCATTGGTTATGCTATACTCTGCTCATCCTAATAGGTATATTTCTTATTCATTTCTTAATGGTATCAAGCAGTTTGCTTTGCAAGCTGAAACAATAATTGCTGCAGGGGGGAAATATTAAAGACTTAAGATAAATTAATTTTCAATTATAACATTCATTAGATCAATATGTCTATGTATGTAGAAGAGCAGGATGTATTAATTTCCTCAGATCCCTAAGAACTGGCATAGGAACATCTACGGATTACAGCAAAAGACTTGGCATATCACATGGAACAAAGAACATGACTAGCAAGAAATAACTTACACGTAAACTTTACCAGTATTTGTCTCACCCTAATACACTACAGTAAAAAGGCTAGGTTCATATCTGTGTTAAGCACTCCATTTTCAGAATCTGCTTCAAGAACTTCTGACTTAGGGATGTCAGAACCTAGCTTAACCTGCACTATACGACTTTTCGTAACTAATATAAAACTCTATCTATCTATCTATCTTGTATATTTGACATTGATGGTACCTGAGCTTAAACATATTTAACCAGCAAACACGTCATAAATTAGGCCCATGTGTCCGGAAGTCCATGCACCTGAAATTAAATCTATGCCAGCTCTTGCCATGCCCCCTTTCAGGAAGGTGGTGAGGCCAGCGAAGTAATGGCACTTGTGCAAAACGTTTTCTCAAGTCTCAAATGTCTAGTGGCTTATTTTAGTGACAAATTTGTTTCTCATTTAACCTTTTTAATTACAAGAAAAAATAAGAAATATATTTTTTATTACAGCAATACAGTATGAAGGGTTCCCATATAAACACCTTGCTTGAAGTTGAGAATCCATTTGTGACATATTTGACAGAGTGGCCAGAAGATAACCTGCAGATAAGAACAAACATTCATAGACACGTCATCACATCAAAGAGGAATAATGTATTTCAGCTGCCAAGTCTAATGTTCCATTGTTAATGACTTTGGCCACTTATGCATGCCAATTAAAGGTATATTCATATGTGGCAGTTTCACTATTTCACAAGGAGGCATCATTGAGCAGCACGAAAAGTGCCTACAACTACGTTGTATGTAGCTGTTGGGACCCACTGGGACAAACTTATTGCTGCTCTGTAATGTGCATGACACCTATACTATCTGCACAAACCTCCTGCATTTCAGTCATGATTTTCTACTGGAGATAAGGTTTGGAGGAGCTTCTATATATTTGTCATGGTCTCGTCTACGTCATTCTTAGTTTGTACAACTTAATTTGTACATCTCAGAGATTTAAAGAGGCTTTTGTCTATTTAGGTATATTAGAGACAAGCTCTGAAATATCGTTAGGGGTCTCTGAAATATGTATATCTTAATGGGAATATTCATATGCCAGAGCTGTCACGCCTCCCAAACTGGAAAGTGGAAACGGAGAGCAAAAAAACTGTATCGTGCAGCTATGCACAGGAGAGTTTAAAAGTCAGTCCCATTTGTCTGAGATGTTTGAACCAGGTGTGTCTACAAGAAAGAGCTGTTATGCATTACTGTATAGCTGATGTTTGCTTTGTAGCCAGTGATGATAGACAAGTGACCTGTTAGTAAAGTCAATAGTAAGTTAGCAAATGAACAGCATTCCAGTGTACAACAAAAAACACCTTGTCAGTACTCACAATATAAAAACACATTAATCCCGATGTAGTTGAAATTCTTTACCTACTTAACCCCTATAAGTAATTTTGAAGTCAATCGAATCTCCAAAAGATAGTTCTACATTATCCTGCAAAAACAACAGTTTCATGTCACTTGATGAATAATGAAGTCACAACAGGCCCCCTGCTGACCCCACCCACAGTATGACAATATTGGAGCATACTTTTCCATTTCACCTTAGGCTTCTCCCACCAAGTAGACCCTTGTATCTGCCCAACTTGAATGTTGCATGTAACTCACTCACCTTGCTAGTTCCAGTGCTAGATGCTAGATGTCTGTTCTCCTCCTGCTCCACTTCTGTCTTCCACCACTGCCATGCTGGTTTGGGCCACAGTTCTCCTTCTCTGCCTACACAGCAGCATCAAGTTACAAAGGCAGTGTCCAATGATGATGTCAGATCTAAAAGGAAACCATCCAGCTTGCACTGTGTTGTAATTGAGGTTTGTTTCAGTGATTAACAAATCATTTGAATCGATTAGTTCATCTGAACGAATTTACAGTTGTGAGGGAGTGTTGCCAAATCTATAGACACTCTGTCTGCCCGCAGATTAATATGGCCGCACTTGTGCAAACTTGATAATCTTGCACATGTTTTGTTACTGTGAGTATGTGAGCATGCACTGATGATATGTTTATGAATCCACCTTGTATGTACTACTAAACACATTTTAGCAGTGCATGCACAATCACTGACTTGTTTTTGCAGGCATATCATCTGCGCATGCGCTGAGTGCATGCACAATCACTGACTTGTTCTTGCAGGCATATCATCTGCGCATGCGCTGAGTGCATGCACAATCACTGACTTGTTCTTGCAGGCATATCATCTGCGCATGCGCTGATACTCTCAGTAATGGCATATGGCACACTTTGTTCCTGTCCTGGTTCTTAATTCTATGCATCATTACGCTGTTGATCCTGATCTTAACATCGACGTTGGATTATCTATCTGAAACCTGTTCTTAGAGGTGAGCGAATCAATTCTGAACTAATCAAACTCATAATATATATTTTTTTTAAATTCCAGCGAATTGGAAGCACAAATTGCTCAAAATGGAAGCTGCTATTTTACAGTTCAAAACAGGTTATGTAAGTGAGTAGAGGGAAAACTATACTTAGCTTGTTCTCAAAAGATTTACAAAATCTCAAGAGAACAGCTTATCTCCTCCCTGGCTGTGAAGTGGTCCACAGCAATTGGACAGCATCACGGCCAGGGATAAGGAGACACCCACTGAGAAGAGCAGCGGTCCCATCTTCCCTGTAATGATGCCAGTGATTAACTTATTAGGCACGAGAACGGAGGCGGGGACATCACAACGAAACAGAGGGGCATTTTTTTTTTAAATGGCATGATGGCATCTGCTCAAGGCAGTACAAAGTATTCATTTTAGAAACAAAATCTGTTCACACGTCCTCTTTAATGCTGCTTTGCTATTCATGACTGTTTTTATTGTGGCTCTGACTCTTGACTATATTCTTCCTATACTTCTATCTTGTCCTCTGATCTGCTGAATCCTGACAGCCCTCCTGGTTGGTGACTCTTGGCTCCGTTCCCCAATTTGTTACTATTGCATAAGTACTACTGTATCTAGGGAACTGTTCTAGGGAAAACGACCTGGGCACCTTCCTACAGCAAAGTCCCTGTGCCCATGCAAGTTTAAAGGAGTAAATCAGGGGGATCTCTTAAACTCGGCACCCCTAGTATAAGAGAGCAGCTCAAAGGGGTCAATACAAGTTAAAGAGGTGCCATTATTGATTCGTTTCTGGTGACACAGTGACTGGGAAATCTCTGAGAGATTGTGCTCCTTGTCGTGTGTGAGAACTAGAGTTGAGTGGACACCTGGATGTTCGAGTTCGTCAGGTTCGGGACCTGAACTTGACCCAAACTTGACCCCGAACACGAACCCCATTGAAGTCAATGGGGACCCAAACTTTTGTCCACTAAAATGGCTATAAAATAGCCCTGGAAACAGCTAGATGGCTGCAAAAGGCAGCAAAATGTGTTTAAGAGCATGGCAAATGCTCTGCAAACAAATGTGGATAGGGAAATGAATTAAAAAAATAAAAAATAAATAAAAAATTAGCAATGATGTAGGAGGAAGAGGTTGAGGAGGGGGTGAATGGGTGGATATGGCCGTGTAGGCTCACGTGGCGGTCTAGGTGGAAGCGGCGGCGAAGGAGGAATAGGTAGCCAACACAGATGTGTGTTATTTTGCATTTTTACATAGGGGTAGCCCCCAAAATATTGGGACATATATATATATATATATATATATAAAACAAAAAAAGGAATAAGTGCACTTGAGTACAAAGATAAATGGTTGAGGCTGTTAGAACGTGAGCTTGTCCACGTTGGCTGTGGACAGGTGTCTGTCTGTAATGACGCCTCCTGCCGTGCTAAATACACGTTCAGAGAGTACACTGGCTGCAGGGCAGGCCAGCACCTCCAAGGCATACAGGGCAAGCTCTGGCCATGTGGACAATTTGGAGACCCAGAAGTTGAATGGGGCAGAACCATCAGTCAGTACGTGTAGGCGTGTGCACAGGTACTGTTCCACCATGTTGTTCAAATGCTGCCTCCTGCTAACACGCTCCATATTAGAAGTTGGGGTCGGTTGTTGCAGCGAGGTGACAAAGCTTTTCCACATGTCGGCCATGCTAACCCTGCCTTCTGAGGTGCTGGCGCTGACACAGCTGTGTTGGCAACATCTTCCTCCTCCCCTGCCTTCACCTCATGCTTCCACATGTCCCCCAGCGTCAGTCGGGAATGCTCTCAGGAGCGCGTCTACCAGCGTGGGCCTGTAGTCGTGCATCTTCTGATCACGTTCCAGTGAGGGAATTAAGGACGGCACATTGTCTTTGTAATGGGGATCCAGCAGGGTGGCCACCCAGTTGTCAGTACACATTAAAATGTGGGCAACTCTGCTGTCGTTGCGCAGGCATTGCAGCATGTAGTTTCTCATGTGTGCCAGGCTGCCCAAAGGTAAGGACAAGCTGTCCTCTGTGGGAGGCGTATCATCTGCGTCCTCCGTATACCCCCAGCCACGCACCAGTGATGGGCCCGAGCTGCGTTGGATGCCACCCTGCTGTGAACATGGTTCATCCCCATCCTCCTCCTCCTCCTCCTCATCCTCCCCCTCCTCGTCCTCCAGTAGTGGGCCCTGGCTGGCCAAATTTGTACCTGGCCTCTGCTGTTGCAAAAATCCTCTTTCTGAGCCACGTCTGAAAGACTGGCCTGAAAGTATTAGAGATGACCCCTCTTCCTCCTCCTCATCCTGGGCCACATCCTCTTCCATCATCACCCTAAGTGTTTTCTGTTTCAATAGTTTTTATTGGTTAGAAGTGGTATTGTAACGCTGATAACGGCGTCATCGCCACTGGCCATGTTGGTGGAGTACTCGAAACAGTGCAACAGGGCACGCAGGTCTCGCATGGAGGCCCAGTCATTGGTGGTGAAGTGGTGCTGTTCCACTGTGCGACTGACCCGTGCGTGCTGCAGCTGAAACTCCACTATGGCCTGCTGCTGCTCACACAGTCTCTCCAGCATGTGCAAGGTGGAGTTCCACCTGGTGGGCACGTTGCATATGAGGCGGTGAGCGGGAAGGCCAAAGTTACGCTGTAGAGCAGTATTTCTGGCCTAAATGTGACACTCACTTATGCACGTCTAATCCTAGATGTGCACTATATGAAAAAAGTTTTTTTTTTTTTACCCCAGTAAGTAAAAAGCTGTATTTCTAGCCTAAATGTGACACTCACTTATGCACGCCTAATCCTAGATGTGCACTATATGAAAAAAGTTTTTTTTTTTTTATAACCCCAGTAAGTAAAAAGCTGTATTTCTAGCCTAAATGTGACACTCACTTATGCACGCCTAATCCCAGATGTGCACTATATATAACAGATGTTTGTTTTTTTTTACCCCAGTAAGCAAAAAGCTGTATTTCTGGCCTAAATGTGACACTTACTTATGCACGTCTAATCCCAGATGTGCACTATATGAAACAGATGGGACTTTTTTCACCCCCATAAGCAAAAAGCTGTATTTCTGGCATAAATGTGACAATCACTTATGCACGTTTAATCCTAGATGTGCACTATATGAAAAAAAAGTTGTTGTTTTTTAACCCCAATGTCTCAAAGCAGTATTTCTAGACTTGCAGACATGCAGATATCCTGTGCTGGTGTGCTATCGTTGCATAAAATGGCTGCCGATTATCTATTGATATTGACTAACTGAAGGGGAAAAAAGTTTGTTTTCAGTAGTAGTTGGCTCAGGGCAGGCTTAAAACAATTGTGCACTTCACCCACAAAACACATTTTCTGTAGATCGCTGATTAAAAAAGCAGTTCTTCATAAGATCGCTCCCTGATCTCTCCCTCACAGCAGCTGCAGCCTCTCCCTACACTAATCCGAGCAGAGTGACGGGCGGCGCTAAGTGACTCCAGCTTAAATAGAGGCTGGATCACATGCTACAGTTGGCCAATCACAGCCATGACAATAGTAGGCATGGCTGTGATGGCCTTCTGGGGCAAGTAGTATGACGCTTGTTGATTTGCTGCTGTGCAGCCTTTACAAAAAGCACCAAGAAAGCGCCGAACCCAAACTTTTACGTAAATACTCGGGTTCGGGCCCGGGTGCCGAAAAACCAAAAGTTTGGTACGAACCCGAACTTTACAGTTCGGGTTCGCTCAACTCTAGTGAGAACATCTAAAGCAGGAGTGGTATGCTCACAACATACATAGATTCAGTTGGTAATCCAGTGAGGTTGAGCTTCTGGACTTCAGTTGAGGTTTTATACCCATTCTTTAGTTAAAGTGCTGCAGTGTGCATGTGTTCAAATAAGGCTGCTTTCACACTAGCGTTCGGCTGTCCGCTCTTGAGCTCCGTTTGAAGGGGCTCACGAGCGGACCCGAACGCCTCCGTCCAGCCCTGATGCAGTCTGAATGGAGCGGATCCGCTCAGACTGCATCAGTCTGGCGGCGTTCAGCCTCCGCTCCGCTCGCCTCCGCACGGACAGGCGGACAGCCGAACGCTGCTTGCAGCGTTCGGGTGTCCGCCTGGCCGTGCGGAGGCGTGCGGATCCGTCCAGACTTACAATGTAAGTCAATGGGGACGGATCCGTTTGAAGATGCCACAATATGGCTCAATCTTCAAGCGGATCCGTCCCCCATTGACTTTACATTGAAAGTCTGGACGGATCCGTCCGAGGCTATTTTCACACTTAGCTTTTTTTTGCCATTTTAATGCAGACGGATCCGTTCTGAATGGAGCCTCCGTCTGCATTAATATGATCGGATCCGTTCAGAACGGATCCGATCGAACGCTAGTGTGAAAGTAGACTAAAAGTGTTGATGCCATCTTGTGTATCCATATATATTCTGTCCCGAACCTGATTACATTACCATAACACTGACACTGAATTTTCTCACTAGAGGTTTTACTAGGCAGTGCACGACCCCTGAACTGAGAAGTGGCCTATAACTAGCATGGTGGAAGATTTATCTGAACTGATGCAGGGAAAGTGTAACAGCTGCTGTTAACAGCCAATCAGATCTGAGATCTAATTTTTCAGAGAAATAAAATCCTCAATTGGTCTCCAGTGATCCACATTACAGCAGTTGGATCCTAAGAAAATAGGCAGGACTAAAGGCTCTGTTTATAACTAAAGCAATAATATAACTGTACGTGTCGTTTATGACTTCTAATTAAGTTTTGGAGTATAATTGCTTTTAATATATAACAAATAATATATTGGAAAATAAAAAAGCTGTGGAGCATGGAGAAGAAAATTATGTCTAAGGGTGGTATTACACTGCCCGATCTTCAAGCAATGCGTGCGCTGATGGAAGATAACACAGGCCAATGCATACTGAATGTGGAATCATTGCTGCCGCAATTCTGCTCTATTCGTTATCAGCAGCACATCCCTAATTACACAGAAAGATATGCTGACTATAAATAAGCATTTGCTAGTTGATCAGCTGATCGGCAAGAGTTAATATGTATTACATTTTACAGAATATATCACATAAAAAATATTAAGAATGTTACTTATTATTGTTATTTCTTATATAATTTATGTACTGATTATTTTTATACGGTACGTGGGTTCTCGAGTTTATGTAGCAGAGAAGAAGAGTCCTGAAAAAGCAAAGATCTAGATATCTGGTTGTTTTGCAGATAGATATTTTTTGGGGGGAGGGGCAATGACATATATTTTTATAGAACCTAGCCTGACCACTAGCCCAAGCAAGCTGTGTGTGAGGGGGAATGGGAGAGGTCCAGAATTTGCCACGGGACTCATAGAACTTGTGACCTTGGGAAGAGGAAAGGTGCATTGGTATGCACTTTCCATTTAGGAAATTTAAGAGGCAGAACACTAGAGGCAGCAGTAGAGCATCCAGGAAAGCAGCTGTGGGGAGGAGGACAGCACACATGGAAGTCTGGAGGTCAAGTGCTATACAGAAGAGAACACAAGTCATGAGGTCCCTGCATCAAAGGACTGCATGGTAGCCTAGAAGTTAGATCTTGACACAAACTGCATAAGGCTTTGAAGTCAATGGACTTGAATTCAACAAGAGCTGTATAAATATCTTTAGGAAACCATCATTTTAGCATACAATACATTCAGAATTTCTTCAGGTCCTTTCACTTTTGTCACATTTTTTTATGTGCTTAAAAAAAAGTGAAAACAGAATGTTCAAAACATTTGCTAAAGTTTTAGACAGCACAAAGCACAAAACATCCACAAGATATCCACTACAACCTTAAATAAATTGGTTTTATATCCCTTTATCACTCTGCTCTGGTTTCCTCTTGAGATGGGATCAGCGCACACATTGCTTTTCCTTGAAGTGGGCTGTGCAATCAATAGCAGTCACTGTGCACAGGCAGTAACTGTACGTTGTGTGTGTAGCATTCTGTCACCACCTTTCCCAAAACTGTCACTTCTCTCTTCCAACAAATCCCTTGCACTAGGGAGGTGTAATACTTCTAAGTGAACAAGCAATAAAATGCAAACGTGTTATTTTTTTCTGTATTATAAAAATATATGCTCATTGTCTTGGTTACACAGTTTCACACCTCATACACACCAAAGGCAAAAATAAACATGCTGCTCGGCTATAACAATGTCCAATTGTAATTCTGTCAGTGTTTTAATTTTTATTTTTCTTGGGTGTTGTCTATGTGGTATATATTATATAATAACTTTATGCTATGGTTCGATATTGTTATGGCGATACCAAATGTATATCTTTTTTTTATCTTTTACTAATTTTTCAGTGTAAAATTATTTTTTATAAAAAATAAGTTATATTTTGCATCTCCACATACTAACATCCATAATGTTGTTATTTTTTTCGCCAATGTAGCTGTCTAAAGTCTTGCGGGACAGATTGCAGTTTTTATTGGTACCATTTTGGGGTAAATGCTGTATGACTTTTTTATTCACTTTTTATACCATTTCTGGGGAGGAGAGATGGCAATTCTGTCATTGTTTTTCTTTTTCTTTTTTTTTGTTCTATGGCGTTCACCATACAGGATAAGTAACAATTGTAAGTAACAATGATCAATTTATAGATCAGGTCATTAAGGATGTGATGATACCAATCATGTGAAGTGTATTTTATTAATTTTTTTCATTTTTAACCAATTATAAATATGCGGATATAGTAAAAAGCTATTTTTTTTATTGAATTTTTGTTAAACACTTTTTGCACTCAGACCAACTTGGTTCTTGTAGATCCAGTGAGTCTGCTGGCTGTACAATACACTGCAGTGTATTGTCACTTACACTAAGCCTGATCAGGCTCCTGCCTCTGGCTAAACCTGTCAGGCATAGGGTATATGGCAAGCCTGGATGCCTGTGTAAGGTATCCGGTTGCCATGGTGGTAAACATTGGGATGCTGCCTCAGCAACGCAGCAGACAGATGGGAGAGGGAGGGAACTCCCTCCCTCTGTTAACCCCTCAATCATCAGGATAGGAGAGGGAGGGCGCTTCCTCCCTTTGTTAGCCATTGCAGCAGAGTGTCAGCTATATGTTCCAGCTGACATTCGCTGCTACCGCTGCCGGACATCCTGAAAATGCTTCTTTTTTTTGGGGGGGGGGGGGTCATTTAGCCATTCTGAAATAGATTGGAGGCGGGCACATTTGGGGCTGCAGGGGCGGTAATATATACCCAGAGGCTTACAGCAAAATTAAAGGAGCTGCAGGAATATCTGGCAAGTACTGGCTGTGTGGTACATGTGACAACAATCTCCCATATTCTTCATATGTCTGGGTTATGGGGTAGAGTGGCAAGACGAAAGCCCTTTCTTATGAAGAAAAACATCCAAGCGAGGCTACATTTTGCAAAAACACATATGAAGTCTCCCAAAAGCATATGGGAAAAGGTGTTATGTTTGATGGAACCAAGGTTGAACTTTTTGGCCATAATTCCAAAAGATATGTTTTGGCGGAAAAACAACGCTGCACATCACCAAAAGAACACCATACCCACAGTGAAGCATGGTGGTGGCAGCATCATGCTTTGGGGCTGTTTTTCTTCAGCTGTAACTGGGGCCTTAGTTAAGCTATAGAGAACAGTTCCAAATACCAGTCAATATTGGCACAAAACCTTCAGGCTTCTGCTAGAAAGCTTAACATGAAGAGTAACTTCATCTTTCAGCATGACAACAACCCAAAGCATACTTCCAAATCAACAAAGGAATGACTTCACCAGAAGAAGATTAAAGTTTTGGTATAGCCCAGCCAGAGCCCAGACCTGAATCCGGGTCCAGACATTATAAACTAAGTATCAGGATATGTAGGGCATAGTGCAGGGATCTAACTGCACTTACAATTTTTTCTGGACGCCACTCCGTTCGCCTGCTGTGGCCCCCGTTATATTCTCCCGCCTGGTATGCTAATTTTAGCATCAATACAGGGAGGAGACTGCCCTGTTTCCCAATGGGCATTTCCTTCTCCCTGGCTGTAGCGCTGTCCAATCACAGCGGAGAGCGTCACAGCCAGGGAGAACAAAAACTCACCTTCTCCCTGGCTGTGACCCTCTCTGCTGCGATTGGATAGCACTACAGCCAGGGAGAAGGAGACGCCCATTGAGAAACAGGGAAGTCTCCTCCTCCCTGTACTGATGCTAAAATTAGCATACCAGGCAGGAGAATACAACAGGGGCCACAGCGGGCGAACGGAGCGGCGTCCAGAAAAAATACTAAGTGCAGCTAGATCCCTGCACTATGCCCTACATATCCTGATACTTCGTTTATAATGTTTTGACCCACGAAAGGTCCTCTTTAACTGCTCCTCACCACAGGGTTCTATCTCCATCAGTCCCCTTCTGCCGCACTCTGGTCTTGCTTGTCAACATCCAATTTAATGGGTATCATGCGCGGTGCTGCAACCAATGTCAGCAGTGTTATGTCCTCAATGTGTGAAATCAATGGGTTGCATGATGCATGAAGGACATATCACTGCTGAGGCCAGTCATTGACTGTAGTGACACATGTGATCCCTGTCAAGCTGGATGTTGATAAGTGGGATCAAAGTATGACAGTGGGAGACTGAAGGATATAGAATCCTGCGGTGGGGAACAGATAAGTATGCTTCGTTCCACAGGTCCAGCGATGTGGGGAGGTCTGGCAAAAAGGTCAACGAAGGTAGACAACCCCTGTACACTCTTCGTTCGAAAGGATAGGTTATTAATGAAACTATCCAGGAAAACTCAATTTAAGATGCGTCAAAATCTTGCCAACATTCAGATGCACAATTCTGGTGCATTAATAAGTGGTATACAGTTAGACAGTCTAGTCCATTCACATGTTCGTATGTGTTTTGTATATCCCCAAATTGCGTATCCGCAAAACACGGACACCGGCAATGTGCATTCCGCATTTAGCGGACTGCACATCAGCGACACTCTCATAGAAAATGCCTTTTCTTGTCCGCAATTGCGGACAAGAATAGGACGTGTTCTATTTTGTTTGCGGAACGGAAGTGCGGATCCAGAAATGCGAATCCGCAAATGCCGATGCGGACAGCACATTCCGGCCCCATTGAAAATGAATGTGTCTGCACCTGTTCCACAAAATTGCGGAACGGATGCGGACACATTTTGCGGACGTGTGAATGGACCCTAAAGATGTGCCAAACTTATCATACAGCATCAATCACTGTGATACATTTGGTGCATCTTAGACTGTCTAGTCTAAGGGAGTACTGTACAAAGATGCAACTTTTTATGCAGCTTTTTTGAGGGTCTGCTTGGTTTGAAGCCTTTCTTTGCAACAAATTTGCTAAATGCTGCACACCATTTGATAAATTTGCCGCACAAACTACATAGTGATTTCTAAATATAATCGTATTTATTGCAGCAGTTCTGTTAATTTGCACTCCATCAGTGGACTGGTGTGCCTTTTTTTACAAAATGACTAAGAATGTAGCATCTCCCACAAATCATCTGGCCACCTCTTAGTAAATGTAAACTACAGGGTGTGGCATAAACTGTACTAAAAATGGCACAAATATTGCATACATTTGTTACAAATGCCTACTCCACCAGAACAGGCAAAAACAGAGTACCTTTCTGGCACTACATGTTTGATTCATTACCCCCTATATTTACACTGTCTAAATGTTAGACGGGCTTAGTAAATGTGGGTCATTGTTTTCCATATAGACATATAGGAGGAGATTTATCAAACTAGTGTAAAGTATTACTGACTTAGTTGCCCATAGCAACCAATCAGCTTCCACCTTTCATTTTTCACAGCTCTTGAGGAAAATGAGAGGTTGAATCTGACTGTACACTAAAAATGTTGATACATTTTTCAAGGCTATTTTAAAAAAAAGTATTTTTTTTACATATCTTATATATTTTTTTTCTAAAATAAGATTTAAAGGGAGTCTTTCACCGAATATGACCATTACAGACCACTCAGATCAAGTTCTCCATTACTTTCCACAGATTACTATGGTACCTTTCATATTGCAGTCCATCGCCGATTTTCTCCAAAAACACTTTTATACCATATGGCAATTAGGTTCTGAAGGTGCCCAGGGGCGGCGTTCATGCGGCTGGTGCGCAGGCCCCTCGGCGCTTTGCTTATCAAACTCCTCCTCTTTCACCCCTCTGGCCCGCCCTTGTTTAATCTGATTACCTCTTCCTCTCCGTCTGAAATCCCGTGCCTCCGCCAGCTGGATCGGGTTGCGCAGGCTGGCGCATGCGCATTAAAATTTCCTGTTCCTCTGCCAATAATGGGCAATGCAGTGCGCACGCACCGGAAATGTGACGCGGGATTTCAGACGGAGAGGAGGAGGAGGTAATCAGATTAAACAAGGGCGGGCCAGAGGGGTGAAAGAGGAGGGGTTTGGTAAGCAAAGCGCCCAGGGGCCTGGGCACCGGCCACATGAACGCCGCCCCTGGGCACCTTCAGAACCTAATTACCATATGGTATAAAGGTATTTTTTGGAGCAAATCGGCGATGGACTGCAATATGAAAGGTGCCATCGTAAACTGGGAAAAGTAATGGAGAACCTGATCTGAATGGGTCATATTCAGTGAAAGACTCCCTTTAATATGGATTCATTATCTATAAGTGTCACACCTAGATAGAAGGTGGCCAGTAGCTCTCACAAGCTGTTCATTATAAAACAGAATTAGTTTTGGCTTTTATGCATTTCAGTCTTTTTATTGAAGGATTTTAGCCAGCAGATTATGCTATAATACAGTAAGAGAGAATAAATGTCAAAGTGCTTTTATGCATTTTTAGATCTATGGCTACATTTGAGTTGACTGTAAAATTGCACATAAACACATTATGACATTTGTGTCTCTATGATACGTATAACATTTTCAGTTTGTTTAGTGCACTTTTAAACAATCAACAAGTCATGAAGTTTGGTTTCTATGCAACGATAGTGTTGTACTTTTGGCAACATGTAGAGTAATTTGGTCAGTGCCAGTGGAGGTAGAATTGACTCATTTTGTTCTGTTTGCTGCTCTAGTAATGAAGAGGGATTATGATATTATGTATTACGCTTTTTTGTTTTTGTTTTTTGTTTTTAACCTGTCACTGACTGGTATATTTTGGTCCTTAAAGGGAACCTGTCACCTATACTATGTTGCACTCAATAAATGTAGCATAGTGTAGTGACAGACTCACCGATTTCAGTGGTCTGTCACTTTTGAGCTGGCAGTTAGTACTTTTAGGCTATATGTACGCGTCATCACAGCAGGTCATGTCAATCAAAGTGAGAGGACATCACATTGGCGGAGAGAGAAGAGCCTCTAAGAATAATGACAACACCCCCATATGCTCTTATGCATATATTAAAACATCATTTTTCTCAGCAATGCTGGCACATATGAACATGGGACCAACACAGATGCCTTTAGTTGACAAGTGCACATGAAACAGGTCATCCAGTTTCATAGGTACAAATCTGCTGACAGATGTCCTCTAAGGACTACTGCTGCAGATTATATTAGGGCACACTAAATCATGTCAGATTTATTGTGACTTATCATCTTGTCATACATAGATAGGCGTCGGCTGATATTAATGATTTTGACAGGATCGTCCAACTATGATCACCCAAATATCTAATTTGTATAGTGGCCTCCTGATTCCCCTCTGATGGCAGATGACCAAGAGAGAGAAGAATCAGACAGCTGGATTTGGTACTGGTGGTGTGGTAGATTTTTGAGAATACTTCCCTGCAGAGATAACAACAATGTAAAAAATCCCATCTTGTTAACAATGCCATTAGCTGTTATTTATGTCTGCAGTATTTCTATATGTACAATTGATGTTTGATCATCTGAAGAGCTGCTGTGTGTTAAGACTGCTGACGTATTCAGTTGATATCTGTAGTGAAAGAAAGCCATTGTTCTCTGATGGTATCTACTACAGACAGAAAGAAAGAAAATTGGCTATAAATTTCCCACAAAGGTATCTAAAATATTTGAGGGAGTACATCATCATAAAACAAGAAGATAGCGTTCCAAATGTTTACACTGAAGCACAACAGATCACCATCTTCGAAATGGTCAGTGTTAGAGGTCACAATATAGCAGGAGATATAAGCTGACTGGCTCTCACATTGTTCCTAACATCCCTGTATATCACATCAAGTCTTAACAATGGGCAAACATGAGCTGTATTTACACAGACTGGATATTCATCTATAGCAACGGATTTGGTATTGTGATGTCATCAAAGAAATCTCAGAATCTGTGTCTAGATAGAAATGTCCTATCAAATTAGATAACACTAAGGGACAATATCTACAGCCAATGTTACACAAATTGCTATAAAAAAATCAATTTGGCTGCTTCATTGCATTTTACAAGGAGAGCATTTCCTTGTAAGTAGTGGGCGCAATGACTGGAAATAGCGATTGTGCCCCCCGTTATTGAACCCCTCAGATGCCTTGTTCATCGCTAATCACGGCATCTGAGATAACTGGAGATGAGCGAATTTATGAAAAGTTTGATTCGGCTGATTCGAAGAATTTTACAAAAAAATTTGCTTTGTAACGAATAACTTGGTCATGAAGCACATTTTTTTGTAAGTAGTAGGTGCAATTACAGGGAGCAATGATAGCACCGCCCCTTCCTCATTGTACCCCTCAGGTGTCACGTTCATACACAATTGCGGCATCTGAGTGTAAAAACTGTGTGAAATTAACATAATTTTTTAAAATCAAACTTACCGCCTCCATTTGCTTGCAACGGGCCAGCAGCCGCCATCTTGCTTGAAGATCTGGATTACACTATTTCAGGTTAAATAGATTCGCTGACACGAAGCACGAGGATATTCGCTTCAAGGCGAATCGAATTAATCCTGAAATTCGGATCGAATTCTCGATTTGCTCATCTCTAGAGATAACCATTGAGGGGTAATCCTAAAAAAAAAAACGCAAAGAGGCTGTTGCGGCCCTCTTGTTTGAAGATCCAGAGTGAAATCTCAGGTGGTGCATGATGACGTGATCACACTGGCCAGCATGGTGACATCATATGTCACTGAGCACAAAATTTCCCGCGGGATCTTCAAGCAAGATGTCCATGGTGGCCTCATTGTACTCAAATAGATGAGGTGAGTACGATGTATTTATTTTTTTACCACCATATCAGAGAAAATTGATTCATTACCACGAAATCACATGGAAATTTGCCTTTCCAGCAAATCTAATTTTCCCAAAAATTTGGATTGGAGTCCACTTTGGATACTTTGATTCGCTCAACACTAATTGCTATGATCAATAGTGTTTTTCAGTGTATAGACTTCAATTACTGTAAATTCATTAATGATTTACCTGAAGAAAAATTGCTGATGTCTGATAATGGCACCAGGGCCGAAATGTGTAACTTGTCAATAGTTGTTTTCATTATCAGGATTGGACATTTCTTCTGCCAACAGTACTTATGGCTACTTGGCTCTTCTCAATTCTTTCAAGGACTTTCAAGGGCTATGCCTATCATTAAGCAGAAACATTCTAGGTGACCCTCTATCTTACATGATTATAGACAGTTGATTTAGGGGTGCAGAGGAAGCTGTTGCATTTAGGTCCTGAAGTGTGAGAAATCCAAAAAGAACCTTTACCACGTAAGAAGACACCAGCATTATAGATGAAACATAGTGGATGTGGGACCTTGTTAAATATTTTGCATTGGGATCCAGAAGTTAAAAGTTATACCTTTGTCAACACTGAAGCTTGCTCTATGTGCCCCAAATAAGAATAGATGTATGTTGGACATTTTTCATTATTAGTGTTGATCGAGCACCAAAGTGCTCATGTGCTCTGGCCGAACACATCGGTATGCTCGTGTGCTCTACCGAGCACAATGGAAGTAAATGGGAGAACCACAGGCACACCCTGCTCGTAAGAGAAGAGGGTGTCTGGTTCACAAAAAAACTGTAAGAAATTGATGGAATACCCCATCAAAATGGTTTGGAAAGAGCATTAAGAGGATAGCTGGATGTGTCTTGGACTCCTGTTATCTACGACATACAATAGACAACCACACAAAGGCAATATGCCAAAAGCCACGTATGTGCAAGCCATCAATCTATCCAAGAGACAGATAACAGGCTTAGTCAGCATACCTTAAAATGGCAGCCTTTGTGCACTATGAGACATTCCAAACCAGCTCTCATCTGACTGAGAGCCAGTAAGCCTCAAATCTACTCCAGATCTGCGCACCTAGATCAATATCATTAGGGCAACAAAAAGTTTTCTGATTGTCCTAACATAATATTCAATAACCTTTCTATACAGTTTTGTCATGTAAAAAAGAATTTGCATAAACATGGGCATATGGGAAAGACATGCAAGTGTGCTGAATCTGCCTTGGTTTTCAGCTGAAAAACCATATAAATGGAAAATTTGTGATCTACACTTCTCATGAACAGCGCCATCTATTGGTTTAAAAGTCTTATAACAAGAGTAATTGTCTTGTCATAAGACTACGAAACCAATAGATGGAGCTGTTAATGAGTCATGAACAGATCCATCTATTGGTTTCATAGTCTTATGACAAAATGATTACTCTTGTCATAAGACTATGAAACCAATAGATGGCACTGTTCATCTTGTTGGGGCGCTAGTAAGTGGGGCACACTGCTTACCAGAGTCCACACACCATGTAGCACTCAATCTATAATAGCCTTCGCTAACACTGAGGTGTATATCGGATTGCTGCTATCATTCACACATCTTCAAGCACTTTATCTGTGATGATATGAGCTTGCTAGGATGTATCTGAGGACTATTACCCTGCTTGTAATGACTCTTGAACAACGCCATCTATTGGTTTCGTAGGCTTATGACAAAACTATGAATCCAATAGATGCCGCTGTTCATGAGTAGTGTAGATTAGTGTTGATCACGAATATTCGAATTGCAAATTTTAATCGCGAATATCGGCACTTCGAGAATTCGCGAATATTTCAAATATCGCAAAATATATTCGTAATTGCGAATATTCAATTTTTGGGAAAATACCAGGTCATGCAAATTTTCGCAATCAAGAAAATAATGCCTGGAGTTCATGAATTCGCGAATTCTCGAATATATGGCGAATATTCGCCCAAAAATTTTGCGAAATATTGCGAATTCGAATATTGCCCCTGCCGCTCATCACTAGTGTAGATCGCAAATATTCTAATATTGTCTCATAGTGCACAAGGCTGCCATTGAAAGGTATGCTGACTAAGCAAATTGCGGATCCGCAAAACACAGAGCCAGCACCCCAATAGAAATGTCTATTCTTGTCTGCAGCTGCGGACAAAAATAGGACATGTTCTATTTTTTTCTGGAGCTGCGGACCAGAATTTCTGGGCTGCACACTGGAAATTTGTATGCGGACAGCACACTGTGTGCTGTCCGCATCTTTTCCGGCCCCATTGAAAATGAATGGGTCTGCACACATTCAATGAATGTGTTAATGGACCCCTTGGAGATAAATAATTATGTGAAATGAGTCAATGGCATAGGATGCTGGGGTTTATTGATGGCTTCCACAAGTCTCCCCTATTATTCCTCAGTTTATTCTGGTTTTATATGTTCCCCAGAAGCAACCCAGGCAATGCATTTTTGAATGAACGCCTCAGTTGCTGCCACAGAACTTTTGTTAGGGAAAGGAAGTAGAAATAGTTTTATTTAATTTATCAAGTGACTAATATGAGTCTCCATTTTCCGTTCTCGAAGAGGTTCTGCAGAAGCTGGGGTTTGTATAAAAGGGAAAAACCCACCCGAGGTTATAAGCTATAAAGTTTATTTGATGTCAGTTAAAGGGGTTGTCCAAGATAAAATACTCAGGCAGCCCCTGTAAATGGTCTAAGAAAGTAATAATTACCGTACTTACCCTTTTCTCCCCTGCCGCTTCCAGTGATGTGCTCAAGTCCTCACCGCTATTTGTTTTCCTGGCTGCAGAGGTGACATTCCTTGCACACAGGCAATAACTGGCCTTAGCTGTGTCATCCTGTCTACTGCAGAGGTCACAGATTGGCAGACAAGTGTGTATGGAATGTCACCGCTGCATCCAGGAAGATGACATCAGAAGTAAGAAGACCAGAGCACATTGATGGAATAGGCAGAGGAGAAAATAGATAAGTATGGCTTCTTTTGTTATTTTACCACATTTGCAGTGGCTGCCCCAATTTTAATTTATGTTGGACAACACATTTAAGCCTGTGATCTGAGATTTTATGTAGAACTATAACTCCTTGTCGACTTCTAATGTTTATATGATTTGTAGAAGATATATTATCTACTACGTCATTTACTTTAGGAATCATTTTACTGGAATATTGGAAAGCTACTCAAATCTAGGAAATGTGTAATTTCATGTAGTGTATGATATAACTATACATATACTGAAATGTTCTGTATGGGTGGAAGCTAACATCTAGAGCAAAGGAAATCCCATGTTTAAGCAAATTCCTCTTAATATGGTCATTTTTTCTTGTATTTTTGCTCATCCAGTCATCGTACATTAGAGTCCATAACTCATATTCAACTATAAACATTTTCCTTGTCTTTCCCAATCATGAGCATTACTTTACATTACACTAATTTCTCCACATAAACAGTAACTCTGAAATGTTTATAAAGATGCTGATAAATGTGAAACAGAGGCTAATAGGATGTGATTTTCTATGGCAGCATGAGCAGGCGGATTCAGCAAGATTAGTGTTTGTGTTTTATGTTTCACATTTACACAGTGATCTAAATATAAATAAGCGAATGCATCCATAGTTATTACATACTCTGAGCAATCTAGCCAAAGCCACACTTAAATGTGTGTAACCAAATAGAGCAGCTCCGCTGATATCACTGGGGGGAAAGCTGCAACTGGACATATGTTTCTTCTGCTGCAGGGGAAATGTATTACATGCTGGACTTAGGGCTCATGCACATGACCGTATGTATTCCACAAAAAACGGATCTGCGAAAAATGCGGATGACATCCGTGTGCATTCCGTATTTTGCAGAACAGAATAGCTGGCCCCTAATAGAACAGTACTATCCTTGTCCGTAATGTTTTTTTAGCGCAACAGAAATACGTACTTACGGAAACGCAATGCACACGGAGTAACTTCAGTTTTTCTGTAGACCCATTAAAGTGAATGGATCCGCATACGGTCCACAAAAAAATCGGATCGGACACGGAAAGAAAATATGTTTGTGTGCATGAGCCCTTATATGAATGGCAGTCCTTGAAAAACATAGATGTGTTGGTCTTCCAAAGTTAGAGATATTCTTTGTAAGTGGCTTTTTTCTCTGTTTAACAGAAATTGCATCTACACTCCTCAACACTGATATTGCATCACCAAGAAGGAACAATTTTAGAATTACAGAAATACCAGGAACAAATTAGACATGTCAATTATATGCAGATGATGAAAAATAGAAACAAAATATTTAAAACATCTTACATGCATGCACTTACATACCTTGGCATGCTATCAATGAAGTTATTAATGATTGTCTGAGGAAGACTGAAGGGGTCCAGTTACCATACATTATGCTACCCCACACTATAATATCAGGAGTAGGACCAGTATGGCATTCACTTGTCAAGGCGTCTTCATGGTGTTGCCCACATGGTCTCCAGACCAATCTCTAGTTATCATTGCATAGAAGAAAAAAGTCAGACATCACAGAAGAGGATAAATCTCCATTCCAGCCTCCACTGCAGTCTTGATGTGCACCATGGTAGTCTTTGAGTGAGAGTGGTGACATGAGGGCAATAGAACACCTGTAGCTAGACATCTGGCTCATAGCCAGATGTTGTGCTAACGCATTATGATGGTGTCACGGCGCGGTCTAGGAAGCGGGCATGTCCGGAGCATGCGCATGCATAATGAGTGCGTCCGGCGTCTCCCGTTCGTCGCCCCCGCGTGTCAATGCGCATTTATGCAAATGGTTTTAGGGCTGAGCGCCGAGCTGATCACTCGGCACTCGGCTGTGTAGTCTGTGTGGAGTCATGTGACGCTGGCCACATCACATGACCCCTCTGGCTCTCTATTTAAACAGGCAATCTGCTGGTCACAGATTGCCTGTTATTCAGGTTCCACCTGTGTCTCCTTGGATTCCTGGTGTACTTACCTCCTGTTTATGTGACGTCTCCCTGTCTGTTCCTGCTGTGCTGTACTGCTTTCCTGGTTCCTGATCCCGGCCCGCTCCAAGCGATCCCTGGTTACTCCTTTGGTACTTCTACCTGCTTCCTTCTCTGCTTGTTCCTTTGTACTATGCTGCCTTCCTGGTTTTGACTCGGTCCGTATTCGTTCTGTTTGTTGTCTGTTGGTCATTCCTGCACTTACATCAAGTTAGGGATTGCTGTCTAGTTGTCCCTTGTCATCAGGACTTGCGAGGCAAGTAGGCAGGGTCAGGGGTGAGGGTGGAGCGCAGTGGTCGCTCCCTCCGCCCTGTCTGTGTGTATGTTCATAACCGTTACAGATGGTTTGTGTAGACACTGTTTGTCGACCTAGACATTAGAAATAATGTCCAATTATATTTGCAGTAAAGAATGGATCACTACATGCCATTCTTCTAACCATAAAATCCATTCATGCAGAGGTTCACCGCTATGCACCTCTTGTAGTCATTGCAGTTCATCTTTGTTCTTCCATCCACCAGGAAATGCAACATTAAACAGAGTGATAAACCAAGGCCTCTCAGCTTAAGTATTTTGTCCTCTCAGTTTGCAACAAGTGAAAATAACTTCCACATTGATGAACAAGAGGTATTGCATAATCATTCCATGCAACTTGATCTAATTTTTTTAGGGTTTCATGTGGCTACAAAAACTTTTAGTCTGGCTTTTCAGCCCCTTTCACATGCCATAGATTGGAACTAGGTGCTTGAAAATTTGATAATATTTAGATCTTAACAACGGCAGTTACATCGTCCATTTGCTTAGCCTTATGGCTTGTCATGGATGGTGTTGCAATTTCAATTATGAGGATTGTAATGCAGTGCTTTGAAATTGCCCTTCAAATTTCCACAATTTATCATGCTATACCAACAAAAATTGAAGCTCTGGCTATATGTTTAGGGTCGTTGTCTTGCTGGAAGGTGAACCTCTGCCTCAGTCTTAAGTCTTTTGCAGCCTCTAACAGTTTTTCGTATATGATTTCACGGTATTTAGCTCCATTCATCTTTCAATCAACTCTGACCAGCTTCCCTGTCCCTATTGAAGAAAAGCATCCCCTCAGCATGATGCTGCCACCACCATGTTTCATGGTGAGGATGGTGTGTTCAGAGTGATGTGCAGTGTTAGTTTTCCGTCACACATAGGGTTTTGCACTTAGTTTAAAAAGTTCAACTTTGGTCTCATCTGATCAGAGCACCTTCTTCCGCATGTGCCCCCTGCATGGCTTGTGGCAAATTGCAAACAGGAATTCTTATGGCTTGCTTTCAAAAATGGCAACTCTTCTTGCAACTCTTCCATAAGACAGATTTGTGGAATACACAACTAATAGTTGTCCCACCTGAGTTGTGGATCTCTGCTGTTCCTCCAGTGTCCATTGGCTTCTTGGCTGCTTCTATAATTAGTGCTCTCCTTGCCTGGACTGTCAGTATAGGTGGACAGCCATGTCTTAGTAGGCTTGCAGTTGTGCTATGCTCCTTTTTTTTTTAGATTGAACAGTGCTCTATGAAATGTTCAGAGCTTGAAATATATATTTTTTGTAACCTAATCTTACTTTGCACTTTACAACTTTATCCCTGACCTGTCTGGTGTGTTCCTTGGTTTTCATGATGCTCTTGTATTACTAATGTTCTGTAACAAACCTCTGATGCCTTCACAGAACAGCTGTAGTTATACTAAGAATACATTACAAACTGTTGGGCTCTATTTACTGGATTTTATTTAGGGTTTCAGAGTACAGGGAGCTGAATGTAAATGCACGCCACACTTTTCAGATTTTTATTTATAAAAATGTTTGAAAACCATATATCTTTTTATTTTCACTTTATACATAATTGCAACTTTTGCTGGTCTATCGGATAAAATCCTAATAAAAAACAAGTTTGTTGGTTTAACATGAAAAAATGTGGAAAAGTTCAAGGGGGATGAATACTTCTTCAAGGCATTGTAGGGGACACTCTCCATTATGACATCAGTATACACAAGCAGAACCAACCCCTTTGACCAATATGGAACAAGAGTATGAAAGAACTGCAGACAATTCCATACAGTAGATCAGCATATTCACCACATTGTGGTCATAAGCATGTGTCATGGTGGTTGCATCCCCACTGATTAAACAACGATCACCTATCCTAAAGGGCCCTTTACACGGGCTGAGAATCCAAAAGGTAATCACTGATAAACATTCATAGGAATGCTCGTTAGCGATTATCTGTCAGTGTAAAGGTGCCTACGATTACCTGATGAATGAGCAATCAGGTATTATATAAAGGTTACACAACAAAAAAACAAATAACAACCCAATAATGGTGGTAGAATACACCTGAACACAAAGAAAAACCCGTCAATAGCTAACTCTATAGAAACCGAATAAGGGTGGGTTCGCACAAGCGTTATGCCAATCCGTTATAGGTTCCCTTTATAACGGAATATAACAGAATGGCCAGATGGAATGCAAAACGGAAGCCTTTAAGAGACATTCCATTTTGCTATGTCCTAAAATTAGTCAATGTGCAAGCATAACGGATCCTGTCAACAAAACATAGACTTCTATTAGGATGGAGAAAAACTGAATGCCTCTTAAAGGCTTCCGTTTTGCATTCCGTCTGGCCATTCCGTTATATTACGTTATAAACGGAACCTATAACGGAATGGCATAACGGTGCGAATCCACCCTAACCTACATAAAGACACCTGAGTCTCTGTAGCTCAAAATATGGAACAATCTTTATTGAATAAATATACATAACATGATAAAAAGAGATGAATAACATCAATGTAAAGTGCTTTACTACCTGAGGGGAAATGTGAAGATACAATCACAATAGAGGGTGGCTATGAAAAATAACCAGATGAAGATTTTGCCAAAACATGCGTTGGGTGTGCAGTTCTCGTGAGGTGATTACTCATTATGGGTAGGTTATGACTTTTATGATCTACTTATTGGTCATTTTTGAGGTGTGAACGAATGGTTTGTTCCTGATAATTGCCTGCTCATTCAGGGAAAGTGGCAGTCCAGGATTAGAAAAACATGGCCGCTTTCTTCCAAAAACAGCACCACCCCTGCACATGGGTTGTGTCCTGTATAGCAGCTCATTTAAATACAAAAAAAGACCCCTATGGACCAGAATATCTTAAATCAATATAATGGTTCCAATAGCCACAAGCTATCAAAATTCAGTTTTTGGCATTAAATATAACTCTTTAAAATATAACCTTTATTTTTCTATTAGTAAAATGTGAACCAATAAAGTGCCCAAGTGAATTAAAAGGCTTCACTTAGTTATGCTTTTATGTTTGATTAATGATATATAGTGAGGGTATTTTATTCATACTCTTAGGTCCCTTTCACACGAGCGAGTTTTCAGTGCGGGTACAATGCGTGACGTGAACGCATAGCACCCGCATTGAATCCTGACCCATTCATTTCAATGGGTCTGTGTACAGGAGCCTTGTTTTTCACGCATCAGTTCTGCGTTGCATAAAAATCGCAGCATGTTCTATATTCTGCATTTTTCACGCAGCCCTGGCCCCATAGAAGTGAATTGGGCTGCGTGAAAAATGCATTGTATCCGCAAGCAAGTGCAGGTGCGATGCGTTTTTCACTGATGGTTGCTAGGAGATGTTGTTTGTAAACCTTCAGTTTTTAATCACGCACGTGAAAAACGCTTCTAAACGCATTGCACCCGCGCAGAAAAAACTGAACAACTGAACTTGCTTGCTAAATGGTGCGAGTTTCACTGAACGCACCCTGAACGCATCCGGACCTAATCCGTCATGCTCATGTGAAAGGGGCCTTACACTAGATTGGATTGTTTGTCACTACAATAGCAGCCATCTGGAGTATAGCTACATAGTTGTATCTTATAGATGAAATGCCACTATGTATCTCTTGCAGCAGTTTTGCTTGCTATATTGTTAATTATCTAACTATCTGGCTCCATGTGCTGCTAAGGAAGCTACAATCCTTCTCTCATTGTCTAAATATAAAGATCCTCCTGCCTGGATCGGTATTAGAGGGCACCTGCAGCACGTCTCTCCGATCCTTCAGCGTACTGGGTGTATAGCTGTTTATTTAAAACATGTTTCGCCGAGTAACACGGCGTCTTCAGGGGTAAGGAGCTGCCGATAGCAGCTCAGCTCCAATGGACTCAATGGGGAAGAGCTGCAATACTGTAAACAACCCGTAGACTGGGGTGGTGCTGTTTATGGTAGAAAGCAGCCATTCTTTTCTAATCCTGGACTGCCCCTTAAATACTTGTTGTTAATCAATACATTTATCGCGTTACTTTTTAAGTTGATTTTTGTGCCTTGGGAACATTACTCATGTTTTATTCATTGCTCTAATCTTTACCTATAAGGTGTGATCTGTAAAGCTAACCACAAAATAAACAGGATTGGTGTTTATTTTGAGCCTTTACCTTTATTGATGGCAATAGTAACGGCAACATATTTTGGTTTTAATAACATGTTGAACAGAGGTAGACACAAACAGCAGAGGGCTCCTGTGCAAAAAATGTGCCTGGGTCCCCCATTCCCAATGCCAAATTCTCAGCCTAACCTATTTCCTCCTAACAATACATACAGCAATATAAAACATACACAGTAAGGCTACTTTCACACTTACTGCACTATAATCCGGCCACCTGATCCAGCAGAAAATGTAAGGAATCAACCGGACACAAGCATGCATGCAGTGGTTTGTGTCCCACTGATTCTCTGCATATTTGCCAGATTGTGGCCGGATCTGTGCCAGACCCTATTATAGTGTGACCGGCGGGCATTCTGTCAGCATCCAGCAGTGCCTGATCCGGTAAATTCCGGAAGGCTGTTCTCTGCTCGAACAGCCTGTCGGAATCACTAACGCAGATGTGAAAGTAGCCTAATACAGCCCCACATACCTCTTACATCCAATAATGTATCCCTTGATGTAGATGTTCTCTTTCCTCATCCTCTCCTTTCAGACCAGACCACTATGATGATTTCTATTGGCACACATCTCGCTAAAAAATGACTGTGCCAAGCAAATACTGTCCCTGACACTAATAGGGTAAACATAATGCCCCCCCAAAATAATTGTGCTAAGCTGATACTCTGCCAGTGTCCCCCCCCCCCCCCACAGTACCAGTGTCCTCCAAAGTCCCACCAATAGTAATAATTCTCTGTCAGAGTGCACTTAGTACTAATAGTGCCCCCAACAATAATAATGTTCCCACTGTGTCCCAGACATAATAATGCTCCCACATGCCCATACTAGTATTCATGTTTCCCATAGTCCCCCAGTTGTAATAAAGCTCATCATTATGCCCCCAGTAGTAATCATTTTCTTCATAGTGTGTGACAGTAGAAAAATGCCCCCTTATAATGTGTGCCAGTCCAAAAAATATCCCTTATGTCAGCCAGTATAAAAATGCCCCATTGTGTGGCAGTAAAAAAATCCCCCTCTTAGTGCCCCCAGTAGCACCAATGTCCCCATAGTGCCCCCATAATGTGTGCCAATGCCCCCTACTGTGTGCCAGTACAAAAAAAAAAACATTTGGGGTTGGACATTCCATAGAGTGATTTCTCTAACTGTAAATAATCCTTATGTTCATTGATATCTAACTCACCTTTCCTCCACACATACTGAATATCCTCTGGTCCTTTATAAAGTCCTTTGAATGAATCAATCCTGTGCCAGTTCTTTGTATTGACCACACATATATTTATACATGTAAATCAGCACCTCTAAAGTGTCCTTTTTCCAAGCTGAACAATCCCATTTTTTAAGCCTCTCATTCTAAGAGACACCTTCCATCCCATTTATCTTTCTGGTCACCCATCTCTGAACCCTTTCTAGCTCTTAATTTTCCTTTATAGCAGGGATGCAAAACCTGCGGCCCTCCAGCTGTTGCAATAGTACAACTCCCGGCATGCCTGGACAGCTACTATGGCTTGAGTTGTAGTTTTACAGCAGCTGGAGGGCCGCAGGTTGAGCATCCCTGCTTTATAGCATATGCAGCCCAAAACTGAATACCATATTCAAGAAGTGGCTTATGAGAGATTTATAAAAGGGTAATATTGTATTGGGATCATATATTATTATCTCTCTTTAAATACACTCTAAAACCGTACTTGCTTTTGTAGCTGCTGCCTGACATTGAGTACTGCTGTTTAGCTTACTTGTAACCAGAATACCCAAGCCCTTTTCTTGTTCTGCTGTCCTCAGTTTAATTGCATTTAATGTGTATGCAGCCATAAGATTATTGTGGCCGCCATTGCTGACTTTAGCCCATTTTAAGTACCGTATTTTTCGCCCTATAAGACGCACTTTTTCCCCCCCAAAATTGTAGGGGGAAAGGCAGTGCGTCTTATGTGGCGAATACTTGACTTTGTATACCGCCGACCGCATGCTACGCAGCGCGGTGGCGGGTGTATTAGTGGGCATGGATGAGGGAGGAGGGGCCGGCATCCAGCTCTGTAACTACAGCGGGCCCGGTGCAGTCACTGTATTCTGCTACACCGGGCCCGCTCACTGTAGGAATCCTAACTGCAGGCAATGCTAACAGTCTTTTATCCAGCCTGTACTTACGATACTAACTTTCCGGCAGGCAGCGGGCAGGAGGCTGAACTGGTGGGCGGGCGCTTACAACGTAACTCACTATGTCACGCGCCGGCTCCGCCCACTTTATGAATGAAGAAGGGAGAGCCGGCGCGTGACATAGTGAGTTACGTTGTAAGCGCCCGCCCACCAGTTCAGCCTCCTGCCCGCTGCCTGCCGGAAAGTTAGTATCGTAAGTACAGGCTGGATAAAAGACTGTTAGCATTGCCTGCAGTTAGGATTCCTACAGTGAGCGGGCCCGGTGTAGCAGAATACAGTGACTGCACCGGGCCCGCTGTAGTTACAGAGCTGGATGCCGGCCCCTCATCCCTATTGGGGGTCATTCTATGGATGGCACTGTTATGGGGGTCTGTGGACACATAGCGTAAAATGCTATTTATGTGTCATCAACAGATCCCCCATAACAGTGCCATCCACAGTCCCCAATAACAGTGCCATCCACAGTGCCCCCCATAACCGTGCCATCCACAGTGCCCCCCATAAACGTGCCATCCACAGTGCCCCCCATAAACGTGCCATCCACAGTGCCCCCCATAACCGTGCCATCCACAGATCCCCATAACCGTGCCATCCACAGATCCCCATATTCGTGCCATCCACAGATCCCCATAACCGTGCCATCCACAGATCCCCATAACCGTGCCATCCACAGATCCCCATAACCGTGCCATCCACAGATCCCCATAACCGTGCCATCCACAGATCCCCATAACCGTGCCATCCACAGATCCCCATAACCGTGCCATCCACAGATCCCCATAACCGTGCCATCCACAGATCCCCATAACCATGCCATCCACGGACCCCCCATAACAGTGCCATCCACAGACCCCTATAACAGTACCATCCACAGATCCCCATAACAATGCCATCCACCGACCCCCCCATAACAGTGCCATCCCCAGATCCCACATAACACCATTAGGCACACCTTTTGGTTCAAATTTTTTTATTTTATTTTTTCCTCCTTAAAAACCTAGGTGCGTCTTATGGGCCGGTGCGTCTTATAGGGCGAAAAATACGGTATGTACCATTTACAATGACTGTTTGTAGATTAATTTGTAGCTTCAGCCTAAGGCTCTTGTGGTATACCTTTATCAAATGCTTTTGCAAAATCCAGATATATCACATCAGCTACATGAACATCTAGATTTGTACTTATCTCCTCACAGATATTTTGTGCCAATGGTAATTTAAAGCGTGGCATTAAAAAAAGCATCATGTCCCGCAAAAAATAAGCCCTCTTATAGGTATGTGAACGGAAAAATAAAAAAGTTATGGCTATTGTAACATGGGGAGGAAAAATGCATAAATTAAACTAGGCCTCAACGTCAGAGGGTTAAAGCTGCATAAATGGGTACAGTAAAGTAACCAAATGTAGGTGCATCCTCAACCACAGCCCCTAAAATCATCTGTGCATTTATATCAGTGGCGGTTTAGCCATAGACCTTAAAGGGAAATTTCACGGTGGGCCGATGCCCAAGGGGGTGCCTGGGTCCTCCTCACAGCCGTCAGGGACGTTTTTTTTAGATGTATTTTGTGCTAATGGGGAAGTATTTTGTGGTGAACTGCGGTATTTGGCTCTGTTGGGGTGGTATAATGTGTCACAATATGGTATTGCTTCCATCAGTTTGGACCTGAGTACAAAATGGAGCCACTTTAGGCTACTTTCACACTTGCGGCAGTGTGATCCGGCGGGCAGTTCCGTCGACGGAACTGGCCGCCGGATCCGCCGATCTGCTGCTGCCTGAAAGCATTTGTGAGACGGATCCGGATGCGGATCCTTCTCACAAATGCATTGCAAGGACGGATCCGTCTCTCCGCTTGTCATGCGGACCGACGGATCCGTCTTGTACATTTTTCTCATTTTTACCGATCTGCGCATGCGCATGCCGGAACGACGAATCCGGCATTCCGGTAATCTGAATGTGCTAATACATTCCTATGGGAAAAAATGCCGGATCCGGCGTTCAGGCATGTCTTCAGTTTTTTGGGCCGGAGAGAAAACCGTAGCATGCTGCGGTTTTCTCTTTTGCCTGATCAGTCAAAACGACTGAACTGAAGACATCCTGATGCAAACTGAACGGATTGCTCTCCATTCAAAAAGCGTGGGGATATGCCTGATCAGTTATTTTCCGGTATAGAGCCCCTGTGACGGAACTCTATGCCGGAAAAGAAAAACGCTAGTGTGAAAGTACCCTTAGTATTTTTTTCCAGGGCCACTTTAGGTTCCCATTTCGCCCCTGATTTATATACAGGGTGAGGCAAAAGTCTAGACACACCCTTTTAACTGGTGCATGTGTAGAAATTTGAATTCCAATGTGTGTATTGAGAGAGTGTTACATTATTTAGTGGTGGAGACATTTTCCGTTGCCATTTTTAAATCAGCCATATTGAATTCAGTTCAGATTTTTCCAGTGGGAAGGGGTCATGTGATATATTAGTCTTGGTTTGAATTTACTCAGAAACACACCAGAAGTCTTAGTTTTGACCTGCCTTTACATATTTAGGAGTTAAGTGAAGTCAAAGTTTTTCCTAAAATGCCTTACACCTAAGATAGCTTAGTGGCTGGCAGGCATCTCTCCCAAATGTACAACAGTCCTGAACACTTGCATAGCTGGGAGAAAGACTCCGAATGTTGGTGACATCCCAACAAGGAGGGACAGGAAGCTGCTCTCATGCACACTAGTTTATTAGCAAATTCTTAAAAAAATTGTCAGGTTCAGCTGCCAAATATGTTATGCGTATGCCAGCTTTCAGAATGATTATCACCCAGAAAATATTTAATTTATTATTAGGTTTGTTTAACCCCTTAGTGACCAGCCTGTTTTGGGCCTTACTGACCAAGCATTTTTCTTGGTTTTTCCATCTATATAGCTGTATGAGGGCTTGTTTTTTGCGGAAAAGTTGCAGTTTCTGATTAACTTTTATTAACTCTTTCTGGGAGGGAAATGGGAAAAATAGCAATACTGCTACTGCATTTTTACGTTATAACAAATACATACACCTTAGATGGACCCGACACACATTTGATCAAAAATGTGCACAAAGAACTTCTATTTTTTCCTGTATAGTAGGAATAATACCACTATCAATGGATGTCGTGTATCTGGACTTCTCCAAAGCATTTGACACTGTACCACATAAAAGGTTAGTACATAAAATGAGAATGCTCAGACTGGGAGAAAACGTCTGTATGTGGGTAAGTAACTGGCTCAATGATAGAAAACAGAGGGTGGTTATTAACAGTACACACTCAGATTGGGTCACTGTCACTAGTGGAATACCTCAGGGGTCAGTATTGGGCCATAGTGTCTCCAATATATTTATTAATGATCTTGTAGAAGGCTTGCATAGTAAAATATACATTTTCACAGATGACACTAAACTGTGTAAAGTAATTAACACTGAAGAGGACAGTATACTACTACAGAGGCATCTGGATAGATTGGAGGCTTGGGCAGAGAAGTGGCAGATGAGGTTTAACACTGACAAATGTAAAGTTATGCACATGGAAGGAATAATGCAAGTCACTTGTACATACTAAATGGAAAAACACTGGGTAACACTGACATGGAAAAGGATCTAGAAATTTTCATAAACAGCAAACTAAGCTGCAAAAAGCAGTGTTAGGCAGCTGCTGCCAAGGCCAATACGATAATGGGTTGCATCAAAAGGGGCATAGATGCCTGTGATAAGAACATAGTCCTACCACTTTACAAATCGCTAGTCAGACCACACATGGAGTACTGTGTACAGTTCTGGGCTCCTGTGAACAAGACAGACATAGCAGAGCTGGAGAGGGTCCAGAGGATGACAACTAAAGTAATAACTGGAATGGGGCAATTATCAAAATTAGGGTTATTCACTTTGGAAAAAGATGACTGAGGTAGATCTAATTACTATGTATAAATATATCAGGGGTCAGTACAGAGATCTATCCCATCATCTATTTATCCCCAGGACTGTGACTGTGATGAGGGGACATCCTCTGCGTCTGGAGGAAAGAAGGTTTGTACACAAACATAGAAGAGGATTCTTTACGGTAAGAGCAGTGAGACTATGGAACTCTCTGCCTGAGGAGGTGGTGATGGTGAGTACAATAAAGGAATTCAATAGGGGCCTGGATGTATTTCTGGAGTGTAATAATATTACAAGCTATAGTTACTAGAGAGGGGTCGTTGATCCAGGGAGTTATTCTGATTGCCTGATTGGAGTCGGGAAGGAATTTTTTATTCCACTAGAGTGGGGAAAATTGGCTTCTACCTCACAGGTTTTTTTCCCCTTCCTTTTTTTCTACCTACAGTTTTTTTTCCCCTTCCTCTGGATCAACTTGTAGGATGACAGGCCGAACTGCATGGACAAATGTCTTTTTTCGGCCTTATATACTATGTTACTATGTTACTTTAATTCAGAATAATCCCTATTCCCCAGTTTTATTGTTCGTATGAGTAATGTGCTGCCATACATTTTTTCATTTGCTTTCTGCATGCTAGCTTTATGGATGTGCCACCTATGACTATGAATGTGCTTGTTTAAATTTTCTTGTAATAAGGCCCTTTAGTGACTGCCATAAAAACATGTGTGGGTGGTCACTAAGGGGTTAATATTAGAGAGAGAAATGGAAAAACATATGAATATTTCCACCCTCTGATCTTCAATGTCTAAAATTGTATTAATCTGCCAGGATGTACTGAATCAAATTGTATTGGTAAAAAATTACTGCAAGCAAAGTAATGCTACTACTACTAGCCACATAACTTGAACATGATAATGTGTTAAACAAGTACATAAATCTCTATCACAAAAACGTGAACTGTTTACTTGAGTCAGTGGTGTGGGGTTATACACATCAAAAGTCACACTGGAATAAAACCTAATCCCTGGATTTTGAGGGATACATGGCTAGTAATAGTTCCTATTTAAGTTCAGTTCACCAGGCGATATGTATTTTTGCAACCATGATGATTCAAGGATTAAGGTTTCACTGCATGAAATCTGTATCCATCTAAATGTAAGTTTCATGTAAATATTTGGAGCTCTGAGATAATAAGAGAAGACAAGAAAGCCAAAAAACACTTTTAAGATTGTTTAAATTAAGATGTCAAGTACACTGACATTGTTATCTCAACCATCTAAGCATCTCAAAGCTTTCAGATAACAACTATTAAACAGTTATCTTCAAGTTCAAAGTGATAATAAAATAAGCAATAACATAAGTAATAATTCTTTGCTCAGCACACCTTTAGTACTACAGAGCTTGAGGTGAGCATTTAAACTTGTTCCCTATTCTACACAGTCTTCTGATGATACTGTTGTTAGCATGCAGTTGTTATTGTCATTGTTCTCCCGGCTGCTGTTGCCACCAGGGATGCACCTAGCCTTTCTGCTGCCTTAGGCGAAAACCGAAACACGGCCCCCCGCCAATGCAAATTTCCTAACCTAACCTCTTTGTCACAATGAAAACGCTCATTGCCCATCACCCTTCCAATGCACTCCTCTTGCCCCTGCCTGGTGCTGCCTGAGGCGATCGAATCGCCTGGCTTCACTGGTGGTGCACCCTTGGTTGCCGCCATGCGGCAGCAGTTTCTGGTTGCCGGGGAAACCAGATGTGCATGCCATTCCTCATTGACCTGGGAGCCCTGTGTCAATGAGGATGTACACTGGGACTCCCAAGCCTCAGGGCGTACTGGCGGCTGCTCAACCTCGGCATGCAGGCACGCCGATGTGAGCTGCCTTTTCTCAGTATTAAGGCAGGCATCTGCAGAGTACAGATACTGGTGATATTTTTTGTCCTCTGGCTCCCCCTACTGTTCATTATTTATTATTGCAGACTCCCCTGGCTTTGATTTCTGGATTGGGCTTGTGACTATGGTTTTGCCTTCTGGAGTTCTGGTATCATATTTGATCTCTTGGTTCAGAATCTTTGGCGTGTTTTGGTTTTCCTATTTACATTGGCTTACTTGTAACGTGCTGACCATCTGGCTTTTGACCCTTCTTCCATGCGACTACTACTCTTATTGTGTTTGTGCATCTGTTTTTTCCTTGTTGGTTTTTCACCCTTCACATATTGCAGTATAGGGACTTTCGTCCAATCATGGGTGACTGACTAGGGTGTTTGCGTGTGACGATAGTCGATATTCTGACATATTCACTGGCCCCACCTAACTCTGCCTGTTGTTCCACATCATGAATCCAGTCCGTGAATAGAACAAATGCAGAGTCTGATGTTCCAGGACTTAGCTCAGAGGGTCCATAATCAGGAGACTATTCAGGGGTTGCCAGACTGAACCTTGGTTTCCCCATCTATGGAACCTAAGATCAAGCTTCCAGAACAGTTTGTGGTGACAGAATTTTTTTTTTTTTACTTTTAAGGAAGGGTGTAAAAGTTATTTCAAGAGTTGGCCTTTTTTAATCTGGTTTCGAACAGTAGCGAGAGGAGATTGTTATTTAACTGTTACAGGGAGATCTCCAGGAGTGGACCTTCTCTCTTCCCTCTAACTGTCCTTCCTAAGCCGCAGTTGACAGTTTCTTCTCAGCCTTAGGTCTGTTATATGATGAACCGGACAAGGCAGCTTATGCCAAGAGTAATTTAGTGCATTTACTACAAGGTAGTGCCCTGTGGAAGAATATTGTGCTGAGTTGAGGAAATGGTGTGTGGCCTCTGGTTGGAATGACCATGTATTAAGGTGTCAGATTTATCAGGGTCTTTCTGAGGCCTTAAAGCACTTACTTGTTAGTTACCATAATAAAACTAGAAATGAGCAAAGTTTTAAAAAATGTGATTCAGACACTTTTGTCGAATTGTGCGTTGCTCCTAATTAATTAATCATAAAGCATGTTAAATCAGCTATATCCAGGCCTGCAGGGAGAGTGTATCTCAGTGTACATCACTGTGCATTTTAGCAACATGCATAGCTAGTCCTTTCTTGCAGTGAAACAGTTACTTTGTGTTAGTATGACAGGCAGGTCTCATACAGCATATGGACATGTGCATTTTTGTGCAGGGCACCAACAGTCCTAGCTAACCTCTAGCTAAGCCTAAAGAAAAGCATACAGCAGTCTTTAGAGAAAACAAAAAAACAAAACACTGTCCGTCCCTGCAAGACCTGTGTTCTAATGACTCTTTAGGGCTCGTTCACACTAACGTATTTTGCGTTCCGTATATAGGCCATTTTCTGCGTTCCGCATACGGTCCGTATACAGAACAATTCATTTCAATGAGTCCACAAAAGATGCGGACAGCACTCTGTGTGCTGTCCGCATCCATTGCTCCGTTTCGTGGTCGCGGAAAAATCCTGTCCTATTCTTGTCTGTTTTGCGGACAAGAATAGGCATTTCTATAATAGGCCTCCTGTTCCGTTCTTAAAATTGCGGGATGCACACGGGCACCATCCATGTTTTGCGGATCCGCAATTTGTGGACCGCAAAAAACAGCACGGTCATGTGAACAAGCCCTTAATGGAACAAAAGAAGGACATGGAGGCAGTGCCAATAAATTAGTGGAGAAAAAAGAAGGTTCTTTTAAGTCATGTTGTGGCAGTGCAAACAAATGCTTTTGAATCACTTCTGTTAGCTGTACAATGACTGTGTGTCACTTTTAGGCTCAGTTCACACTTCATTTGATTCATTGCAGATCTTTTGATTATACCTTATCTAGTAGTATTGGCTCCTGATTTTGGCTCATCATAAAGTAACTGCTGGAATTAACTGATCAAATAACTGAAGTGTGAACTCAGCCTTAGGCCTCATGCACATGACCGTTGTTTGAGTCCACATCCGAGCCGCCATTTTTCAGGCTCGGATGCGGATTCATTCACTTCAATAGGGCTTCAAAAGATGCAGACAGCATTCCATGTGCTGTCCGCATCTATTGCTCCATTCCGTGGCCCCGCAAAAAAAAAAAATAGTACATGTCCTATTCTTTTAATTTTGCGGACAAAAATAGGCATTTCTACAATGGCCTATTCTTTTAATTTTGCGGACAAAAATAGGCATTTCTACAATGGCCTGCCCGTTCCATTCCGCAAATTGCGGAAGGTGCACAGGCCGCTTCCGTTTTTTGCGGATCCGCGGTTTGCGGACCACAAAAAACTGAACGCTCGTGTGCACGAGGCCTTACAAGTCAATGTTAGGGTCAGGTATAATGTACTTAACCCTTTCCCGACCAGTACTAATACAGTTCTGGCCCGGTCTTTAAAGATACATACAGCATACACCCGCGGCTAATGTCTGCGGCTGGCAGTAATGCCGGTCGTGGACATTTTACACTTCAGATGCCATGGTCAATCCTGACTACGGTATTTGAGCACTGTAAATACCAGAAGTGTGCGCTTCTGGTAATGCCCCAGCTCTCCCGTGCGGTAATCGGAGGAGCTTGTGTGCAGCAGCTCCTTTCATAGTGAATGACAGGAGGCTGTTTCTTAGTATTTCCTATGAAGCCCTTGCATTTAGCAGGGCTCCATAGGAAACTAGTAATTTTCTCTAGACCTCAATGCAAGTGCATTGGTGTCTGTGAGAATAGCAATCTAATGATTGCTTGTTATAGTTCCCTATAACAAGCTAGAACTATAAAAGAGTAGAAAAAAAGTTTTTAAAAAAAATACAATAAAAAATCATAAAAATTCTAATCACCCCCCCTTTTCCAAAATAAAAATAAAATAACTAAAAAAAATACACATCATGGGTATCGACATGTAATTTGCAAAATCACCCATTCTATAAAAATATTAAAAATATCTTCCTCATACGGTAAACGGTGAAACAGAAGAAAGCGTCAAAATGGCATATTCACCATTTTTGGTTTCTTCATTTCCCACAAATAATTTCATAAAAGGTGATAAAAAAAAAGTCATACACGTTCCATAATGGTATCAATAAAAAGTACAGATCGCCCTGAAAAAAATGAGCCCACAAAAATGAGTGCTTAAGAACAATAAAAAAACCACCCCCATCCTCCTGCTGATTGACAGGGCCAGGGAGCGCTCTCCTCCTCCGGCTGGCCCTGTCTGCAATCCAAATCCCGCGCCTGAACCTCATTCGGCGCAGGCACTCTGAGAGAAGGACGCTCGCTTTCTCAGCACTCCCTCAGTGCGCCTGCGTGGATGACGTCTTCTCTTTCGGGTGCAGGCGCGAGATTTGAATTGCTGACAGGGCCAGCCGGAGGAGGAGAGCGCTCCCTGGCCCTGTCAATCAGCAGGAGGAGGGGGCGTTTTTTTTAAAGGAGAATGCAGTGGCTACCAGCAAGTAGACGCCCTACTTGCTTGTAGTGAAGTCATTTGCATATTCTAAAAGATCGATTTTTAGTGAAACCAAGCCACAGAACAAGGTAAGAGCCCTATATAGGGGATAGTCGTCCAATAAGGATTTTAATATGCCCAAAAATGAAAAATGAGTTTTGGGGGTGACAGAAGCCCTTTAAAAGGTATAAATGTTATGACTGTAATTGTAGGAAGGCAAGAGCAAAAAAAAAAAATATTTTGCATATCCAAAGAATTAAAGGACCTGCATTTGTATCAGTAAAACGATTACATTTCAAAATTTGTGTCAAACAGCTGCCTCTATCCCTATTATGGTAAGTTCACAAATGGTGATTTTTTTTGGGCAAAATTAGGAGAAACAACAGAATATATATTTGCGTCATAAAAAAAATAATACAACAAAATGCAGCAAAAAACATTACAAAACTTGACTGATGCCTTCACTGTTATTTGGATAAAAAAGGTTGAGGAATAATGGGAACCACTGCAACTCTATTTCCCCAAAGCCCACATTAACCTTTAAGCAAGCCCTGAGTCTTTCTGCGAATGGTTCACTTCCCGGTAACAACAGCTTTTTTGAAGAGGGAGGTTAATACAAGAAGGCAACCTCTTTAACCCCTTAACACTTAACCAAGTACAGGTAACTAATTGGCATCGAGTGGCTGTATGGATAAAGCTCACATGCACAGCATATTCCATACACGGCAGGTGCCCTCTGTGTAATACAGACACCTCCTGGCAGTTAAACGATTCTGATACCGGTCCTTTAACCTCAGATGCCACTGTCAATAGTGACTGTATCATCTGTAGGGTTAGACAGGGTAATGGAGTCTTCCTCTGTCGTCCATTCATTTTTCCATCATATTATACACGAGTGTTGATCACGAATATTCGAATTTCAAATTTTTATCGCAAATATTTCGAATATAGTGATATATATTCATAATTTTGAATATTCAATTTTTTTTTTAAATCAGTACACATGATCCCTCCCTGCTTCTAGCTTGTGGGCCAATGAGAAGGCTGCAGTATATTTGACTTTAGGAGTAGTGTTGTTTGCAAATTTTTGCAATGCGAAATTTTATTGCAAATTTTTAAAAACAACTATTAGACAAAGAAGATTATATATATATTTTTCGAATATTCGCTATATTCCTATAACTTCGTTTTTTTCAAATATTCGGAATATTCTAAAACAAGAATATATAGCAATATAGCTAATATTCGAAGAAAAAACTAATATAGAGCAATTTAGCTAATATAGTGCTATAATCTTTGTCTAATAGTTGTAATATTTTTCTCATCTGAAACTCAGATTGGAAAAAAAATTACAACTATAAAAAAAAGATTATAGCACTATATTAGCTAAATTGCTCTATATTCTTTTTTTGAATATTCACTATATTGCTATGCATTCTTGTTTTAGAATATTACGAATATTCGAAAAAACAAAGTTATAGCAATATAGCGAATATTCGAAAAAACGAATAAAGAGCAATTTAGCTAATAAAGTGCTATAATCTTTATTTTTCTAGTTGTCATTTTTTTCCAATCTGAACTTCAGATGAGAAAAAAATTACGACTATTAGACAAAGAAGATTATAGCACTATATTAGCTAAATTGCTCTTTATTCGTTTTTTTCCGAATATTCACTATATTGCTATAACTTCTTTTTTTTTTATATTCGTAATATTCTAAAACAAGAATGCATAGCAATATAGCGAATATTCGAAAAAACAAATAAAGAGCAATTTAGCTAATAAAGTGCTATAATCTTTATTTTTCTAGTTGTCATTTTTTTCCAATCTGAACTTCAGATGAGAAAAAAATTACGACTATTAGACAAAGAAGATTATAGCACTATATTAGCTAAATTGCTCTTTATTCGTTTTTTTCCGAATATTCACTATATTGCTATAACTTCTTTTTTTTAATATTCGTAATATTCTAAAACAAGAATATATAGCAATATAGCGTATATTCGAAAAAAACAAAAATAGAGCAATTTAGCGAATATAGTGCTATAATCTTCTTTGTCTAATAGTTGTAAGTTGAAAAATTTGCAATAAAATGTGCATTACTATTACACTAGCATTACCTTGCTGATTTTTCTAGTAAAAAAATTGTGTATAACGAATATTCGAATTTGCGAATATTCAGCGAATATTCTACAAAATATTCGCAAAATATTGTGAATTTGAATATGACTCCTGCTGCTCATCACTATTATACACTGCTCTTTTCCAGGGGTTTTAACCACCTTGCAGTCCAGCAGTGGAAGCCGTGCTTGCACAATATATGAAAAAGTGTTTGTCCCTCTCATGGCCATGACCATGAGAGCGCACATAGGCGCACTCGAGCAACAGCTTGCATCCCAGCCATTGTGTATTTGCATTGCTGCTATGGATATAACCCCTGGATGCCAGCAATGTATAATGTGATGGAAAAACGAATCCAGCCAGCAAAGCAGGCAATATGGACAATCACAATAAATTAGTAAGTTCCTTGTATTAACTTTCTCTACATCAGGGATCAGTAACCTCTGACAGTCCAGCTTTGGGGAAACTACAACTCCCAGCATGCACATTTACACTGCTGTTCTTGTCATTCCTATAAAAGTGAATGGAAGATTCTGGTTGTTGTAGTTTCTGAACAGCGTGGGTTCCGGAGGTTGCTGATCCCTGGTCTACATGATAAATGCCATTTGCTGAAGTGAGACAATCCCTTTAAGAAAATGTCATGCAGAAAGTAAATTAGAAATATGGAAAATTTGCTTCATACATATTTTCTAGATGATTATTACAATATTTATATGCCCTTTTGTACACTTATATAAAGCCCTGTACACATATAATTTTATTTATAGTACAATTTTATTTCCTATTAGAAAAATGTTCAATTTATATCCGTGCTGATACTTGAATCCAGTTCCTTAATCCATAAACAGAGTTTGTACTTATGTCTGGAAGATTTATGAGGTACTCCCTCTCATAATTCACTTACTTAACCTCTGGATTATTTTTCATTAATCAAGGGTGCTTATATTATACCTACTGTGCACAGACCATCTCAGAAGGGTGTTTTTTTTTTTTTTAAGTTTTTTTGCTCAATGCTTTATTTTAATGTGATTCATTTTAATTCTATATCTACCTTATTACGTGAATGTGAGATTTTGCAATTTTAACTGTAACACTATGAAATTTAGTGCAGTAAATATTGTACGGTATGTGCATTACTACATGTTTTACTTTTCTTTACATAGTGTAGATGGAACATTATGTGCAGTTAGAGTACTTAAAGTTAAGGGCTTACTATGTACTATTTAATATATAAGCAGTGTGCAGTAAGCTGCTAAACTCATCCTATCGATCCTTACAAAAAGAATTGTATCATTTAATTACAGAGAGGATTTGAAGATCTTAAAAGAAAGACTGAGCTAAGCTTAGAGTTTTGAACTTATTTAAATTGAAAACATCAAAGTTGGATATTTAGTAAGTTCATTATTATTATTTTTGTTATTAGAGATGAGCGAATTTCTCCAAAATTCAATTTGGTCGGTTTGCCAAATTTTTCAATAAATTTGGTTCGATACACATTTATTTGCAGCGAATCGCGTACAAAAACGGCGTTATAGTAGTGTAGTACACTTAGCCTTGCAGTAACACGCATTGGGAGTCTGCTGTGGTAGTGAAACAATACTGTGAGTCAGTATGACATGCAGATGACAGACGTCACTCTAATCACTGCACATTTCACTTATTTGTGCAGTTATGGGGTTAAAACTGACCAATTAACTCAAGTGTGAACTTAGCCTTACAGGTCAATGTTAGCTTCAAGAAGAAGCGCACTCCCTTTACACTGTTGTCAGCTGATACCACATAGATGTCTACAGAACCTGTTCTATTAAATGCTTGTACAAGTAGAGCCCCCCCAACAGATTGGAGAGGGTGTTAGCAGTTTGTGTTGACGTCTCTGATTATTTTGCCCTTCCTCTGATCCATCAGAACAATAACCCCCCCAAAACGTATCCTATCTATGGAGCATCCGCCTTCACTCGGTCAGCATTTGGTCAGTAATCCATCAGTATTGCTAAAGCCAAAAAACACAGGAGTGGATCCAAAACATAGATGACATGTGAATGGAATATTTGCATGTCTTATGTTTTTTGTACCCACTCCTGCTTTTGGCAACCAAATCATAAGCTAATTCTGATGCAAAATAGGGACCGTGTCATGCAGGCCTTACAGCTTTTACATAGACAAGATCCATTGTGCTTCTCATTTTTCCTTCCTTATGACAGATCAGAAGAAGGGTCAAATAAATGATGATATCAGCCAGGCTGAAAGGCAAAATAGTGGCCCAGTCATGAAATGGGGAGGGTGGGAACAGCATGAGAAGTCCACAGAGTGGCCCTATGACATAGTGGTGAGGTGGCAGCAACAGCATCAGGATAATGCCACAGAGTGGCACAATGACAGTGTGGAGGTGGTAGCCGAAGCATCAGGAGGCCACAGAGTGGCAAGGTGACAGTGTGGAGGTGGCAGCAGCATTAGGAGATCACAGAGTGGCAAGGTGACATAGTGTGGTGGTGTCAGCAGCATCAGGAGACCACAGAGTGACAAGGTGACATAGTGTGGAGGTGGCAGCAGCATCAGGAGACCACAGAGTGACCCAGTGACAGAGTGGGGAGGTGGGTAGCAAACAAAGTACCAGCTGAAGATGGTGCGTGAAAGAAGGAGCATTTGGCATCAGATGTATGGCATAAGGCAGGTGTCAGCATCAGAATAGTAGCTGAGGCAGGCAGCCAGAAGAAACTCTTTTGTCAAAGTGTTGGTGTGGCACCACGGATGATCTAGTCTGATGCATCAGGCATTGGTGGTTGGAAATCCTGGCTTATCCATGCCTGATTCATCTTGACAAAGGTCAGTCTCTCCACATTTTGGGTAACTGAATACCGCACTGAATACCCTCTCTGATGCCACACCCCTGGCCTGGTAGGACAGCTTTTCCAGGGCAAACTCTGCCAGTTGCGGCTACAAATCCAGTTTTACTGCCCAGTAGTCCAGCGGATCTTGAATGATGGCTGGCAGGGTGAACTGCAAGTGTGCCACCACCTGCTGGTTCAGGTTCTGCTCTGTATATAGCTGCTGGTGAGTAGTTTCTTCACTATGTGGGTGAAGAAAGCTGCTCATCAGCGACTGTAGACTCAGGTTGCTTCTGATAGAGCTGGTACTTCTGCGCAGATAGGCAATGGCCAACTGACTATATAGGATGTCTCTATAGTAGTTCAGTTTGTCCTCCCTCTCAGCGGGTGTAAAAAAGGCAGCCATTATGGATTGGTAGCGAGGGTCCAACAAGGTGAAGAGCCAGAAGTCACCCCTCGGCTGTCACTATGCAAGCAAGTGAGCATGCATCGGGCTATTTGTGCAAGTGACTGGGAGGGACTCCCTGCCTCCATCTCCACTGCATACTGCCACGGTGTATCTGGGTCCTCTGCCTCATCTTCCTCATCGCCCTGTAGCTCCTCTGGTTGCTCCTGCTCCTCCTTTCCTGTCACTTGTGTAGAAAAACCACCCATTTTTCCACACATTGCTTGTGCTCAAATGTTCTCCTCCTCCAATTCAGTCCCCACAGGGATCATGTGGCCACGTCTCCAGTCCCCTGACCAGCCAGATTTACCAGCATCTGTTCCAGGACATGAATTAGTGAGATGACAATAATCTCGTAGTCTTGGCGATTGACAAATAACGTGACCTCCTCAAAGGGCCTGAGCAAATGGCAAGTGTCACACATGAGCTGCCTTTGGCTGACATTGAAGTTACACAGAGGAGTACTCCTATCTGCTTGCATTATCAAGAAATCCTTTATGGCCTTTCTCTGTTCATGCAGTTGGTCCAACATATGGAGGGTGGAATTCCAACGGGTGGAAATGTCACATATCAGCCTATGTTGGGGGATGCTGTTCTGCTGCTGCAGCTCAAGGAGGGTGTGCTTTGTGGTGTACAAGTGGCTGAAGTGCATACAGTTTCCTGGCCATTTTTAAGAGGTCTTGCAGATGGATGGAAGACTTCTGGAAGCGCTTGACAAACAGATTAAACGTGTGTGTCATGCAGGCTGCATGGCTAAGCCCTCCTTAACGCAGCTCTCACACAATGTTCTTCCCGATGTCGGTCACCATGGTTACGATTTTCAGTTGTTGCAGGGACAGCCAGGTTTCGATTTCTTGATGAAGGACATGGAGCAGTTCCTCCCTGTGTGACTCTGTTCGCCCAGGCAAACGAAGTGCAGAACAACATGACACCGCCGTGCCTTGCACATGTGGTATGCTGAAGGTGCACTGTGAATTGTCCATGCAGTGGAGGATGAGGACACGGTGGAGAATGAGGAGGCCAAGACGGACATTGTCGCTTGACCAACAGCGTGCAGTAACCACATTCACCCAGTGGGTCGTAAAGGACGAGGTATTGTCCCTGACCGTAGTTACAGCTCCACATGTCGGCGCTGCTTTGCACTTTGGCAAAAACTAACAACCTCAAGGACTGGCCCACCTTCTGTTCTACATGTGTGTGCAGGGCTGGTACTGCCTTTTTGGCAAAGAAATTATGGCTTGGGACTCTCCACCTTGACTCATAGGAACATAGAAACATAGAATGTGTCGGCAGATAAGAACCATTTGGCCCATCTAGTCTGCCCAATATATCTGAATCCTATGAATAGTCCCTGGCCCTATCTTATATGAAGGATAGCCTTATGCCTATCCCATGCATGCTTAAACTCCTTCACTGTATTTGCCGCTACCACTTCTGCAGGAAGGCTATTCCATGCATCCACTACTCTCTCAGTAAAGTAATACTTCCTTATATTACTTTTAATCCTTTGCCCCTCTAATTTAAAACTGTGTCCTCTTGTGGTAGTTTTTCTTCTTTTAAATATGCTCTCCTCCTTTACCGAGTTGATTCCCTTTATGTATTTAAAAGTTTCTATCATATCCCCTCGGTCTCTTCTTTCTTCCAAGCTATACATATTGGGTCGACACAAGCCATCAGTTCTCTGAAAGGTGCAGAGTACACCACTTGAAAGGGAAGGACTGCAGCATCAGCAACTTGGACAGGAGCACGTTTGGATGAGTGCCTGCATACTATTGTCTCTTGGCAATTTCTTCGGTGATCGGTTGCTGACGACATGAGTGACAAGATGTAGGAGGGTGAGGAGCAGGAGCATCTGGACCAGCAGATGATGGGAAGGACAGAAAACTCCCTTTGGCTGAGGTGGTGGAGCCTTGACTGCCTGAACTTGGCTGGGTAGTAGCTCGTCCTCGCTGAAAAGTGGAACGATATATAATACTTCTTGCGCTGAGGGACCTGAAAATGACAGAGGTAGCTTCAGGACAGGTGGGGGCACCGGGCCTGCTCCCGGGCCATGCCAACTAAGCATTGTGTCAGAGGAACCGACTAACTCTTAGCTGGGGGTGTCTGATGTCACTTGGGACAAAGTAGATGTCCGAGTCAACCATTCAAGAACCTCTGGGTTTCTGGTCAAGACACGACTACTAGATGACATGGGAGATCAGGCCTCTCGCTGTGACCCCTGCAGCCATGCCCCCCTACTCTTCTACGACCTCTGCCTGCACCAGAAACATTTAGGGCTCTGCAAGTCCTCGGTGCAGGGCCTGGCACTTCTCTGTCTGACATACTGTTAGATCAAATAAATAAAAAGGAAATTAAAACTGTAATTTTCTCACTTCACCACACAACGGAAAATACTTTTTTGGGCCACTAATACACGCAAAAAAGGGCTTTAGAACATAAAACTACACCGCTGAACGGCAAATATATTTTTCTTTTGCCATTAATACACACCACAAAAGGCTTTACAACAAATAACTGCACCGCTGAGCGGCAAATATGTTTTTTTCTTTTTCCACTAATACATGACAAAAAGGGCTGTAATTTTAGCACTTCACCACACAACGGCTAATAAGCACTTTTTTCCCACTAATACAAGCCAAAAAAATGCTTTAGGACACATAACTGCACCGCACAAGGGCAAATAATATGTAGAAATGTTTCCTTGTTATAAACCCTGTATCAATGCCTGTATTAATCAGCGCTTGCACCCTAATAAGAATAGTTTGCTGGAATTACAGAGCTGTATAATGGCAATTTGGATCCCCAGTCAGTGCTGCAAGGTGTAATAGGAATGTTCCTATTGCCCAGGCTGTAACCTCCCCTACTGAACCCTTTTAGCATAAAAGCTGTGGAATGATTCCTCCCTATGCTTTCCCTACACCTTGAATAATCTTTCCCTGCACTTGTAAATCATTTTTTTTAGCACAAATAATTTTTTTCTAACACTGTCCATAGCGCCTACAGACGTCTCTCCCTGCACCAAGTACACTGGTAAATGGCAGAATCTAAGATGGCTGACGCTATTTAAACAGCTGTGACATCACAGGACTTGCTGGCTGGCTGCATGCATGGCATTATGGTGATTCAGCATTCCTAGAGTTCCTTTCTCCATGTCCTCACACGTACAGCAGCCCTTTTAGGAAAAATGCAATTCGTCACCACTAGAGATGAGCGAATCAAAGCTGACAAATTGGAATTCGTTACAAATTTCAGGAAAAATTTGATTTGCACCGAATGCGAATTTCCTCCCGCTTCGTAGTAACGAATTGCATTTTTTTTTTTTTATGGCTGCTGCACGGGTGAGGACATAGAGAAAGGAAGTCTGGGAAGGCGGGATCACCCAGACTGACAATCAGCAGCCAGCCAGCACTGTGATGTCAATGCCCTATAAATACAGCAGCCATCTTAGATTCTGACATTCACCAGTGTACTTAGTGCAGGGAGAGACATGTCTTCAGGCGCTAGGGACAGTGATAGAAAAATCGCCATTCTACAAAAAAACAAAAACAAGTACAGGTAAAGATTATTCAAGGTGTAGGGAAAGGATAGGGAGTAATAATTCCTCTGCATTTCTGTTGAATATGGTTCATTTGGGGAGGTGACAGCCTGGGTAATAGGAACATTCCTATTAGACCTTGCAGCACTGACTGGGCACCCAAATTGCCATTATACAGCTCTGTAATTCCAGCAAACTGTTCTTATTAGGATGCAAGTACTGTTTGATACAGGCATTAACAGGGGTTATTACAAGGAAATAGTTCCATGCCTTATTTGCACTTGTGTTGTGCACTTATCTGTAGTAAAGACTTTGGTGGGGTGTTTTAGAACAAAAATTTAAAATATATTTGCCGCTCAGTGGTGTAGTTATTTCTTGTTAAGCCTTTTTGTGAGGTGTATTAGCACAAAAAGAAAAAATATATTTGCCGCTCAGCGGTGTAGTTATTTCTTGTTAAGCCTTTTGTGACGTGTATTAGCACAAAAAACCAAAAATATATTTGCCCCTCAGCGGTGTAGTTATTTCTTCTAAAGCCTTTTGTGAGATTAGGATGCAAGTCCTGTTTGATACAGGCATTAACAGGGGTTATTACAAGGAAATAGTTCCATGCCTTATTTGCACTTGTGTGGTGCACTTATCTGTAGTAAAGACTTTGGTGGGGTGTTTTAGAACAAAAATGTAAAATATATTTGCCGCTCAGCGGTGTAGTTATTTCTTGTTAAGCCTTTTTGTGATGTGTATTAGCACAAAAAAGCTAAAATATATTTGCCGCTCAGCGGTGTAGTTATTTCTTCTAAAGCCTTTTGTGAGATTAGGATGCAAGTCCTGTTTGATACAGGCATTAACAGGGGTTATTACAAGGAAATAGTTCCATGCCTTATTTGCACTTGTGTTGTGCACTTATCTGTAGTAAAGACTTTGGTGGGGTGTTTTAGAACAAAAATTTAAAATATATTTGCCGCTCAGCGGTGTAGTTATTTCTTGTTAAGCCTTTTTGTGATGTGTATTAGCGCAAAAAGAAGAAATACATTTGCCGCTCAGCGGTGTAGTTATTTCTTGTTAAGCCTTTTTGTGATGTGTATTAGCGCAAAAAGAAGAAATACATTTGCCGCTCAGCAGAGTAGTTTTTCTTGTTAAGCCTTTTGTGACGTGTATTAGCACAAATAGAAGAAAATACCTTTTTCCTGCTCAGCGGTGCAGTTATTTCTTGTAAAGCCTTTTGTGACGTGTATTAGTGCAAAAAGAAAAAATTACATTTGCCGCTCTGTAATCATTAGTGATGGACGAACATCGGCCCGGGATGATTCGCGAACGCGTGAACGCGATCAAATATTTGCAAACCGCAAGTTCGTGCAGGCCCCGTTCACTTTAATGGCAGGCGAACCTGAAAAACCTTCAGATCATATTTGCAGCCACCAAATATTTACTAAAGAGCACAAATAATCCTACATAATGGACAGTTACATACCAAAGGGCGATGAGTTGCAAGAATTCCCACAAAAAAATATGTATTTTAATCAGGGGCCATTTTTATGCTTCTTAAAGGGAAACTCTCAAAAATTTGCTCTGCTGAGGCCTAGAAACAATGTGGCTGGAGGTATATAAGACGGTCAATGGATATAAATTTTACTTCAGGCCAGTGGACTAAAGGCCACAAAAATTATTCATTCACTGTACAGAAAAGAATAATTGATAATGTAGCTGGAGGTACATTAGGCGGTCACAGTATAACAATTTTACTGTTAGCCAGTTAGATATTACAGGCCCCAAAAATTATGCATTCACCGTACAGAAAAGATCAAGTGATTATGTGGCTGGAGGTATATTAGACAGTCGATGGATATCAATTTTAATGAAGGCCAGTGGAGTACAACCCCCAAATATTATGCATTCACTGTACAGAAAAGATCAAGTGATTATGTGGCTGGAGGTACAGTATAATAGACGGTCAATGAATATCAATTTTACTGCAGGCCAGTGGACTACAGGCCCCCAAAATTATTAATTCACCAGACAGAATAGAACAATTGATAATGTGGCTGGAGGTACATTAGGCAGTTACCGTATAATAATTTTACTGTTGGCCAGTTAGATTACAGGCCCCAAAAACTGTGCATTCACCATACAGAAAAGATCAAGTGATTTTGTGGCTGGAGGTATATTAGATGGTCAATGGATATCAATTTTACTGCAGGTCAGTGGACTACAGGCCTCAAAAATGATTCATTCACCAGACAGAAAACATCAAGTGATTATGTGGCTGGAGGTATATTAGACAGTCATTGGATATCAATTTTAATGCAGGCCAGGGTAGTACAGGACCCAAACATTATGTCTTCACCGTACAGAAAAGATCAAGTGATTATGTGGCTGGAGGTATATTAGATGGTCACCATATAACAATTTTACTGTTGACCAGTTAGATTACAGGCCCCAAAAATTATGCATTCACCTGACAGAAAAGAACAAGTGATTATGTGGCTTGAGGTATATTAGGTAATCAGCAAATAACAATTTTACTGCAGGCTGGTGTAGTAAAGGCCCCAAACATTAGGCATTCACCGAACAGAAAAGAACAAGTGATTATGTGGCTGGAGCTATATTAGACGGTCATTGGATAACAAATTTACTATAGGCCAGTGGAGTACAGGCCCCAAAAATTATGCATTTACATGACAGAAAAGATCAAGTGATTATGTGGCTGGAGGTATATTATACGGTCGATGAATATCAATTTTACTGCAGGCCTCAAAAATTATTCTTTCACCGGACAGAAAAAATCAAATGATTATGTGGCTGGAGCTATATTAGATGGTCACCGTATAACAATTTTACTGCAGGTCAGTGGACTAAAGGCCCCCCAAAATTATTCATTTACCATACAGAAAAGAACAATTGATAATGTGGCTGGAGGTCATCGTATAACACTTTTACTGTTTCCATTTAGAATACAGGCCCCCAAAAAATGTGCATTCACCGTACAGAAAAGATCAAGTGATTATGTGGCTGGAGGTATATTAGACGGTCAATGGATATCAATTTTATTGCAGGCCAGGGGACTATAGTCCCCAAAAATTATTCTTTCACCAAACAGAAAACATAAGAACCCCATCATTGAACGCCTCAGATGCCACATTCATTGCTGATCACAGGATATGAGATTAAAATTATGTCCTTTCAGGGGCTAATCCATTTTTTTTTAAAACTGTCTCACCATATCCATTTGATTGTGGAGGGGCCATAACAGCCATCTTAACTGACTGAAGACACGGTGACGTTTTATGACGTTGGCTGGGCACACGTCACCCCGTGCAAGATTTTTCACGGTTTCTGCAATCAAGGTGGCTGCGACGGTCACTTTGTGCTCAAATGTATGAGGTGAGTATGTAGGAAAAATAGATTTGTTAACACGAAGCGCAAGTAAATTCAGCTTTGCTGTGAATCACGTTATTCCTGAAATTCAGATCAAAGTCAACTTTGGATACTAAAATTCGCTCCAATTCACACACACAATTCACACTAATCATAACCCTCAATGTTGTTTGCTATTACATAATCATCTAGCCTTTTTAGTATCATGCCCTTTAATATCATGCCATTGCAAAAAATCCTTTCCTGTATTGATGTCCAAATTGCCTTTCTTTCATTTGCAGAGAATGTCCCCTCATCCTTGGAATGAATAAATCAGAAATCAGCAACCTTCAGAACTCCAACTGTTGTGAAATTACAACCCACAGCATGCTCCTACAACTGTCAGCATGTAACTGTGTGAGAAGTAAGAAAACATATTACTGAAGTTTTTGGAGAGGAGTGTTGTCCCATTTTTTGCCTGATGTAGGATTCTAGCCGTTTCAATTGTCCTGGGCCTTCTCTGATGGATTATTAGTTTCATGATGAGAAATAGCGAAAAAAAGTAGATTGTCCAGCTTCACCTCGCAAACATCAGGCTCATTATATCAACATGTTTCGGATCAGCATATATTACAGATCCTTGCTCATGAGGAAGGATCTGTAATATATGTTGATCCGAAACATGTTGATGAAATGAGCCTGATGTTTGGTTTTTAAGCACGTTTCCTAATAAAATACGCACTGCGAGGTGAAGCTGGACAATCTACTTTTTTCGCTATTTCTCAACCTTGGTTCCGGTTCTGTGTCCGTGCTCCTCGGTGGTGTATGGTGAGGTGAGCTCCAACTTGGTGTTTTTACATTTTAGTTTCATGATGTGCCAAATGCTTTCTATTGGTGAATGCTTTGGACTCTTCTTCTGTAAAGCAATATTGTTGTGATGGATGTAGTATGTAGCTTAGCATTGTGTTGCTGAAATATGCAAGGCCTTTCCTGGAAGAGACGTCTGGATGGGAGCACATGTTTTAAAACCTATATAATATACTGTTCAGAATTGAGCATGCCTTTCCATATGTGTATCTTCCCTTGTCTTAAGCGAGAGATGCAGGTTTTTGAACTGAGGTCCCTCTTTTCTTGAGTCTGCAGAACACGGCATCCATGGTTTCCAAAAAGAATTAAAAATTTTGATTTATCTGACCACAGAACAGTTTTCCATTTTGCCTAGTCTGTTTTAATGAGCTTTGGCCCAAAGAAGATGATAGCGTTTATGAATTGTGCTGACATATGGCTTCTTCTTTGCATGATAAAGCTTTAATGTACATTTTTGATTGCATGTCAACTTGTGTTCACAGACAATGATTTCTGGAAGTGTTCCTGAGCCCATGCAGTGATTCCCAGTACAGAATCATGCCTGTTTTAACCGCCTCCGGACCGCCTAACGCAGGATCGCGTTCCGGAGGCGGCTGTCCCAGGCAGAGTCACGCATCGGCGCGTCATCTCGCGAGACGCGAGATTACACTCCAAGCGAATCGCGGGCCGGCGAAAGTTCGAGGGGGGTTACATCATCAACCTGCCAGCCAATGATCATCGCTGGCAGGTTGATGATTTTTAAAAAAACGAATCACAAGCCAGTTAACACTTTATATTTATAAATATAAGGTGTTAAATGGCTGCTCTGCTCCTCTGCTGGTCCTTTTCATCGGTTGGTCTCAGCAGAGGAGCAGACATCACAGTGAGTACACAAGACACTACACTTGGCCCCCAGATCAACCCCATCACCCCAATTAACCCCTTGATCGCCCCTGTCAATCACCTAGTGAAAGGGAAAAAAGTGATCAGTGCAAACTGTCACTTTTTTTTTTCACTGGTATTGACTGTTAGGTTTTAGGATAGTTTAGGCCCCTTGGTTAGGTAGTTAGCGATCGGTTAGCGCCCAGCCCACCGCACCACAGTCACCGATTCCGCCTCGCCGCAGTGACAAAAAAAAAATATATATTTTTTTATCACTGCACAATCAGTTTCCAAGTGCTGCGGCGATAAAAAACAATCAATTTTGATATTTTTTATCAATCACAGCGGCCTCCGGTACTTCGCTAGCCTCCCATTTGTAAGACAAGCTTGCTTTTTTTTTTTGGGGTCGTCTCAGGGAATACCCCCTAAATTTAGTAGTCCAAATGTCAAACAAGTGGTATTCTTCTGAGAAGGCCTACAGGATTCTGACCCAGTCGGATGAGGAATGGAAACCCTCATCTGACGAATCCAGCGGGTCAGAATACGAACCTGTAGAAAGCAGTGGCAGTCTGACCCAAAGTTCGGACGAGGAGGTTGAGGTCCCTGATAGCACCAGGCGTACCCGGCCCCGTGTTGCTACACCACAGGTTGGCAGGATCCGCTTCAAGGGCAGCAGAGTGGGGCTGACGCTGTTGGATTACGTGGTGAGGCATACACCAGCAGCGCAGGCCACCCTGGACCTAGTACCAGCACTGCCGTACAACATGGTGAAGTGGCGAGCACCAGAAGGGCAGTTGAAGCTGGTACGGTGGCACGTGCAATAGTTACCCCGTCTCAGCCACCGCACAGACAGGCCCGTAGAGCCCCAAGAATCCCTGAGGTGCTGGCAAACCCTGATTGGGAGTCCCCAACTTCAGCCGCACCAGTAATTCCCCCTTTCACTGTCTGGAGTTTGGATTGAGACAGCTCAGATCGGTTCGGCGCTGGGATTTTTTTAGCTGTTCTTGACTGCGGAGCTCTTGGACATAGTCGTGGCAGAAAAAAATTGGTATGCCACTCAATTTATAGCCGCCAACCCGGGAAGCTATTATGCCCAGCCTTTCCGGTGGAAACCCGTCCAAGTTTCCGAATTAAACATTTTTCTGGGCCTTCTCCTCAACATGGGTCTAACCAAAAATCATGAATTGCGGTCATATTGGTCCACGAACCCAATTCATCACATGCCCAAGTTCTCTGCTGCCATGTCCAGGGCACGATTTGAGGCCATCCTGCGTTTCCTGCACTTTAGCGATAATACCACCTCCCGTCCCAGAGGCCACCCAGCGTTTGACCGGCTCCACAAAATTCGGCCCCTCATAGACCACTTCAACAACAAATTTGCAGATTTGTATACCCCTGAGCAAAACATCTGCGTAGACGAGTCCCTTATACATTTTACCAGGCACCTTGGCTTCAAACAATACATCCCAAGCAAGCACGCCCGGTATGGGGTCAAATTGTATAAGCTCTTTGAAAGGGCCACAGGCTATACCCACAAATTTCAGATCTATGAGGGTAAAGATCAGACCCTGGAGCCGTTCGGTTGCCCTGACTACCTGGGGAGCAGTGAGAAGACAGTCTGGGACTTGGTGTCACCCTTATTTGGCAAGGGGTACCATCTTTATGTGGACAATTTCTATCACAAGTGTGCTACTCTTCAGGCATTTGTGCCTAGAACAGATTGGCTGCTGTGGCACCGTGCGACCTAGTCGCAGGAGCTTCCACCAACGGCTCGTTACCACCTGTCTTGCAAGGGGGAGAGGACTGCCTTGTGTAACGAAGAACTGCTCGCAGTGAAATGGAGAAACAAGCGTGACGTTTACATGCTCTCCTCCATTCACGCAGACACAATACAAATAGAACGGGCAACCAGTGTCATTAAAAAGCCCCTCTCAGTCCACGACTATAATTCGCTCATGGGAGGGGTGGACTTCAATGACCAGATGTTGGCTCCTAATTTAGTTTCCCAACGCACCAGACGCTGGTATAAGAAGGTGTCTGTATATTTGATTCAATTGGATATGTACAATAGTTTTGTTCTCTACAGTAAGGCTGGGAGAACAGGATCCTTACTCAAATTTCAGGAAGAGATCATCGAGAACCTCCTGTATCCAGGAGGTTCCGTGGCCCCATCAACCAGTGTAGTGAGCCGTCTACACGAGCGACATTTTCCCAATGTCGTTGCTGGTACCTCAACCCAACCGTCACCCCGAAAAAGATGTTGTGTCTGTAGCAGGAGTGGAATAAGGCGTGACACCCGCTATTTCTGTCCTGACTGCCCTGACCACCCTGCCCTATGCTTAGGGGAGTGTTTCTGGAAGTACCATACACAGGTACACTTAGCATAGGGATTACATCTCACAGGACAGGCACACAGGGCTATTAGGGCCCATTCACATACAGCTGTTGCAAACCTCTCCTTTCACCTGGGACAAAGTGTACAAAGTGTACAAAAGGTGTACTTCGCCATATCTTTGGGAGATTTGCGCTTTGCACATTGTCCCATAGGGAAGGAGAGGTTTGTCCTATAAAGGTAAAAAAACAAAAACAAAAAAAATCACTAGTAAGCAAAAAGGTTAACGTTCTGTTCAAAAAGTTTAAAAAAGTTTATATGTTCTGTTAAAATGTTATTATAAAGGTAATAAATTTATTGCGTTGCGGCCTGTTTTTTTCTTTTTTGTTTTGTTCTTTTTTACCTTCCAGGTGGACCAACCGATCGACTAGCTCCAGCACTGATGTGCATTTTGACAGAAGCATTGCGCTGCTGTCAGATTACACAAAAGTCGGTGTATGCGGCGCTGCAAGACGAGATTTCTCCTCTGCAGTAAAAGATACGTTTGCTGAGGCATATGAGCTGAGGAGGCGGCGGTGTTCATATGCTTTGGCAAACACTTTGTATATAAAAAAAAAATCCCGGCAATGATTTATTCATCCACATCGATTGATGTGAATGGAGCAATCGGGTTTGCCAGGGCATACGAGCTAAGTGGGTATGGATGTTGGGCGGAGCTCCTATGTCCTGGCAGACGCCTTTCCCCTCCTTTTTTTTTTTTTTTTGGCGGACATTTTCTCATCCACATTGATTTATGCGAATGAAGAAATCTGTGCCGTTCATTTTTTCTTTCAGCCCAGAGGCTGAACGGAAAAAAAATATCTCATTACCCGTATGCTCAATATAAGGAGAATAGCAGAAACTCCTAATGCTGGCCATGCATGTAATGATTGCGGAGACCCTCAAATGCCAGGGCAGTACAAACACCCCACAAATGACCCCATTTTGGAAAGAAGACACCCCAAGGTATTCGCTGAGGGACATATTGAGTCCATGAAAGATTGAAATTTTTGTCCCAAGTTAGCGGAAAGGGAGACTTTGTGAGAAAAAAACATAAAAAAATCAATTTCCGCTAACTTGTGCCAAAAAATAAATAAATTCTATGAACTTGCCATGCCCCTCATTGAATACCTTGGGGTGTCTTCTTTCCAAAAAGGGGTCACACGTGGGGTATTTATACTGCCCTGGCATTTTAGGGGCCCTAAAGCGTGTGAAGAAGTCTGGGATCCAAATGTCTAAAAATACCCTCCTAAAAGGAATGTGGGCCCCTTTGCGCATCTAGGCTGTAAAAAAGTATCACACATGTGGTATCGCCATACTCAGGAGAAGTTGGGGAATGTGTTTTGGGGTGTCATTTTACATATACCCATGCTGGGTGAGATAAATATCTTGGTCAAATGCCAACTTTGTATAATAAAATGGGAAAAGTTGTCTTTTGCCAAGATATTTCTCTCACCTAGCATGGGTATATGTAAAAAGACACCCCAAAACACATTGCCCTACTTCATATGAGTACGGTGATACCAGATGTGTGACAGTTTTTTGCAGCCTAGGTGGGCAAATTGGCCCACATTCCAAAGAGCACCTTTCGGATTTCACAGGCCATTTTTTTTTTACAGATTTTTATTTCAAACTACTTTGCACGCATTTGGGCCCCTAAAATGCCAGGGCAGTATAACTACCCCACAAGTGACCCCATTTTAGAAAGAAGACACCCCAAGGTATTTCGTGATGGGCATAGTGAGTTCATGGAAGTTTTTATTTTTTGTCACAAGTTAGTGGAATATGAGACTTTGTAAGAAAAAAAAAAAAAAAAAAACATTTTCCACTAACTTGTGACTAGAGTTGAGCGAACACCTGGATGTTCGGGTTCGAGAAGTTCGGCCGAACATCCCGGAAATGTTCGGGTTCGGGATCCGAACCCGATCCGAACTTCGTCCCGAACCCGAACCCCATTGAAGTCAATGGGGACCCGAACTTTTCGGCACTAAAAAGGCTGTAAAACAGCCCAGGAAAGAGCTAGAGGGCTGCAAAAGGCAGCAACATGTAGGTAAATCCCCTGCAAACAAATGTGGATAGGGAAATGAATTAAAATAAAAATTAAATAAATAAAAATTAACCAAAATCAATTGGAGAGAGGTTCCATAGCAGAGAATCTGGCTTCCCGTCACCCACCACTGGAACAGTCCATTCTCAGATATTTAGGCCCCGGCACCCAGGCAGAGGAGAGAGGTCCCGTAACAGAGAATCTGTCTTCATGTCAGCAGAGAATTAGTCTGCATGTCATAGCAGAGAATGAGGCTTCACGTCAGCCACCACTGCAACAGTCCATTGGCATATATTTAGGCCCAGCACCCAGGCAGAGGAGGGAGGTCCCGTAACAGAGAATCTGTCTTCATGTCAGCAGAGAATTAGTCTGCATGTCATAGCAGAGAATGAGGCTTCACGTCAGCCACCACTGCAACAGTCCATTGGCATATATTTAGGCCCAGCACACACACAGGCAGAGGAGAGAGGTCCCGTAACAGAGAATCTGGCTTCATGTCAGCAGAGAATCAGTCTGCATGTCATAGCAGAGAATGAGGCTTCACGTCAGCCACCACTGCAACAGTCCATTGGCATATATTTAGGCCCAGCACACACACAGGCAGAGGAGAGAGGTCCCGTAACAGAGGATCTGGCTTCATGTCAGCAGAGAATCAGTCTGCATGTCATAGCAGAGAATCAGGCTTCACGTCAGCCACCACTGCAACAGTCCATTGTCATAAATTTAGGCCCAGCACCCAGGCAGAGGAGAGAGGTCCCGTAACAGACAATCTGGCTTCATGTCAGCAGAGAATTAGTCTGCATGTCATAGCAGAGAATGAGGCTTCACGTCAGCCACCACTGCAACAGTCCATTGGCATATATTTAGGCCTAGCACACAGGCAGAGGAGAGAGGTCCCGTAACAGACAATCTGGCTTCATGTCAGCAGAGAATCAGTCTGCATGTCATAGCAGAGAATGAGGCTTCACGTCACCCACCACTGCAACAGTCCATTGGCATATATTTAGGCCTAGCACACAGGCAGAGCAGAGAGGTCCCGTAACAGACAATCTGGCTTCATGACAGCAGAGAATCAGTCTGCATGTCATAGCAGAGAATGAGGCTTCACGTCACCCACCACTGCAACAGTCCATTGGCATATATTTAGGCCTAGCACACAGGCAGAGCAGAGAGGTCCCGTAACAGACGATCTGGCTTCATGTCAGCAGAGAATCAGTCTGCATGTCATAGCAGAGAATGAGGCTTCACGTCAGCCACCACTGCAACAGTCCATTGGCATATATTTAGGCCCAGCACCCAGGCAGAGGAGGGAGGTCCCGTAACAGAGAATCTGTCTTCATGTCAGCAGAGAATTAGTCTGCATGTCATAGCAGAGAATGAGGCTTCACGTCAGCCACCACTGCAACAGTCCATTGGCATATATTTAGGCCCAGCACACACACAGGCAGAGGAGAGAGGTCCCGTAACAGACAATCTGGCTTCATGTCAGCAGAGAATCAGTCTGCATGTCATAGCAGAGAATGAGGCTTCACGTCAGCCACCACTGCAACAGTCCATTGTCATAAATTTAGGCCCAGCACCCAGGCAGAGGAGAGAGGTCCCGTAACAGACAATCTGGCTTCATGTCAGCAGAGAATTAGTCTGCATGTCATAGCAGAGAATCAGGCTTCATGTCAGCCACCACTGCAACAGTCCATTGGCATATATTTAGGCCTAGCACACAGGCAGAGGAGAGGTTCATTCAACTTTGGGTAGCATCGCAATATAATGGTAAAATGAAAATAAAAATAGGATTGAATGAGGAAGTGCCCTGGAGTCCAATAATATATGGTTATGGGGAGGTAGTTAATGTCTAATCTGGACAAGGGACGGACAGGTCCTGTGGGATCCATGCCTGGTTCATTTTTATGAACGTCAGCTTGTCCACATTGGCTGTAGACAGGCGGCTGCGTTTGTCTGTAATGACGCCCCCTGCCGTGCTGAATAAACGTTCAGACAAAACGCTGGCTGCCGGGCAGGCCAGCACCTCCAAGGCATAAAAGGCTAGCTCTGGCCACGTGGACAATTTAGAGACCCAGAAGTTGAATGGGGCCGAACCATCAGTCAGTACGTGGAGGGGTGTGCACACGTACTGTTCCACCATGTTAGTGAAATGTTGCCTCCTGCTAACACGTTGCGTATCAGGTGGTGGTGCAGTTAGCTGTGGCGTGTTGACAAAACTTTTCCACATCTCTGCCATGCTAACCCTGCCCTCAGAGGAGCTGGCCGTGACACAGCTGCCTTGGCGACCTCTTGCTCCTCCTCTGCCTTGGCCTTGGGCTTCCACTTGTTCCCCTGTGACATTTGGGAATGCTCTCAGTAGCGCGTCTACCAACGTGCGCTTGTACTCGCGCATCTTCCTATCACGCTCCAGTGCAGGAAGTAAGGTGGGAACATTGTCTTTGTAGCGTGGATCCAGCAGGGTGGCAACCCAGTAGTCCGCACAGGTTAAAATGTGGGCAACTCTGCTGTCGTTGCGCAGGCACTGCAGCATGTAGTCGCTCATGTGTGCCAGGCTGCCCAGGGATAAGGACAAGCTGTCCTCTGTGGGAGGCGTATCGTCATCGTCCTGCCTTTCCCCCCAGCCACGCACCAGTGATGGACCCGAGCTGCGTTGGGTGCCACCCCGCTGTGACCATGCTTCATCCTCATCCTCCTCCACCTCCTCCTCATCCTCGTCCTCCTCGTCCTCCAGTAGTGGGCCCTGGCTGGCCACATTTGTACCTGGCCTCTGCTGTTGCCAAAAACCTCCCTCTGAGTCACTTCGAAGAGACTGGCCTGAAAGTGCTAAAAATGACCCCTCTTCCTCCTCCTCCTCCTCCTCCTCCTGGGCCACCTCCTCTTCCATCATCGCCCTAAGTGTTTTCTCAAGGAGACATAGAAGTGGTATTGTAACGCTGATAACGGTGTCATCGCCACTGGCCATGTTGGTGGAGTACTCGAAACAGCGCAACAGGGCACACAGGTCTCGCATGGAGGCCCAGTCATTGGTGGTGAAGTGGTGCTGTTCTGTAGTGCGACTGACCCGTGCGTGCTGCAGCTGAAACTCCACTATGGCCTGCTGCTGCTCGCACAGTCTGTCCAGCATGTGCAAGGTGGAGTTCCACCTGGTGGGCACGTCGCATATGAGGCGGTGAGCGGGAAGGCCGAAGTTACGCTGTAGCGCAGACAGGCGAGCAGCAGCAGGATGTGAACGCCGGAAGCGCGAACAGACGGCCCGCACTTTATGCAGCAGCTCTGACATGTCGGGGTAGTTGTGAATGAACTTCTGCACCACCAAATTCAGCACATGCGCCAAGCAAGGGATGTGCGTCAAATTGGCTAGTCCCAGAGCTGCAACGAGATTTCGCCCATTATCACACACCACCAGGCCGGGCTTGAGGCTCACCGGCAGCAACCACTCGTCGGTCTGTTGTTCTATACCCCGCCACAACTCCTGTGCGGTGTGGGGCCTGTCCCCCAAACATATGAGTTTCAGAATGGCCTGCTGACGTTTACCCCGGGCTGTGCTGAAGTTGGTGGTGAAGGTGTGTGGCTGACTGGATGAGCAGGTGGAAGAAGAGGAGGAGGAAGCCGAGAAGGAGGAGGTGGCAACAGGAGGCAAAGAATGTTGCCCTGCGATCCTTGGCGGCGGAAGGACGTGCGCCAAACAGCTCTCCGCCTGGGGCCCAGCTGCCACTACATTTACCCAGTGTGCAGTTAGGGAGATATAGCGTCCCTGGCCGTGCTTACTGGTCCACGTATCTGTGGTTAGGTGGACCTTGCCACAGATGGCGTTGCGCAGTGCACACTTGATTTTATCGGATACTTGGTTGTGCAGGGAAGGCACGGCTCTCTTGGAGAAGTAGTGCCGGCTGGGAACAACATACTGTGGGACAGCAAGCGACATGAGCTGTTTGAAGCTGTCTGTGTCCACCAGCCTAAATGACAGCATTTCATAGGCCAGTAGTTTAGAAATGCTGGCATTCAGGGCCAGGGATCGAGGGTGGCTAGGTGGGAATTTACGCTTTCTATCAAATGTTTGTGAGATGGAGAGCTGAACGCTGGCGTGTGACATGGTTGAGACGCTTGGTGACGGAGGTGGTGGTGGTGGTGTTGGTGGTACATCCCCTGTTTGCTGGGCGGCAGGTGCCAACGTTCCTCCAGAGGCGGAGGAAGAGGCCGAGGCGGCAGCAGCAGAATAGGCCGAGGCGGCAGCAGCAGAAGAGGTAGCAGGGGGAGCCTGAGTGACTTCCTTGGTTTTAAGGTGTTTACTCCACTGCAGTTCATGCTTTGCATGCAGGTGCCTGGTCATGCAGGTTGTGCTCAGGTTCAGAACGTTAATGCCTCGCTTCAGGCTCTGATGGCACAGCGTGCAAACCACTCGGGTCTTGTCGTCAGCACATTGTTTGAAGAAGTGCCATGCCAGGGAACTCCTTGAAGCTGCCTTTGGGGTGCTCGGTCCCAGATGGCGGCGGTCAGTAGCAGGCGGAGTCTCTTGGCGGCGGGTGTTCTGCTTTTGCCCACTGCTCCCTCTTTTGCTACGCTGTTGGCTCGGTCTCACCACTGCCTCTTCCTCCGAACTGTGAAAGTCAGTGGCACGACCTTCATTCCATGTGGGGTCTAGGACCTCATCGTCCCCTGCATCGTCTTCCACCCAGTCTTGATCCCTGACCTCCTGTTCAGTCTGCACACTGCAGAAAGACGCAGCAGTTGGCACCTGTGTTTCGTCATCATCAGAGACATGCTGAGGTGGTATTCCCATGTCCTCATCATCAGGAAACATAAGTGGTTGTGCGTCAGTGCATTCTATGTCTTTCACCGCTGGGGAAGGGCTAGGTGGATGCCCTTGGGAAACCCTGCCAGCGGAGTCTTCAAACAGCATAAGAGACTGCTGCATAACTTGAGGCTGAGACAGTTTCCCTGGTATGCATGGGGGTGATGTGACAGACTGATGGGGTTGGTTTTCAGGCGCCATCTGTGCGCTTTCTGCAGAAGACTGGGTGGGAGATAATGTGAACGTGCTGGATCCACTGTCGGCCACCCAATTGACTAATGCCTGTACCTGCTCAGGCCTTACCATCCTTAGAACGGCATTGGGCCCCACCATATATCGCTGTAAATTCTGGCGGCTACTGGGACCTGAGGTAGTTGGTACACTAGGACGTGTGGATGTGGCAGAACGGCCACGTCCTCTCCCAGCACCAGAGGGTCCACTAACACCACCACGACCATGTCCACGTCCGCGTCCCTTACTAGATGTTTTTCTCATTGTTATGGTTCACCACAACAACAAATATATTATTTGGCCCAATGTATTGTATTCAAATTCAGCGGGATATAAATTTGAGGCCTAGTATTTAGGCGCTGGGTGACCGGTATGGATTTAGTGACAGAATTAGACTTGGAAATGCACAGAAGCGTGTGTGTGAAGTTATTCTGAATGACCCTATGTGCACCTTCAATATGATCTACCCTTTTAGGGATAGATTTCAAATAGCTCTGATATAGCAGAAACGACTAAATTATGAAATTGCTAAATTGGGAATTGTATTTCAACCCAGAACAAAAAATGTGCTTTGACGGACACTAAATAACTTTCCCAGCCACAACAGGACAGCGGTAACGAGAGATTTAGCGGGATATAAATTTGAGGCCTAGTATTTAGGCGCTGGGTGACAGGTATGGGTTTAGTGCCAGAATTAGACTTGGAAATACACAGTAGCGGGTGTGTGTGAAGTTATTCTGAATGACCCAATGTGCACCTTGAATATTATATACCCTTTTAGGGATAGATTTCAAATAGCTCTGATATAGCAGAAACCACTAAATTATGAAATTGCTAAATTGGGAATTGTATTTCAACCCAGAACAAGAAATGTGCTTGAACGGACACTAAATAACTCGCCCAGCTACAGCACTAAGGACAGATTTAGCGGGATATAAATTTGAGGCCTAGTATTTAGGCGCTGGGTGACAGGTATGGGTTTAGTGCCAGAATTAGACTTGGAAATACACAGTAGCGGGTGTGTGTGAAGTTATTCTGAATGACCCAATGTGCACCTTGAATATTATATACCCTTTTAGGGATAGATTTCAAATAGCTCTGATATAGCAGAAACCACTAAATTATGAAATTGCTAAATTGGGAATTGTATTTCAACCCAGAACAAGAAATGTGCTTGAACGGACACTAAATAACTCACCCAGCTACAGCACTAGGGACAGATTTAGCTGGATATAAATTTGAGGCCTAGTATTTAGGCGCTGCGTGACAGGTATGGGTTTAGTGACAGAATTAGACTTGGAAATACACAGTAGCGGGTGTGTGTGAAGTTATTCTGAATGACCCAATGTGCACCTTGAATATTATATACCCTTTTAGGGATAGATTTCAAATAGCTCTGATATAGCAGAAACCACTAAATTATGAAATTGCTAAATTGGGAATTGTATTTCAACCCAGAACAAGAAATGTGCTTGAACGGACACTAAATAACTCGCCCAGCTACAGCACTAGGGACAGATTTAGCTGGATATAAATTTGAGGCCTAGTATTTAGGCGCTGGGTGACCGGTATGGATTTAGTGACAGAATTAGACTGGGATATGGCCAAAAAATAAACAGACTATTGCTGGTTAAATGCACTTGGTGTGACAGCTTCACCCTGATGTAGGCTTTAGCCAAAAAACAACCACACCATTGAGGGTTAAATGCACTTGGTGACAGGCGCAGCTTGCCCCTGATTTAGTATATGGCCAAAAAATGAACAGACTATTGCTGGTTAAATGCACTTGGTGTGACAGCTTCACCCTGATGTAGGCTTTAGCCAAAAAACAACCACACCATTGAGGGTTAAATGCACTTGGTGACAGGCGCAGCTTGCCCCTGATTTTGTATATGGCCAAAAAATGAACAGACTATTGCTGGTTAAATGCACTTGGTGTGACAGCTTCACCCTGATGTAGGCTTTAGCCAAAAAACAACCACACCATTGAGGGTTAAATGCACTTGGTCGCAGCTTGTGCTGGCGCACCACAAGACACAAAATGGCCGCCGATCACCCCAGAAAAATGTGACTGACAAACGGTCTGGGCAGCCTAAAAACAGTGAGCAATTGAGGATCAGCAGCTCAATGATCCACAGCTGCAGATCGATCAGTTAATCAAGTCCTTTGGAGGAGTTAATCTGCCTAATCTCGCCCTACTGTCGCAGCCGCAACCTCTCCCTACGCTAATCAGAGCAGAGTGACGGGCGGCGCTATGTGACTCCAGCTTAAATAGAGGCTGGGTCACATGGTGCTCTGGCCAATCACAGCCATGCCAATAGTAGGCATGGCTGTGATGGCCTCTTGGGGCAAGTAGTATGACGCTTGTTGATTGGCTGCTTTGCAGCCTTTCAAAAAGCGCCAAGAAAGCGTCACAAAAGCGCGAAGAAAGCGACGAACACCGAACCCGAACCCGGACTTTTACGAAAATGTCCGGGTTCGGGTCCGTGTCACGGACACCCCAAAATTCGGTACGAACCCGAACTATACAGTTCGAGTTCGCTCATCCCTACTTGTGACAAAAAAGAAAAAATTCTAGGAACTCACCATGCCCCTCACGGAATATCTTGGGGTGTCTTCTTTCCAAAATGGGGTCACTTGTCGGGTAGTTATACTGCCCTGGCATTTTAGGGGCCCAAATGCATGCAAAGTAGTTTGAAATCAAAATCTGTAAAAAATGGCCTGTGAAATCCAAAAGGTGCTCTTTGGAATGTGGGCCCCTTTGCCCACCTAGGCTGCAAAAAAGTGTCACACATGTGGTATCGCCGTACTCAGGAGAAGTTGGGGAATGTGTTTTGGGGTGTCATTTTACATATACCCATGCTGGGTGAGATAAATATCTCGGCAAAAGACAACTTTTCCCATTTTTTTTATTTAAAGTTGGCATTTGACCAAGATATTTATCTCACACAGCATGGGTATATGTAAAATGACACCCCAAAACACATTCCCCAACTTCTCCTGAGTACGGCAATACCACATGTGTGACACTTTTTTGCAGCCTAGGTGGGCAAAGGGGCCCACATTCCAAAGAGCACCTTTTGGATTTCACAGGCCATTTTTTACAGATTTTGATTTCAAACTACTTCCCACGCATTTTGGCCCCTAAAATGCCAGGGCAGTATAATTACCCCACAAGTGACCCCATTTTGGAAAGAAGACACCCCAAGGTATTTCATGATGGGCATAGTGAGTTCATGGAAGTTTTTATTTTTTGTCACAAGTTAGTGGAATATGAGACTTTGTAAGAAAAAAAATCATCATTTTCCGCTAACTTGTGACAAAAAATAAAAAGTTCTATGAACTCACTATGCCCATCAGCGAATACCATAGGGTGTCTACGTTCCGAAATGGGGTCATTTGTGGGGTTTTTCTTATTTCTGGGCATTGTAGAACCTCAGGAAACATGACAGGTGCTCAGAAAGTCAGAGCTGCTTCAAAAAGCGGAAATTCACATTTTGCACCATAGTTTGTAAACGCTATAACTTTTACCCAAACCATTTTTTTTTTCCCAAACATTTTTTTTTCTATCAAAGACATGTAGAACAATAAATATAGCAAAACATTTATATATGGATGTTGTTTTTTAAAATAAACTTTACAACTGAAAATGAAAAATTTCATTTTTTTGCAAAAATTTTGTTAAATTTCGATTAATTACAAAAAAAGTAAAAATGTCAGCAGCAATGAAATGCCACCAATGGAAAGCTCTATTAGTGAGAAGAAAAGGAGCTAAAATTTATTTGGGTGGTAAGTTGCATGACCGAGCAATAAATGGTGAAAGTAGTCTAGTGCAGAATTGTAAAAAGTGGTCTGGTCATTAAGGGTGTTTAAGCTAGGGGGGCTGAGTTGGTTAATGCCATGCTGGCTGAAGGACTGTAGATCATGAGCATCCTATATTGATCTTGTGTTGAGCGCAAATATTCGTATTACAAATTTTTATCGCGAATATCGGCACTTTGAGAATTTACGAATATTTTGAATATAGTGCTATATATTCGTAATGACGAATATTAATTTATTCTTTATTGTTTTTTAACACAGTGCACATCAGGCGTCCCTTCTTCTAGCTTGTGGGCCAATGAGAAGACTTTGTCACCGCTTAGCAACATCCTTAGCATCCAATAGAAAAGTTGCTTACCCCTTCGCTATATAAATTAAGACACTCCCCAGCAGGCATTTTGTGGAGTTTCATGTGAGAGAGAGAGAGGAGCTTGAATACTGTGCTGTGCTTTTTCAAATTACATTCCAAATTGCATATAAATATTCCAGATAGTCAGGGCCGTCTTTACCAAGGGGCAAAAGGGGCAGCTGCCCTGGGCCCAGTTGCTCCTGGGGGGCCCAAGGCAGCTGCCTCTTGAGCCCTGCTAGCTACTGCCCCGGGTGTCAGGCTGTCGGCTACACAGGCATCATGATCGTACTGTGTTAATGATCTTAATTCTAGGACCTTAATGAGTTGTGATCTAGGACCTTAATGACATCATTACCATGTGACCAGTAACCTAGCAATTACTGGTCACATGGCTATGAGGTCATCACAGGTCCTACTGAGTGTTGCAGAAGTTAACTGTGGAGCTTTTTTGTGTAAAGATTACATCAGAAAAATGTGACAGGGGCTGTTATGTTAATATACTGTAAACTACTGTATAGTGGGGTGTTGTATACTGTGTGGTGGGCTGTTTATTGTGTGGTGGGCTATATATTGTGTAATGGGCTGTATATTGTGTGGTGGCCTGTATACTGTGGGGGGGTGGTGGCCTGTATACTGTGTGGGGGCCTGTTTACTGTGTGGTGGGCTGTATACTGTGGGGGGCCTGTATAGTGGGGGGGAATGCTATACTGCTGTACTGTATAGTGTGGGGGGCTGTATCGTGTATAGTTTGGGGTGCTGTATACAGTGAGGTGTTGTATACCGTGAGGTGCTGTATACTGTGGGCTGCTATACTGCTCTACTATATACTGTGGGGTACTGTATACTATAGGGTGCTATACTGCATACTGTGGGGTGCTGGGGTGCACTGTAACACTAGGGTGAACCGAGCCCTGGTCTCCTTCCTGCAGAGCGGTGCCCACTTCCAGCCTGATCCCAGCTGCCCAGAGCACTGATCCTGAGCCGCTGGAGTCTTCAGAACTGGAAGTATTTACAGTCATTCACTGGACTCTACCAGATGTGTGGATATTTTGTGTGTGTGTTGTGGTGGAGGGCGTGATTGCATGCTAAGGTGTGGGAAGGCGGGATCCAGGGGGCCCAAGTAAATTTTTGCCCAGGGTCCAATCAATATTAAAGACGGCCCTGCAGATAGTGTTAGATAGTAATAGGGAATTTTGTAGCTGGTCCAGTGCAGGGTGTAGTGTAGGTTATAGAGATAGTTAGCTGAGATATATAATCCATATACAAACCGGATTCCAAAAAAGTTGGGACACTAAACAAATTGTGAATAAAAACTGAATGCAATGATGTGGAGATGGCAAATGTCAATATTTTATTTGTAATAGAACGTAGATGACAGATCAAACGTTTAATCCGAGTAAATGTATCATTTTAAAGGAAAAATACATTGATTCAAATTTTCACGGTGTCAACAAATCCCCAAAAAGTTGGGACAAGTAGCAATAAGAGGCTGGAAAAAGTAAATTTGAGCATAACGAAGAGCTGGAAGACCAATTAACACTAATTAGGTCAATTGGCAACATGATTGGGTATAAAAAGAGCTTCTCAGAGTGGCAGTGTCTCCCAGAAGCTAAGATGGGTAGAGGATCACCAATTCCAAGAAGTTGCGCAGAAAGATAGTGGAGCAATATCAGAAAGGTGTTACCCAGCGAAAAATTGCAAAGACTTTGCATCTATCATCATCAACTGTGCATAACATCATCCGAAGATTCAGAGAATATGGAACAATCTCTGTGCGTAAGGGTCAAGGCCGTAAAACCATACTGGATGCCCGTGATCTCCGGGCCCTTAAACGACACTGCACCACAAACAGGAATGCTACTGTAAAGGAAATCACAGAATGGGCTCAGGAATACCTCCAGAAACCATTGTCAGTGAACACAATCGACCGTGCCATATGCCGTTGCCAGCTGAAACTTTACAGTGCAAAGAAGAAGCCATTTCTAAGCAAGATCCACAAGCTCAGGCGTTTTCACTGGGCCCGGGATCATTTAAAATGGAGTTTGGCAAAATGGAAGACTGTTCTATGGTCAGACGAGTCACGATTCGAAGTTCTTTTTGTAAATCTGGGACGCCATGTCATCCGGACCAAAGAGGACAAGGACAACCCAAGTTGTTATAAACGTTCAGTTCAGAAGCCTGCATCTCTGATGGTATGGGGTTGCATGAGTGCATGTGGCATGGGCAGCTTGCATGTCTGGAAAGGCACCATCAATGCAGAAAAATATATTCAGGTTCTAGAACAACATCTCTTTCAGGGAAGACCCTGCATTTTTCAACAAGATAATGCCAGACCACATTCTGCATCAATTACAACATCATGACTGCGTAGGAGAAGGATCCGGGTACTGACATGGCCAGTCTGCAGTCCAGATCTTTCACCTATAGAGAACATTTGGTGCATCGTAAAGAGGAAGGTGCAACAAAGAAGGCCCAAGACGACTGAACAGTTAGAGGCCTGTATTAGACAAGAATGGGAGAGCATTCCTATTTCTAAACTTGAGAAACTGGTCTCCTCGGTCCCCAGACGTCTGTTGAGTGTTGTAAGAAGAAGGGGAGATGCCACACAGTGGTGAAAATAGCCTTGTCCCAACTTTTTGGGGATTTGGTGACACCATGAAATTCTGATTCAACATATTTTTCCCTTAAAATGGTACATTTTCTCAGTTTAAACTTTTGTTCCGTGATTTATGTTCTATTCTGAATAAAATATTAGAAGTTGGCACATCCACATCATTGCATTCAGTTTTTATTCACGATTTGTATAGTGTCCCAACTTTTTTGGAATCCGGTTTGTAAGTAGTGTTAGATAGTAATAGGGAATTGTGTAGCTGGTCCAGTGCAGGGTGTAGTGTAGGTTATAGAGAAAGTTAGCTGAGATATATAATCCATATAGTCAGTGTTAGATAGTAATAGGGAATTGTGTAGCTGGTCCAGTGCAGGGTGTAGTGTAGGTTATAGAGATAGTTAGCTGAGATATATAATCCATATAGTTAGTGTTAGATAGTAATAGGGAGTTGTGTAGCTGGTCCAGTGCAGGGTGTAGTGTAGGTTATAGAGATAGTTAGCTGAGATATATAATCCATATAGTTAGTGTTAGATAGTAATAGGGAGTTGTGTAGCTGGTCCAGTGCAGGGTGTGGTGTAGGTTATAGAGATAATTAGCTGAGATATATAATCCATATAGTTAGTGTTAGTTAGTAATAGGGAGTTGTGTAGCTGGTCCAGTGCAGGGTGTGGTGTAGGTTATAGAGATAATTAGCTGAGATATATAATCCATATAGTTAGTGTTAGATAGTAATAGGGAATTGTGTAGCTGGTCCAGTGCAGGGTGTAGTGTAGGTTATAGAGATAATAAGCTGATATATATAATCCATATAGTTAGTGTTAGATAGTAATAGGGAATTCTGTAGCTGCTCCAGTGCAGGGTGTAGTGTAGGTTATAGAGATAGTTAGCTGAGATATATAATCCATATAGTTAGTGTTAGATAGTAATAGGGAATTGTGTAGTTGGTCCAGTGCAGGGTGTAGTGTAGGTTATAGAGATAGTTAGCTGAGATATATAATCCATATAGTTAGTGTTAGATAGTAATAGGGAGTTGTGTAGCTGGTCCAGTGCAGGGTGTAGTATAGGTTATAGAGATAGTTAGCTGAGATATATAATCAGGGGCGGACACAGACAGCAGAGGACCCCTGTGCAAAGTATGTACCTGGGCCCCCCAAAAAAAAAAAATACCCACACAGATATAAATATATACGTGCAAAATAAAAAATACTAATATATTTTTTTCATACTAGGTCACGCCTCTAACTCCTCCCAAGGCCAGCACATAGTAGTAACCCCCACACTATGCCCCCTTCACAGCACCTATGCCCAGATATGTGCCCCCTTTCACAGTAGCTATGCCCAGATATGTGCCCCTCACAGTAGCTATGCCCAGATATGTGCCCCTCACAGTAGTTATAACAGATATGTGCCCCTCACAGTAGCTATGTCAGATATGTGCCCCTTCACAGTAGTTATACCAGATATGTGCCCCTTCACAGTAGCTATGCCCAGATATGTGTCCCTTCACAGTAGCTATGCCAGATATGTGCCCCTCACAGTAGTTATACCAGATATGTGCCCCTCACAGTAGTTATACCAGATATGTGCCCCTCACAGTAGCTATGACCAGATATGTGCCCCTCACAGTAGCTATGACCAGATATGTGCCCCTTCACAGTAGCTATGCCAGATATGTGCCCCTTCACAGTAGCTATGACCAGATATGTGCCCCTCACAGTAGCTATGACCAGATATGTGCCCCTTCACAGTAGCTATGCCAGATATGTGCCCCTCACAGTAGCTATGACCAGATATGTGCCCCTTCACAGTAGCTATGACCAGATATGTGCCCCTTCACAGTAGCTATGCCAGATATGTGCCCCTTCACAGTAGCTATGCCAGATATGTGCCCCTCACAGTAGCTATGACCAGATATGTGCCCCTTCACAGTAGCTATGCCAGATATGTGCCCCTTCACAGTAGCTATGCCAGATATGTGCCCCTTCACAGTAGCTATGACCAGATATGTGCCCCTCACAGTAGCTATGACCAGATATGTGCCCCTTCACAGTAGCTATGCCATATATGTGTCCCTTCACAGTAGCTATGCCAGATTTGTGCCCCTTCACAGTAGCTATGACCATATATGTGCCCCTTCACAGTAGCTATGACCAGATATGTGCCCCATCACAGTACTGATATCTAGATATGTGCCCCCTAGGGGTGGAAACAGAAAGCAGAGGGTCTGCCCCCCCTTCCCCTAGTCCCCCCGCAACCACACATACAGAAATTAACATAGGCCATAGGCAAAGATTAATACATAGTGACGTGTGACAGCAGAAGGCACACCAGATTGTCAGCTCCTTCCGATCCTTTAGGGGGAGGAAGGGGTGATCAAGGGCATCAAAGATGGTGGAGACCGTTCAGATCCTGTGGTCCATATTAATGCCCCCTTAATGCCCTCACACAGTAATTATTGCCCATTTGTGCCAGCACACAGTAGTAATATCCACATTGTGCCCTGTCACAGTAGTTATGCCAGATATGTGCCCCTCACAGTACTATGCCCTGATATGTGCCCCCTCACACAGACCCATTGAAATGAATGGGTTTGGATTCAGTCTGGATGATATGCATTTGCTGCACACATCGCATCCAGTAGGAAAATTCGCTATTGAAAGAGGATTTAATCTGGCATCACATGTGGAGGGCGCCGGTGCATGCCATTTGTCGACACCAGACAAAGCAACCATGCAACGCTCAGCAAGTATCGTACATGGACCCTTCTGATTTGATAATTGTTGGGTCTCAGAAATGTTTTTGCTCTTTCTCCGTCTCTGATCAGAAGAACCTGAGGGGGTCATTTATTATCCCAAAATACGCCTATATTTCAGGTGCAGTCGCCGCAATCTGCGACTTTGCCCCGCTCACGCTATGTCTAAATGAGTAGACGGGGAAGGGGAGGGGCCGACAGGCCGGTCTCATTCACCATTGTCTACGCCTGGTTTAGGGTTAGAAAATGATCTACATCTAGAACTGGAACATGTAGAACTGGCGGAGGATCCGCCAAGGGTTATGGAGAGGCCGGCGCCTCTCCATAACTTCGGCGGAAGCACCGCCAGATATAGGGGTTATTAAGATGGGGGTCTAAAACACTGGTCTTAATAAATGACCCCCTGAGCAACACTTTTAACCAATTTACACGACACAAACCATATGCATTTTGTGATCTGCAAATTACGGATGACGTCCATGTGCCATCTACCTTTTTTTTGCAGACCCATTAACTAGCCTGCATGTTGGGGACCAGTATAGGACATGTCACATTTTCTATCCTCTGGGGAACAGACATACGGATGCAGAAAGCAAATTACTTCTATATGCTTTCCATATCCGTATGTCCGTTCTGCACAAAACAGAAAATGTGACACGTCCTATACTTCTCTACAAAATGCGGACTGCAGGCCCATTTAAGTCAATAGGTCTGCAAAAATATGCGGATCGCACTGAGACCACATCCATATCTTGCCGATCCACGGACCGCAAAATACATGAGTGTGGGCCAGGGCCAGTCATAGGAGGGCCAGAGGGGGACAGGGGTGATGGGTGGGGTAAAACAAATAACATACCAAGTGTCAAGTTCAGTGTTTGGCAGGGACAGTGGGCACAGGGGACACCTCCAGTCCTCACTTACTTTCTCCTGAGTTGCTGGTTTGCTGCAGGCCTCACACATTAAGCACCAACTCTGAGGTGCTGAACAGCTAGGAGAGGACCAGATGTGGGTGAAGTGACCGATGAGTGCGACCATCATCACTAGACGGGGGCGGAGCTACCGTCATCAGTAGCCGGGGGCGGAGCTACCGTCATCACTAGATGGGGGCGGAGCTACCAACACCGTGAAGTGGCTCAGCACAGGCCTGCCACAGGAGGCAGGGCGATCACAGATACAGCTCAGGACGGGCTGCCCAGGCCCTGCTGCTCAGAGCCCATTAGAATAATCACCTGTCTGTGCGTCCTGTGGAGGGCCCCCTCCGATGCTGGGCCCCTGTGCAGCTGAACCGGCTGCACAGGCGGTATGTCCGCCCCTGTATATAATCCATATAGTTAGTGTTAGATAGTAATAGGGAGTTGTGTAGCTGGTCCAGTGCAGGGTGTAGTGTACGTTATAGAGATAGTTAGCTGAGATATATAATCCATATAGTCAGTGTTAGATAGTAATAGGGAATAGTGTAGCTGATCCAGTGCAGGGTGTAGTGTAGGTTATAGAGATAGTTAGCTGAGATACATAATCCATATAGTTAGTGTTAGATAGTAATAGGGAATTCTGTAGCTGCTCCAGTGCAGGGTGTAGTGTAGGTTATAGAGATAGTTAGCTGAGATATATAATCCATATAGTTAGTGTCAGATAGTAATAGGGAGTTGTGTAGCTGGTCCAGTGCAGGGTGTAGTGTACGTTATAGAGATAGTTAGCTGAGATATATAATCCATATAGTCAGTGTTAGATAGTAATAGGGAATAGTGTAGCTGATCCAGTGCAGGGTGTAGTGTAGGTTATAGAGATAGTTAGCTGAGATATATAATCCATATAGTCAGTGTTAGATAGCAATAAGGAATTGTGTAGCTGGTCCAGTGCAGGGTGTAGTGTAGGTTATAGAGATAGTTAGCTGAGATATATAATCCATATAGTTAGTGTTAGATAGTAATAGGGAATTGTGTAACTGAATAGCTGATAGGGTCCAGTGTAGGGTGTAGTGTAGGTTATAGAGATAGTTAGCTGAGATATATAATCCATATAGTTAGTGTTAGATAGTAATAGGGAGTTGTGTAGCTGAATAGCTGATAGGGTCCAGTGCAGGGTGTAGTGTAGGTTATAGAGATAGTTAGCTGAGATATATAATCCATATAGTTAGTGTTAGATAGTAATAGGGAGTTGTGTAGCTGGTCCAGTGCAGGGTGTGGTGTAGGTTATAGAGATAGTTAGCTGAGATATATAATCCATATAGTTAGTGTTGGATAGTAATAGGGAATTGTGTAGCTGGTCCAGTGCAGGGAGTAGTGTAGGTTATAGAGATAGTTAGCTGAGATATATAATCCATATAGTTAGTGTTAGATAGTAATAGGGAGTTGTGTAGCTGGTCCAGTGCAGGGTGTGGTGTAGGTTATAGAGATAATTAGCTGAGATATATAATACATATAGTTAGTGTTAGATAGTAATAGGGAATTGTGTAGCTAGTCCAGTGCAGGGTGTAGTGTAGCTTATAGAGATAGTTAGCTGAGATATATAATCCATATAGTTAGTGTTATATAGTAATAGGGAGTTATGTAGCTGGTCCAGTGCAGGGTGTAGTGTAGGTTATAGAGATAATTAGCTGAGATATATAATCCATATAGTTAGTGTTAGATAGTAATAGGGAGTTGTGTAGCTGGTCCAGTGCAGGGTGTAGTGTAGGTTATAGAGATAATTAGCTGAGATATATAATCCATATAGTTAGTGTTAGATAGTAATAGGGAATTGTGTAGCTGAATAGCTGATAGGGTCCAGTGCAGGGTGTAGTGTAGGTTATAGAGATAATTAGCTGAGATATATGATCCATAAAGTTAGTGCTAGCTAGTAATAGGGAATTGTGTAGCTGGTCCAGTGCAGGGTGTAGTGTAGGTTATAGAGATAGTTAGCTGAGATATATAATCCATATAGTTAGTGTTAGATAGTAATAGGGAATTGTGTAGCTGAATAGCTAATAGGGTCCAGTGCAGGATGTAGTGTAGGTTATAGAGATAGTTAGCTGAGATATATCTTCCATATAGTCAGTGTTAGATAGTAATAGGGAGTTGTGTAGCTGGTCCAGTGCAGGGTGTAGTGTAGGTTATAGAGATAGTTAGCTGAGATATATAATCCATATAGTTAGTGTTAGATAGTAATGGGGAATTGTGTAGTTGGTCCAGTGCAGGGTGTAGTGTAGGTTATAGAGATAGTTAGCTGAGATATATAATCCATATAGTTAGTGTTAGATAGTAATAGGGAATTGTGTAGCTGAATAGCTAATAGGGTCCAGTGCAGGATGTAGTGTAGGTTATAGAGATAGTTAGCTGAGATATATAATCCATATAGTTAGTGTTAGATAGTAATAGGGAATTGTGTAGCTGGTCCAGTGCAGGGTGTAGTGTAGGTTATAGAGATAGTTAGCGGAGATATATAATCCATATAGTTAGTGTTAGATAGTAATAGGGAATTGTGTAGCTGGTCCAGTGCAGGGTGTAGTGTAGGTTATAGAGATAGTTAGCTGAGATATATAATCCATATAGTTAGTGTTAGATAGTAATAGGGAGTTGTGTAGCTGGTCCAGTGCAGGGTGTAGTGTAGGTTATAGAAATAGTTAGCTGAGATATATAATCCATATAGTTAGTGTTAGATAGTAATAGGGAGTTGTGTAGCTGATCCAGTGCAGGGTGTAGTGTAGGTTATAGAGATAGTTAGCTGAGATATATAATCCATATAGTTAGTGTTAGATAGTAATAGGGAATTGTGTAGCTGGTCCAGTGCAGGGTGTAGTGTAGGTTATAGAGATAGTTAGCTGAGATATATAATCCATATAGTTAGTGTTAGATAGTAATAGGGAATTGTGTAGCTGGTCCAGTGCAGGGTGTAGTGTAGGTTATAGAGATAGTTAGCTGAGATATATAATCCATATGGTAAGTGTTAGATAGTAATAGGGAGTTGTGTAGCTGGTCCAGTGCAGGGTGTGGTGTAGGTTATAGAGATAGTTAGCTGAGATATATAATCCATATAGTTAGTGTTAGATAGTAATAGGGAATTGTGTAGCTGGTCCAGTGCAGGGTGTAGTGTAGGTTATAGAGATAGTTAGCTGAGATATATAATCCATATAGTTAGTGTTAGATAGTAATAGGGAATTGCGTAGCTGGTCCAGTGCAGGGTGTGGTGTTGGTTATAGAGATAGTTAGCTGAGATATATAATCCATATAGTTAGTGTTAGATAGTAATAGGGAATTGTGTAGCTGGTCCAGTGCAGGGTGTAGTTTTAGTTATAGAGATAGTTAGCTGAGATATATAATCCATATAGTTAGTGTTAGATAGTAATAGGGAATAGTGTAGCTGTTCCAGTGCAGGGTGTAGTGTAGGTTATAGAGATAGTTAGCTGAGATATATAATCCATATAGTTAGTGTTAGATAGTAATAGGGAATGTGTAGCTGGTCCAGTGCAGGGTGTAGTGTAGGTTATAGAGATAATTAGCTGAGATATATGATCCATATAGTTAGTGTTAGATAGTAATAGCGAATTGTGTAGCTGGTCCAGTGCAGGGTGTAGTGCAGGTTATAGAGATAGTTAGCTGAGATATATAATCCATATAGTTAGTGTTAGATAGTAATAGGGAATTGTGTAGCTGGTTCAGTGCAGGGTGTAGTGTAGGTTATAGAGATAGTTAGCTGAGATATATAATCCATATAGTTAGTGTTAGATAGTAATAGGGAATGTGTAGCTGGTCCAGTGCAGGGTGTAGTGCAGGTTATAGAGATAGTTAGCTGAGATATATAATCCATATAGTTAGTGTTAGATAGTAATAGGGAATTGTGTAGCTGGTCTAGTGCAGGGTTTAGTGTAGGTTATAGAGATAGTTAGCTGAGATATATAATCCATATAGTTAGTGTTAGATATTAATAGGGAATAGTGTAGCTGATCCAGTGCAGGGTGTGGTGTAGGTTATAGAGATAGTTAGCTGAGATATATAATCCATATAGTTAGTGTTAGATAGTAATAGGGAGTTGTGTAGCTGGTCCAGTGCAGGGTGTAGTGTAGGTTATAGAGATAATTAGCTGAGATATATAATCCATATAGTTAGTGTTAGATAGTAATAGGGAATTGTGTAGTTGGTCCAGTGCAGGGTGTAGTGTAGGTTATAGAGATAGTTAGCTGAGATATATAATCCATATAGTTAATGTTAGATAGTAATAGGGAATTGTGTAGCTGATCCAGTGCAGGGTGTAGTGTTGGTTATAGAGATAGTTAGCTGAGATATATAATCCATATAGTTAATGTTAGATAGTAATAGGGAATTGTGTAGCTGGTCCAGTGCAGGGTGTGGTGTAGGTTATAGAGATAGTTAGCTGAGATATATAATCCATATAGTTAGTGTTAGATAGTAATAGGGAGTTGTGTAGCTGGTCCAGTGCAGGGTGTAGTGTAGGTTATAGAGATAGTTAGCTGAGATATATAATCCATATAGTTAGTGTTAGATAGTAATAGGGAATTGTGTAGCTGGTCCAGTGCAGGGTGTAGTGTCGGTTATAGAGATAGTTAGCTGAGATATATAATCCATATAGTTAATGTTAGATAGTAATAGGGAATTGTGTAGCTGGTCCAGTGCAGGGTGTAGTGTAGATTATAGAGATAGTTAGCTGAGATATATAATCCATATAGTTAGTGTTAGATAGTAATAGGGAATTGTGTAGCTGGTCCAGTGCAGGGTGTAGTGTAGGTTATAGAGATAGTTAGCTGAGATATATAATCCATATAGTTAGTGTTAGATAGTAATAGGGAGTTGTGTAGCTGGTCCAGTGCAGGGTGTAGTGTAGGTTATAGAGATAATTATATTGATCATTGGCCTTGTCTCTTGCATACATGAACTTCTTAGTGTAGTTTTTTTTGCAGATTGGTGAACCTCAGCCCATCTTTGCTTCTGGGAAACTCTGCCTTTTTGACATACTCTCTTTATATGACTTACTAGCAAATTGCTCCTGTAGTTGTTTTTATTAGTAACACTTGCTATTCTAGCCCCTATCCGATCTATTTTGAGATGCATTTTTTTATGAAATGGTAAAATGTAACTTTCAACATCTTAGGTGTTCAATGATCTAGTGTAAATAAAATATAGGTCTTTGAGATCTACAAATCATTGTATTCAGTTTTCTTTTTTCATTTTACACAGTGCCCCAACATTTTTTTTATTTAGTTTGTGGTTCATCAAAATAAAGTGTTGCTTTGTGAGCTACTGTGCGTGTTGTTTTTTTAAAGAAGACAATTTAAAAAGGTAAATGAATTGTGGATTGTTGCAAATAAAAAACAGACAACATTTTTTTGGCAAAAACAAAATGTAAGCAAAATATGGTAAAATGTCACTTTTAACATCTTATGTGTATTTGGCCATGGGGTAGGCCGTACTGGGGGTGTGGGGCGAAAGAAGGCGCTTGGGTGGGTTGTGTCTGAATTTGGAAGTGTCCAGGTCTTTGGGGATGGCCGGCATTTTCTAAATCATTCTTCCAGGAGTTTAATTTTCCCAGAATGTCGCCATGATTAGGCAGTGAGAACATTTTCATGACGACTGCTATTGAAGCCACGCACTCGTGATGCTCATTTTCATTGACTTTCTTCATTAGGGACCCTAATCCCCTGAGCATCTTCTCCTCCACACCATCACTCCGCCTCTGGGCAAGAAAATCAATGACGTGTGCGTCAATAACCTCACGACTCTCTTGCCCAGAGGTAGAGGGAGGGACTTGGTGGCGACGTCTGGTCTGTGGCTGAATTAACCGGGGTGGACTGGCCAGTGGTTGTGGGGCCTGGGCCAGTGATGATTCCTCCGGATCCTCTGCCGGCGTCGGTGCTGGACTTGTTGCTGGCGAAAAAATTGCAGGGGTTTCACTCCCAGCAGAATCTGAATCGTCAGAGGCATCCAGACTGTCCACAGTACTGTTTTTGAAATAAAAAAATTAGATCATTTTATTTCAACATTTCAAAATTACATCATTTATATTAGGTGTAACCAGCCGTGTATATACAATATATATACGGAGTGGCACCATACAACAAAAATTTGAGTTTACACAATGAACACAAACATCTATGTGAATGGTGCAATTTCTAATGTAATTCCAATTTAAATGCCACGATGGGACACTTCTTGCAAAGGGCTAATGGTAATGTAATGGGAAAACATTGATTGCCGGTTGGAGCTGTCCAGCGTCAGAAGAGGATTACTCATTCAAGGGCCAAAACCAGTGCGGATATTGACGCCATCTCAACAGTATGTGGCCTGCTTCAACCATACCAACATACAAGATGTAATATTTAACTTGTAGAACTTCATTTACGGCTAAGAATTAACATGTACTAGGCCACACTTGAGCATGCTGAGAGTAGTCGTTTTGAGCCGGCTGGTCAAGCCTTGTTGGAACATCATTATAATCCATTATCATAGGATTCTGTTATTGTCATTTTATAGGAGCAATGAAAGGAATCCATGTTGTGGTTGGTGCTATACCATAAAACCAATATAAATGACATGGGCAATACCTAATGGGTATCAATTTCCAAAATTACAAAAAGTAAGATAATAGGTATCTATGTGAAAAAAATTACGGCACCCTATAAAGGCAAAAATGATACACTATTCTGGCTTCCCATAAAAATGGGAGACATTAGCACAATTTTTAGAAGAACAGACCTATCCCGAGGATATGTACCAAAGAATATATTGGTGTATGACCAACAGCCGACAAACACGCTGAACATCTGTATGATGCATCTCGCAGCGAAATTCATTATCAGATTGAAAACATCTATGTTCCAGGACCGTCCAAAAATTGGTGCAGCAGGAACAAAACAGAGAGGGGGGTGCTATGTGCGCACTACACGTGTCGTCTCATCATACAGCTCATCAGCGGGGTTGACTGGCGTGACTCCGCCACATAAATGATGGACACAACCAACACCAGGCATGTACAAACTGTTGCCCACCATCTGATGCACAACGACAACTCCGAGCAGGACTGGTTAACTTACAGCTATTCTGGCATGCTTGGCGTTTAACTTTAAAAAAAGCTGGATGGAGTCAGTTATGACATGGCAGGCCTACAGAAAGTATATGTCTTCAATAGTACAACACAAATGAACCCATTACTTTCGTGTACACTTTAGGTGAGCAATATACAAACGTAAGTTTCTGCAAAATGTGAAATGGAACTACAAACCAAAAAATACTTACGGCCTCAAGTCCATTACAGGTTTTAAAAACTGCAACTGTGCAGTGTATATGTAGGGCTGCTTCCTTGAAGTACCCTCTCCACTCCGGCCTTTACTGGATACCTCACGCCGGAACTGGTCCCGGCAACTGGCCCAGCGGGTTTTAGTTTGTTTCACTGTCAAAAAATGACATAAAAATAAATTGTGCACCAAATAAAAATGTACCGAAAAAATAAATTAAATAACATTTGTTTGGAAAAAGAAAAAAAAAGGAAAAAACAATAAAACATCCAAAATGGACAGAATAAACAGCACATGGTACACTCCAGCAGGTGTCTGGATACTAATGAAGAATAACAAGATGGAGGAGACTAGTCGTGGAAGCCATTTGGACAAAAATACTTTACAATATGTGAAGGTGACAACTGTAAGATGCTCAATTACAGGGACATGTGTCAGGCAAAAAAAAGGGCACAGACATGTGATTATATACATGAGTACTGTATGCTGTAGCAAAGGGAGGGACAGCCATTTAAATATAGAAATGGTGTTGTATGGTATCTAATAGACGTCACTTTTACAAACCATGTTCAGCCCTTTATGGAAAATGAACTGGACCACCAAAAAAACACTATTGTGACCTCAGGGATTTTAAAACTATATCTTGTTGGCACCCAGAGGGCAAGGACAGCACAACAACATTGCTCTCACTTACCTAATTCTGCACGGCCTCGGCTATCTGCTTTGGCCCATTCATTTTTGCGCAGGCTCCGGGCCACTTGCTCCCACGCAGCATCCTTTCTGGTACGGTCCAAGTATGCATTGCTTTCAAGTCAATGGGGCCGCGAACCGTTAGCCGTGAAAAAAATAGGACAGGTTATATTTTTTTCACGCCCAGGAAATACGGGTCACGGGCATGGGTGACAAAACGGTGCAGAAGCCGAGTTTTCAACGGTCCCATTGAAAGTCAATGGGACCGCAGAAAATCACGTCAAACGGAACAACGGCGCGGATGCACACAACGGTCGTGTGCATGAGGCCTAAAGGTGTTGACAATGGAATGTGTATGGGGCTCCAATGGCAGATGTGAGAGTAATAAAGGAAACTCCATATGGATTTCACCATGCAGCTTCCTTTAATCAAACATACGCAATAGACCCCATGTTTTTGTGGCATTCTGGAGAATTAGTTGTCAGGGAAAATCACTTGCCAATTCAATGTGTATAGCCACCTTTACTCCTTCTACTGCAAAACAGTACAACAGCTATTGAAGGAATTAAATACATAAATATGATTGCTGTTGAATTATTAAATGGAGTAATAATGTTATGCTCAATTTACTTTTGCACTCAATTTGTTTTCTAATCGCTAACATTTGCTTTTGAAAATTGATCAATAACGTTTCAGTGAATTATTGTAGTACACAAAATTATTACACTTTACACTAAAACTGACATTTTTCCTTGGCAAAGAATTTGCCCCATATGATGTTATTTCTGCCTTTTTAAGAGGCTTTTAAAATATTTTACAGTTATAATGCTGTTAATGAGATCTCCTGGAATAAAAAGTAGTGTAAATAATGAAAGCAGCAGTCATAAAGTTGCTAATAAAGCTAGCACCACTGCTTTGATGCAAATTTTCACCCATTCCCCATACTCACTCCCACACACATGTTCACAAAGCCTTTGTAGTGAAGTGAAATCTGAGGTTGAGTGGTAATATATCTGTAGAATAATCTATGGTATTGATTACTCTAGTACACTAGAACCAGAACATAACCATCAACTTCACATTTATCTAATGCTAGTAATTTCTACCCCTTCTCCAGCCAGCATATTGATGGAAAAACTTGACAGCTACAAGTCAAATACAGAGGGTTCTGGTGATATCTGAAAATACTTATATCAATTTTGCTCCTGAAAGAGACTATGAATACAATAGATAGCACTGTTCATGAGTAGTGTAGATTGCAAATTTTCCATGCAAATGGTTTTTCAGCTGAAAAACAAGGCAGATTCTGCTCATTTGCATGTCTTTTGCATATGTGCATGTTTATGCAAATTAGTTTTTACATGACAAAACTGTATAGAATGGTTATTGAATATTATGTTAGTACAATCAGAAAACGTTTGGTCACCCTAATGATAATGATCTAGGTGCACAGGTCCACCCAAGCTATCAAACAGATGTGAAGCAACTTTGAGGCTTACTGGCTCTCAGTTAGATGAGAGCTGGTTTGGAATGTATCATAGTGCGCAAGGCTGCCATTGTAAGGTATGCTGACTGTTATCTGTCTCATGGATATATTGTTGGCTTCTACATACCTGGCTGTTGGCATATAGGCTTTGTGTGGTTGTCTATTGTATATCATAGATAATAGGAGTCCAATACACATCCAGCCATCCTCTTAATGCTGTTTCCAAACCATTTTGATGGGGTTTGCATCAATTTCTAACCTTTTTGGGTGAACCAGACACACTCTTCTCTTCCAAACAGGGGGTGCCTGGGGTTCTCCCATTGACTTCCATTATGCTCAGGTGCTCAGTAGAGCACTCGAGCATACCAATGTGCTCGGCCAGAGCACACGAGCACTTTGGTGCTCGATCAACACTAATAGCTATTATCCCCTTACTCTCTTAGGTGTATGATATTACAACGCAATTCAGATACAAGTCAGCCAAATACTGAATGTAAGCTGATACATGCAACTTGGATGACATAGAATTGCGTCCAAGCTGCCTGCCAAATGCTTACTTACCACTCTCCAAATCTACAGGTCAGAGACCACTATTTCAAAAAAGGGAAAAAAATTAGAAAAGGCATGGATTGCACATCCCCATGCTATATTGCTCCTCCGCACAATTTGCGTCACTTCTCAGCATAAACAATAGTATACCAAGCCCTAATCTACATAATGTACATGAGGCATTAGTATACATTTTGTTAAAAATGCATAGGTCCACTCACCACGCCAAGGTTGTGTCACCGCCAGCTCTCTGAATAGGTCTGGCAGACGTTCTTCTGTACCTATTGCATGATGTTCTTTGTTTTGGTTTCACTTTGTTATCTCCTTTCCTTCTCCCAGCTGTCACCTATTTACACTAATTGCCTCCCTTTTATTCCCTCCCATACTGCCTCACTTTGCGGTTTATACTACTTCCTGGATTGAAGTGATCACTGCTGGAGACTTCTGTTACTGTTTGTTCAGATAAGTCCTTTCATGTATTGTGTTTCCTTGCTGGCTTGATTCTAGGTGACCCTGACTCCCTCCGTATTTAGTGCAGGGAGCCGGTGGTCGTGTCCCCTCACTATTATAGGGTTTTCAGGTGTCACACAGTCTAGGTATGAGGGCATGCAATTGTCTACCTCTGAGACCCTTGTATGTGCTAAGCAGTCAGGGTGAGCTCTTAGGGTTTTACAGGGGTCACCTGTATGCTCCTTAGTTTGGGATCAAGCCAGTCAGATGTTTATCCATAACTTCCAGCTATCTGCAACATCATCCTTGACAGGTTGCCGCTACGAGTGGGTACCTACTCTAAATTGGTGCAGTGACACATGGTAACCACCATCGATTCAACACCACGCCAGCAGGCGCTGTAACCCTACTCTCCGTGGCACTGGGCAGCACCAACCCCCAGAAACAGCACCGCAGCCACCACGCAGCACTGTACCATGTGAGCAGATTTTAAAAGCCCACCTTTCCATGTGATCTCAGGAACTATAAACTGGGACCTAGTAGAAGTTTATTAAACCTTCTGCGGTCTCCTGTTAAATAAATGCAACTGGGGCACATGGGAGGAGTGCTGATACCATAGGAAAGAGAAAGACTATGATAAAATTCCAAGAAAAAAGCATGGATTGCATATCCCCATGATATGCATTTATCTATTATTGCTTCTCAGCACAATTCATATCGCTTCTCAGCGTAAACAATAGTATACCAAGCCCTAATCTACATACTGTACACGAGGCATTAGTATACATTTCGATCAAAATGCATAGGTCCACTTATCACGCCTTTTTTACTGCTTCACCTGACTGGAACACTACACTACCAATGAACATTTCTAAAGACACAAGACCATGTGATATTTGCCTCCCCAATGGAACTATTCCAGACAAACCTGACGTGTCAACCATACTTGACTGTCCACATCTTCATTTTCTACAGTAAACTAAACTCTCTAACTGACAATATTCAACATGCAGACTCAAACAGAACTTCTTCCTAGTTTGAAAAGATTGTATTGCAATATAAGCCCCTACACAAAGTAATTGCACAAACATATAGTGCCCTCATACATGAACAGGGGATGACAGAACTGCCTTACATTAAGGCTTGGGAAAGAGACCTAAATTGCTTGTTCACTGACCTCCAACTCCAACATCTATTAGCGACCCCAAAACTGGTTTCTCGATGTGCCAGGACACAGGAAAACACATACAAAGTGCTAACTAGATGGTACTTAACTCCTAAATAGCTGAATAAAATAATCCTCACATACCCAACGGGGTTGGTGGAAATGCAAAGAACGAGATGGCTCATATACAGTCAGGTCCATAAATATTGGGACATCGACACAATTCTAAAATTTTTGGCTCTATACACCACCACAATAGATTTGAAATGAAACGAACAAGATATGCTTTAACTGCAGACTGTCTGCTTTAATTTGAGAGTATTTACATCCAATTCAGGTGAACGGTGTAGGAATTACAACAGTTTGCATATGTGCCTCCCACTTGTTAAGGAACCAAAAGTAATGGGACAGAATAATAATCATAAATAACTTTTTAACTAACTTTCACTTTTTAATACTTGGTTGCAAAGCCTTTTCAGTCAATTACAGCCTGAAGTCTGGAACGCATAGACATCACCAGATGCTGAGTTTCATCCCTGGTGATGCTCTGCCAGGCCTCTACTGCAACTGTCTTCAGTTCTTGCTTGTTCTTGGGGCATTTTCCCATCAGTTTTGTCTTCAGCAACTGAAATTAATGCTCAATCGGAGTCAGGTCAGGTGATTGACTTGCCATTGCATAACATTCCACTTCTTTCCCTTAAGAAACTCTTTGGTTGCTTTTGCAGTATGCTTTGGGTCATTGTCCATCTGCACTGTGAAGTGCCGTCCAATAAGTTCTGAAGTATTTGGCTAAATATGAGCAGATAATATTGCCCGAAACACTTCAGAATTGATCCTGCAGCAGTCACATCATCAATAAATACAAGAGAACCAGTTCCATTGGCAGCCATACATGCCCACGATATGATACTACCACCACCATGCTTCACTGATGAGGTGGTATGCTTAGGATCATGAGCAGTTCCTTTCCTTCTCCATACTCTTCTCTTCCCATCACTCTGGTACAAGTGGATCTTGGTCTCATCTGTCCATAGGATGTTGTTCCAGAACTGTAATGGCTTTTTTAGATTTCATTTGGCAAACTGTAATCTGGCCTTCCTGTTTTTGAGGCTCACCAATGGTTTACATGTTGTGGTGAACCATCTATATTAACACTGGTGAAGTCTTCTCTTGATTGTTGACTTTGACACACATGCACCTACCTCCTGGAGGCCTTTCTATCTCTCTGATCAGTTTGTTTTGTTTTTTTAGCCTAATGATGGCTTGCTTCACTGATAGTGACAGCTCTTTGAATCTCATCTTGAGAGTTGACAGCAACAGATTCCGAATGCAAATAGCAAGAAAGAAAACAAAAGATATTTTGTGTGGTCTTCCAAGTGGCCTAATCAGCAGCAGTCCCAAACAACAGGAGTAGGTCTCTTCTCCTTTTTTAACCAAAATAAACTGCAATTCAGGGTCCGGCTTGAACTTCATCAGTAAGGAACATTTCACACACAGCAACGCTTCCACAATACGATTTTATCTCGATCTCCTCGGTCACAATAGCCACCAGCAATCACAGCTCTTTTATTATTTAAAAGGAACACGACATAGTGCAATACCCACGGGTTATTGAAACACTACATATTTTTTTTTACTTACAAGATCGACACTTGTTCACATCACATATAAAATCAATTTGCCCGACCCGGGTTTCGCTGTCCGCTTCTTCAGGGGCATTCCTCTCCTCTCTAATTGACACAACTGAAAAAAACTCCAATCTCTGGTCACACGTGGTAAGTCTCTGTGTTATTTCCGTTAGATCAACTTCCAAACTTTTTTTTTTTTAAATACCTAAAAAAACGTATCCCAATAAAAATAAACATCTGCATGTCATATAGCATACATCAAAATCTAAAAAAATAAAAATATAGGTTATTCCCACACAGTTAAAAATGATACCACTTCATATACAGGGCAATTATGTATGACTATACTCATTCCCTTATGTTAAAGAGAAACCCGGGTCGGGCAAATTGATTTCTTTTAAAGGATAAAAGAGCTGTGATTGCTGGTGGATATTGAGACTGAGGAGCTGGAATTGTTTTGAATCAAGATAAAATCGTCTTGTGGAAGTGTTGCTGTGTGTGAACTGTTCCTTACTGATGAAGTTCAAGCGCGGACCCTGAATTGTTGTTTAAATGCAAATAGCACACTTGAAATTTTTTCTCTGCAGATCCTCTCAAGCTCTGTCATGTTTGATGGGGACCATAGGTGATAGGCTATTTTCAGGTGTCTCCAGAGATATTCGATTGGATTCAAGTCAGGGCTCTGGCTGGGTTACTCAAGGACATTCAGAGTTATCCCTAAGCCACTCATATGTTGTATTGGCGGTGCGCTTAGGATCATTGTATTGTTAAAAGGTAAAAACTTCAGCCCAGTCTGAAGTCCAGAGGACTGGAAGCATAATGCTTCACCGTAGGGATGGTTTTGTCGGGAAGGAAGTTATTGGTTGGCTTACTTTGAGAGATTTTTTTACCCAAATATTGACACTAAATATTGATACTAAGCGTCCTATGAAGCTTTGCTCCACCCCCTTTCAGGGGAATTGGAAAACAATTATTTAAACCCTAGTTGCACCAAATTATCCCAATTTGTGCCACTTTTTAAACAAATTCTAAGCACAGACACATTTGTAAATCTGGGGGGATATATGGAAGCAAGATTTATCTTACTCACTTATATAGCACTGACATATTCTGCAGCACTTTACAGAGATTATCATTGCTTGCTGTCTCCAATGAAGCTGACAAACTAAGTTCCCTATCAGTATGCCTAGTGTGGGAAGAAACCGCAGTAACCTCATGCATACACAGAGAGAACATACAAACCTCATGCATATGTAGCCCAGATTTAAACCTAAAACCCCAGTGCTGTAAGGCACCAGTACTAATAACCACTGAGCCCCAGTGCTGCCTAGAAATCATAGTCCACACTAACACAAAAAAAAGCAACCTGCAAAATACTATATATTCATGTCAGAAGTTGTGCTTTTTTAATTTTTAGAAGATACAGCCATTTTATTTGATACTTGTGTTCTGATTCTTTTTTCTCTCTATATTAAGGGACACTATAGTCACCAGAACCACAACAGCTAAATGTAGTAGTTCTGGTGTCTATAGTATGTCTCTGCAAGCTTTTTTATGTAAACACTGCCTTTTCAGAAAAAAGGCAGTATTTACATTACTGCCAAGGAACACCTCTAGTGGCCAATCATCATTATTAAAGTTTACTACTCCACGAGGTGTATGGATTTTTTGTGTGTGTGTGTGTGTGTTGTGGTGGAGGGCGTGATTGCATGCTAGGGTGTTGGAAGAAGGGATCCAGGGGGCCCAGGATCCAATCAATATTAAAGACGGCCCTGACTGGTCCACGTATCTGTGGTTAGGTGGACCTTGCCACAGATGGCATTGCGCAGTGCACACTTGATTTTATCCGATACTTGATTGTGCAGGGAGGGCGCTGCTCTCCTGGAGAAGTAGTGGCGGCTGGGAACGATTTACTGTGGGACAGCAAGCGACATGAGCTGTTTGAAGCTGTCCATCTCCACCAGCCTGAATGACAGCATTTCAAAGGCCAGTAGTTTAGAAATGCTGACATTCAGGGCCAGGGATCGAGGGTGGCTTCCGTGTGACATGGTGGAGATGCTTGGTGATGGAGGTGGTGTTGTTAGTGGCACATCCTCTGTTTGCTGGGCGGCAGGTGCCAATGTTCCTCCAGAGGCGGAGGAAGAGGCCGAGGCAGCAGCAGAAGAGGGAGCAGGAGGGGCCTGAGCCCTTTCTCGGTTTTGAAGGTGCTTACTCCACTGCAGCCCGTGTCTTTCATGTAGATGCCTGGTCATGCAGGTTGTGCTAAGGTTCAGAACATTAATGCCTCGCTTCAGGCTCTGATGGCACAGAGTGCAAACCACTCGGGTCTTGACGTCAGCACATTGTGTGAAGAAGTGCCATGCCAGGGAACTACTTGAAGCGGCCTTTGTTGTGCTTGGTCCCTGTTGACGGTGGCCAGTAGCAGGCAAACTGTTTTGGCGACGGCTGCTCTGCTTTTGCACCCTGCTCCCGCTTTTGCTACGCTGCTGGCTCGGTCTCACCATGCCTCTTCCTCTGAATTCTGAAAGTCAGTGGCACGACCTTCATTCCATGTGGGGTCTAGGACCTCATCGTCCCCTGCATCGTCTTACACCCAGTCTTCCTCCCTGACCTCCTTTTCTGTCTGCACACTGCAGAAAGACGCAACGGTTGGCATCTGTGTTTCGTCATCATCAGAGACGTGCTGAGGTGGTATTCCCATGTCCTCATCAGGAAACATGAGGTAGCAGCTTCAGTAGGACGTGTAGCTGTGGCAGAACGGCCACGTCCTCTCCCTGCACCAGAGGCTCCACCAACACCACGACCATGACCGCGTCCCTTATTAGATGTTTGTCTCATAGTTAGCGTTCACCAAGCAAAGTAAAAAGTGGTTAAGTCTGTTAAAAATAATTAACCGCCAATAAAAACCCTGATGTAGGGTATTGCACTAAATTTTTTTTTTTTTTTACTCTATAGCGGTATTTGTGGCCTAAATTTCACAGTCACTTATGCACATCTAATCCCAGATTTGCACTATATCAGAGGGTTTTTTTTAACCCCAGTAAGCAAACAGCTGTATTTCTGGCCTAAATGTGACACTCACTTATGCATAAGTAATCCCAGATGTGCAGTATATCAGAGGCTTTTTTCACCCCAGTATGCCAAAGCCGTATTTCTGGCCTAAATGTGGCAATCACTTATGCTTGTCTAATCCCAGATGTGAAGTATATCAGAGGGTTTTTTCACCCCAGTAAGCACAAAGCCGTATTTCTGGCCTAAATGTATCAATCACTTATGCACATGTAATCCCAGATTTGCAGTATATCAGAGGGTTTTTTCACCCCAGTGAGCACAAAGCCGTATTTCTGGCCTAAATGTGACAATCACTTATGCATGTGTAATCCCAGATATGCAGTATATCAGAGAGTTTTTCACCCCAGTATGCCAAAGCCGTATTTCTGGCCTAAATGTGACAATCACTTATGTATGTGTAATCCCAGATGTGGAGTATATCAGAAGCTTTTTTCACCCCAGTAAGCAATGCAGATAGCCTGTAATGGTGCACTATCGTTGCATAAAATGGGCAGGGGCATCTTCAGCATAGGATCCCATTGTAAAAAAAATCCTTTTTGTATATTTTTTAATGGACTCCACAGGATGTTAAGTGCACTATACTATGCTTTTTCCTTATTTTTTACCAGCAAATACAAAAAACGTGGTACAAAAAAACGTGATGGGAACAGCCTTATACATAGTCAGTGGACATTATATGGCTTCTGTGATCATTTCTATCAGATCAGGAGTGAGGATATTTTGTGAGATATCAGCATAAATATATCATACAGTTATCTAGGCTGAAATGTGAGAAGTTCTTTAATAAATCTCACCCCTTGAGCTTTTTGCACATGAAAGAATATTCATGTAAGTAAATTACACATATGGCTGACTTGCTTTAAGAATGAGAGTTTGAACAGCAATACCGTTCTAGTAAATACCAAAGTAGATTCTCATAAATTCCCAATGTTTAAATAGTTTCAAGCCTGGAGGCATCAGTAATTGAACCATATCCCTTTTCATAAGAAAAAAGTCCCATTCTGTTTTTTGTTTATAAAAACACAAATACTCGGCACTTATTTATTTTTTATATATATATATTTTTTTTACGTTTTCAGTTGTTTTGTTTTTCATCGTAACTTGTTCAGTAGGGCAAAGAGGAAGCAAAAATATGCACTCAGTCAATTACATCTGTAACTACAAGTCTGATGTGAACATGAAATCTGTATATTTTAGCCTGCTCTCAAATGGAACAGGCTACAGGTTTCCTGTATTTTTAAATGAATACCTAGCATTCAATCAACGTCATTGTGTGGTTTTTTTTCATAGAGATATGATTGGGAGTCAACATAACTTACCTGTGCAACCACTGTGATAATTATCCTGGTTTGAAATTACAGGTAAGCGCAGAAGGCATGACAAGTCTGACAGAATAATTGTTGGATTAGATTTCTCACCACAAAGACAACGTGAAATTGAACAGCTACTAGCATTTAGACATGTTGCCTGGCAGATGTATGTTGGTGTCATTCACCAATAAGCTTATCTGTGCACTGGTAGATTTTCTTTTTTGTAGTGGTTGGCTTGGTTTCAGCTAGTTATGATCCATTTAAAGGACAATATTCTTCTACTCTTTAACATGTAATAGCAAAGCTCTTTTTCTGCTGGTACTGTAGAACAAAAATAGTCTCTAAAAGGCAAAACTAGAATAAAATTCACCTCCGTAATCCTAAACTGAGCACTGTACTCTAAGGTGCGCACGTATCACTTTGCTTTCTCTTTATCATGGAGCACACAGCTGATTTCATGAATTAGCTGTCAATGAAAGCACATAGTGTGGACTATGTCTATTATAGGCTGAGGGTTTCAATGCAAGCTCTAGACTTAAAAATTACCCACAAAGTTTCAAAACATCCATTAAAGTGGTACACATTAAAAGAACAAGCCATTGTTAATATTGTCCTTATTCTTGAAGTGATGTGTGTTTGAAAGTTCAAAAGGCCTGAGGCTACTGTAATGTGGCAATGTCAAGATTTCCATGCTTACCATCAATAAACTAAAGTTCTAGACATTTAAGCCTCACCTCTAGACCATCTGTACAGCACCTACAAAAACAGCACCAACTAACAAAAATATATGTAAAATATAATCTTTATTAAATTTATCATAATAAAAGTATTAGTCCGCTAATATATATAAATCAATCATAGCAAGTATATACAATCACAGTGCTTACAATATATATATATATATATGTGATGGTCAACACAGAGTAGATCTTCTGGAAACACCCCCAAAAGGAACTGGAATTCTTGCAATACTCCCGCCTGTTTCAGAACAGGTTTGTAAATGATAGAAGTGATTTGATTTTTTGCTGAGCAACTGCAACAATTTTTTTTTTGTCAGAACAGTCTTTATACATAAGGCTCAGTGGAGCTGACTTACTAATCCTATCTAAAATGTAGATCACAAAAATGTGATAAATTTATCACAGTGACTCAGGCTCTCTGATACATTTGGTGAATGGCTAGACACATTTGTCTAACTTTATATAAAAAAAGTAAGTCAACTAAGTAGTTGACTGAAGGCGAGTTTAGGCGGCCGATTGACAAGAAGTGTTCCTTACCAACAGTCGGCTGCTCGTTCATGTAAATGCAGTGATCTCCATCACAGTATGAGAACGAGGGATTGCTATGGTGATCCCTTGTCCCCATACAGAATCATTGCTTCTGGGCAGCAAACTGCTGTTTAGACAGCACGATCCACTGCCCAGAAACGATAATTGGTGCGCCTGGATGAAAACAGGATCACCCAATGAACAAACGTTTTGCTCATTTATCGGGGGATTGGCACCACATTTAGACACATTTAGGGAGCATAATAAATTCTTGGATTTTATTCATAATCTTGCTGTACTTAACTATTTGCTCCCCTTTCAGCTTTGAGTAATAAGAGCTTGAGGAAGGAACTACTGAGAAGTTAATAACTGCATAGAATGAAAAGCAGTGATTACATGGATCTTTCCATGTAATCATCGGTGGAACCTTTTTTTCCTGAATATGCCCTGTCGTGAGAACCGCGTAAATCCGTTTTTTCTTATTTATGCTAACTATGTGAATGGGACCCACTTCCCGGAGGATCCTGCAGCGTTCATAGTAAGAGACACATTAAGGACGTTTTATATAGAACATTAGTAAATGTGGGTTGATATCTTTATGAGAAATCTGAGGAAGGTGAGAACACAAGTAGAATGGGACATAGCAGTACTGCAGCCTCAGGCTCTATACATGCAACATTAAGCTCTGATAACTCAGATTAGACATAAGCTATTAAAAAAAATATTCATTTGACAGGTGTTTAACCCCTTCAGGACCCAGACATTTTTCACCTTAAGGGCCTAGCCTAATTTAATGAATCTGATGTGTGTCATATTATGTAGTAATAACTTTGTAATGTTTTCACTTATCCAATCGATTCTGAGATTACTTGCGACACATCGTTCTTCATATTATTGGTAAAGTTTACCTTTATTTATTTAAAAACATCCCAAATTTACAGAAAATTAAGAAAAATGTACATTTAAAAAAAAAAAAAACTTTCTTTGCTTTTAAGACATAAAAAGTAGTTATTCATTAACAGTTACCATATGTCTATTTTATGGCAGCATAATTTTGTATATGTCATTTCATTTTTTAGGATGTTATAAGGCTTAGACTTATAAGAGGAATGTTTCAAGGATTTTAGTGAGCACTTTGGACAAATAGGTATTTCATAGAATTTAGAAACACTTGGCTGTGAAAATTTAAAATGAATTAAAATAAAATATTGCATTATGCCCAAATTTATCATTTCACAAGGGGTAACAGGAGAAAATCGCCCCTCAATTTTTTATTTATTTTCTCTTGAACATGGCAAAACACCATATATGGTTGTAAACATATATTGGCATACAGAAGGGTTCAGAAAAGAAGGATAATTGAATGGCTTTTGGAGTGCAGATTTGGCTGGAACAGTTTTGGGATGCAAGTCGCATTTGAAGAAACATTGGGGTACCCATACAGAGGAAACTTCCTAAAAGTGACTCCATTTTAGAAATTACATCTCTCAAGGGGTATAGTGAGCACTTTAAATCTACAATCATTTCATAGAATTTAAAACAGATTTTACTGAAATAGTTTTTGAGTGTTACATTTATAGAGACCTTCAGGTACCACTACAATGGAAAGCCCCAAGGGAATTTTTCAAGGGATGTCATGAGCATTCTGACCCCAGAAATTAATGTGCAGTGGATGGAGAAAAAAGAAAATTACACTTTTCCACAGATATGCCATTTCAGCGCCAAATATGTTGTGCCCAATTTGTACCACTGTGAAAAGTCAGCTCTCTAATTATTATACTGTGTTTCCTGATTGTAAAAATACCCTACATGTGGACCTTACTGGTAGACTGGAAATACAACAGGGCTCCAAAGTGAAAATGCATCATGCACATTGGAGGCCAACTATTGGATTTACACTAGATTGGCTGATAATTGTTGAGCCTCTGATGTAAAATTAAAAGAGCCCCTCAAAACTACGAAACTACACCCTTCAATAAATCTTTCAAGAAGTGGAACTTGGGTGCTGAAAGAACAGTGGTGACATCCTCATTGCTGCAAAGGCCTAATTTGCATATTGGTAAAAAGGATAGTAACTCAGGACAGGAGCCTCAGATCAATAAAATTAAAACAGTATTTTAACCCCTTCTACCCCAAGCCAGTTTTTGCCCTTCTACCCAGGCCATTTTTTGCAAATCTGACATGTGTCACTTTATGTGGTAATAGCTTTGGAACACTTTTATTTCTGAGATTGTTTTCTCGTGACACATTGTACTTCATGATAGTCATAAATTTGAGTCAAAACATTTCACCTTTATTTAGGAAAAAATCCCAAATTTACCCCAAAAATTTTACAATTCATAATTTTCTAAATTTCAATGTCTCTGCTTTTAAAACACAAAGTGATACCTCATAAAAAAAAAAATATTAATTATCATTCCCCATATGTCTACTGTCACAGGTTAAGGGGACGGGAAAACACCATATACACAACACAACGAATAGACAACAATCTAGGCCTCAAAAGCTAAGGAAGAAGGATGTGACCTCCTAGTAATCCCTAGGACTTTCCATAACTCCTGCCAGTATGAGCATATCCTGATGGTGAAAGAAATACTCATACACCGGATACCTAAAGCCCTGCTAAAACTGACGAGCCCTAGGAAAGGTAGCAGGGGATGAGACAGCTGGTTCCTTCCAGAATGAAGGAACCTGCATCTCCCTAAAGCCTAGAAACAACACACTCCAGCTAATAATAAACAGCGAAGGCAACAAGTACTTAGCTTAAAGATGTATGGAGAAGCAGGAGATCCAAGACAAACCAGCACTATCAACTCCAAGCAGAAACTATCAACTGCATGGTCAGCAGCGTGAGGCAGATCTAAATAGAGCCTCATCACTGATAACGAGCGGCACCTGAGGAGAGGTGAGATCCTGCCAAACAACAACGTACATAGAGGAAAACAGAGAGACCTGTCAGATAGCCTCACGTGCAGCAAGTCTATCCGATCTTCTCACCTCTTTCACAGGACCATAACATTTACTTTATGTTGGCATCATTTTGTAAATGTCATTTTTTTTTTTTAGGACGCTAAAAGGCTTAGAATTTTCAAAGCAATTCTGAAACTTTTTAAAAACATTTCCAAAACTTTTTAAGGACCAGTTCAGGTCTGATGTCACTTTGTGGGGCTTACATAGTGGAACCCCCCCAAAATGACCACATTTTAGAAACTACACCCCTCAAGTTACTCAAAACTGATTTTTCAAACTTTGTTAATCCTTTAGGTGTTCCACAAGAATTAAAGGGAAATGAAGATTAAATTTCTAAATTTCACTTTTTTGGCAGATTTTCCATTTTAATCCATTTTTTTCTTTAACACATTGAGGGTTAACAGACAAACAAAACTCAATATTTATTGATTCTTCGGTTTATAGAAACATCCCACATGTGGTCGTAAACTGATGTAAGGGCACACAGAAGACGCAGAAGAAAAGGAGCGGCATTTGGTTTTGGAAGGCAAATTTTGCTGGACTGGTTTTTAGATGCTATGTCCCATTTGAAGCCTCCCTGATGAAACCTTACAGTAGAAACTCCCAAAAAGTGACCCCATTTTGGAAGCTAGGGAATAAGGTGCCAGTTTTATTGGTACTATTTTGGGGTGCATATGATTTTTTGATCATTCATTATTGCACTTTATGGGGCAAAGTGATAAAAAATTGGTTGTTTTGGCACAGTTTTTATTTATTTTTACAGCATTCACCTGAGGGGTTAGGTTATGTGACATTTTTATAGAGAAGATTGTTATGGATGTGGCAATACCTAATATGTATACTTTTTGTTATTTATTTAAGTTTTACACAATAATAACATTTTTGAAACAAAAAATTACGTTTGAAATTACGTTTGTGTCTCCATAGTCTAAGAGCCATAGCTTTTTTATTTTTTGACCGATTGTCTTAGGTAGGGTCAAATTTTTTATTGGTACTATTTTGTGGGATATATGCCTTTTTGATCTCATGGTGTTGCACTTTTTGTGATGTAAGGTGACAAAAATGGCTTTTTTTACACTGTTTTTTTTTTTTATGGTGTTTATCGGATGGGGTGGATCATGTGATATATTTATAGATTCGGTCATTACGGACGTGGTGATACCTAACGTGCATTTTTTTTCCTTTTTTTCTATTTTTTATTATAAAATTAGGGGAAAGAGGTGTTTTTTTCATTTTTTTACTAAAAACTTTATTTTTTTAATTAAAAACAGATTTTTTGGCTTTTTTTTTACTTTGTTTCTGTCTCACTCTGGGACTTCAACTTTTGGGAGTCTGATCCCCTTTGCAATGCATTACAATACATTTGTATTGTAATGCATTGCCTGTTAGTGTATTACACTGAGTATCTGGATCTCCTCGGCCACCATAGAAGACAGGTCCTGATGCCGTGAAAGGCATTGGGCAGCCTGTTCATGGCATCGAGCTACCTTGTCACCCATCGGGTCCCCACCACAGCAGCGCAGGGACCCGATGGGCTCCCTCACCCGCCGCATGCACCTTCTATGCCGTGGTCAGCGCAAACCACAGCATAGAAGGGGTTAATACATCTGCATTGGATTTTATAGCGATGCCGGCAGATATAGCAGGGGTTTGACTATCAGGGACTGATGGGCCCCTGCAGTGATCACAGGGGTTAATCAGGTGAATCACTGCTATACAAGTGGACAAATTGTTAGCATTTGTCGATTAAAGAAAGAAAACCCCACAAAGGTCACTGAAATAACTTGAAACTGACAAAAGTAACAATAAATAAAAATTTACTGTTAATCAACTAATGAAAATTAGATTAGTATATATTTTTCTTTTACTGCCATTTCAGGCAAAATTGATTCTTTACCACAACATTATTCAACTAAATAATTTATAAAACAAATTAACAAAACTGGTCTGGAAAAAAATCATGGAATCCTTAAATTAAAGGGGTTCGCCACCTTCCAGCTACTGTTGATCAATGTGTTTGTAAGATGTATATATGACACTTACTAATATAGCCTTTGTTGATATTCTGTTCCACTTTCTATTTTTCATAAGTTACTCTCTCTTTTATGCCAAGTCTTTTGTGCTGTCCACACAGAGATCCTTTACCTAAAATGGTTGCTGATGGACGGTCTTGTGACCAGGCAATCACTCAATCTCCTCTATTAAAATACACTACACCTGCACTAAACTCTCAAGATTGCAAGTGCAGATGGCAGATTTGGTGTATTTGAGCTGAGGAGACTGAGTGATGTGTCTGCAGTTGATTTTGCCCGGTCTTATGGACAGTTCTCCTGCCTTACAGCATAGACAATTTGCCCATCAAGGAGATGACTTATGAAATATAGAAAAAGGAATAGAAAATCAACAAAGGCTATATTAGTAAGTGTCATATAGTCATCTTACATGCACATTGGTCAAAAGTATCTAGAAATTGGACAACCCCTTTAATAATTTGTTGCACAACCTTTTGAGGCGATCACTGCAGTCAAGAGATTTCTGTAAATATCAATGACACTTCTGGACCTGTCCACACATATTTTGGCTGTCTCAGGTTTGAAGGGTGCCTTCTCCAGACTGCATGTTTTACCTCCTTACACAGATGTTCAATAGGATTTAGATAAGGACTCGTAGAATGCCACTTCAGAATGGTCCAATGCTTTGCTCTTAGCAGTTCTTGGGTGTTTTTAACTTTGTGGTTTGGGTCATTATCCTGTTAGAAGACCCATGACCTGTGACTGAGAGCAAGCTTTGTGACACTTGGCAGTTATTTCACTCCAGAATGCCTTGATAGTCTTGAGATTTCGTTGTACCCTGCACAGATTCAAGACACCCTGTTCCAGATGCAGCAAAGCAGCCCCAAAACATAACAGAGCCTTCTCCATGTTTTACAGGGGTCATTTATCAAACTGGTGTAAATTAGAACTTTTGTGGCTTGTCAATATACATTTAGTGAAATTCCATTCTCACTTTTTTATTATTTCCTTTCAACAGTGGTTTCCTCCTCGGTCATCTTCCATTAAGTCCACTTTGGCTAAGACAGTGACAGATGGTGTGATCTAACATTGATGTACTTTGACCTTGGAGTTCAGCTCTAATGTCTTTACAGGTTGGTCATGGGCTACCATTCATAGTATTTGTCTATTCAATTTGTCATCAATTTTCCTTCTGCTGCCACATCCAGGGAGGTTAGCTACAGTCTCCTAGACCTTAAACTTCCCAATAAAATGTGCAACTCTAGTAACAGGAACATCAAGCTGTTTGGAGATGGTCTTATAGCCTTTACCTTTAACATTTTTGTCTATATTTTTATTTCTAAACTCCTGAGACCAATCTCTCCTCAGCTTTCTTTGGTCCTTGTTCAGTGTGGTACACAGCATAATACCACACAGCACAGTGACTACTTTTCACCCTACAAATAGACAGACTGACTGATTACAAGTTTGAAGACACCTGTGATTCTAATTACAGGACACACTTTGGTTGTCTGTACGGTCAAATTATTTTCAATCTTTTTTAGGGGTAGCATCATTTTTGTCCAGGAAAGTTTCATTAGTTTATGTTATAAATTATTCTGTTGATGCACAATTAAAAAGCAATGTCTTATTTTAGTGATCATTGTGGGTTTTTCTTTCTTTAACAGAAGGCTACCAACAATTTTGTCCATGTGTGTATGTGTCTATGCAAACAGTCAGACAAGGAGATTGCTGGTGACAGATTCCCTTTAAATAGTGTTAGGCTGGTTTAATAGTTACCCCCCTCAAAGGTGATAACCCTGATCCATTAGTGGTTGCATTAAGTCCCACACTATTTTCGCACTAACTCGTTGGATGGGGAGGAAGCATTCTGTGGGTTCAGTCTGGGTTTTCTTCTCATTTGCAAACCCGTAACTTGTGGGTTTAGGGTCCATTCACATGTCCATAAGTGTTTTCTGGATCCTGACACCGGCATTGTGCATATTCTTGTTCGCTATTGTGGACAAGAATAGGACATGTTCTGTTTTTTTGCGGAACCGCGGACCGGAAGTTCGGGGCCGTGGACAGCACACTGTGTGCTGTCCGCATCTTTTCCGGCCCCATTGAAAATGAATGGGTCCGTACCAGTTCTGCAAAATTGCGGAACGGATCCAAACCATTCATACGGACATCTGAATGGAGTCTTAACAAGAGGTACTTTGGCACAGCTTGTACATTTTATTACTATACCTTGTCCACTTGCTAGATATTGGAAGAATTTTACACTCCCTTTAAAAATGACTGCAGTAAAAAATCAGCACTCAAAATACCTTAAATATATATATATATATATATATATATATATATTGATATAATATTTTTGGGACTATAATACGCCCTGTAATATAAGATTCAGATAGGATTTGGAGGAGGAAAATAAGAAAAAAATATATTTTCCATCAGACCTCAAATCAGACCCCCAAATCAGACCCCTATTCTTCATCAAACCTCAGATCAGACCCTCATCAGACCCGCAATTCTCATCCAAGCCATAAATCAGATCCATATTCTTCATCAGACCTAAGATTAGTCCCCAAATCAGAGCCCCAAGCTCTATCAGTCTCAGATCAGCCCCCCAACCACCATCGGTCTGAGTTAAACCTCCCATCAGACCCCCCCAGCCTCTGTCAGGTCAGCCTCCATCAGCCTCAGAGCAACCCCCTATCAGTTACTAGTTCTTGCTGCGCCCGTTTATATACAAAAGGGCAGTTTCCATGAACATTGTTGTATATATATACTCCACTTGTCCTTAAAGGGACACTGACAGGCCCAATTAGCATATTTAGGTATATATATGTCAGTACAGGTCTTCTAAAGTCTATTAAAATCATCTAAGTAGCCCCCCTGTCCACCTTATAAATACCGAAATATAAAGTTTTATAACCTGCTTGTCAGGTCACCAATCTGCCCAAGGGGCGGCGTTTCCTGTCAAAATGCGCCCAGCCAGCCGCTCCCAACTGCCGTTCTGAAGCCCTGCCCAGCTCATCAATATTCACTTCGCTGGGCGGCGGCTACAACTCTCCCGATTCACGATCCTGCGCATGGCCCATTCAATCCTCTGGGCACGTCCTCTGTCCAATCTTCAGCGCATGCGCCCGGCAGGGGTCACATCGCGCCTGCGTACAGAGCGCTGCAGCCTCTGCTTTATGCGCATGCGCCGGACACTTGAGTCGGGAGAGTTGTAGCTGCCGCCCAGCTAAGTGAATATTGATGAGCTGGGCGGGGCTTCAGAACGGCAGTTGGGAGCGGCTGGCTGGGCGCATTTTGACATGAAACGCCGCCCCTTGGGCAGATTGGTGACCGGACAAGCAGGTTATAAAACTTTATATTTCTGAATTTATAAGGTGGACAGGGAGGATACTTAGATGATTTTAATAGACTTTAGAAGACCTGTACTGACATATATATACCTAAATATGCTAATTGGACCTGTCAGTGTCCCTTTAAGGAGTTAAATAAATTCCATAATGTACAGCTTAGCTTTCCTAAAACAGAGGGTATTCAAATCATCCATTGAGGATCTTTACTAATCAGTGCAGGATATGAAGCCCATCACTCCATGGAGTGCAGCTTGGGAAGAAAACAAAGATGATAACCAGTAAAGATGGCCATCAATATGCGGTATATGTTGAGCCTAACTTGGCAATTTCAGCAGGATGTGAAGATGATCTAATGTGTTTTGAGACCTGCTGACAGATGACTTATATCTTGAAGAAACCAAGACTGAGGCATGTTGACATCCAACATGCCTGATCATTTTTCCTTCAGGATAAAAATTGCTGTGGTGACTTGTTCCCTTTATCCCTACTGAAAAAAAACATGAGTGTCTATGATAGATTCTGGAGGGAAAGATGTCTAGTCAACAAGTGCTTGAATGATAGTTATCCTCTGTGTAAGTTAGGACGACGATAAAGTGGGGGAAAAGGAGCAACATACAGTATATCGATGAAAGTTGACAAGTCTCAAAGAGCCCGTTGCTACTTGGAATAAATCATCTTTCTAAAGTAATAATAATAATAGTATGTCGCAATACATGTCCAAACCCAAGAGAATTATATTTACCACAAATCTACAAGAGAACTGACACTTCCCACAGTGTGACTCAGAGACTGAGGAAGATAAATTCATCTATGACTCCACATGTCAAGTGGTAAAAACGTCTTCGAATTTAACAAAATAAATGTTTGATTGCTTGCAGTGCAATGGCTGTACTATTCATCCCACATAATCTCCCAAACAGTCATCAGAATATGACAATGCACAGTAAAACGATACTACAACACAAGTCTTTTCATGCTGCATTCCACCGCTTCCTAAAAAGAAGAGCTGTTTTAATATTAAAACCATCTATGTGTGTGGCAAGCTGGAGAAAAGAAAACATCACTGGTATGTGAATGCAGATCTATTCATATGCCACTGTAAGCCTATTTTATTAAACTTCCTTTCAAGACAAAATTTCTGTTTATCAAGAATTTGCTTATATTATCATCATAGTGAGGCATTATTATATTCAGCCCTTACTTTCTTCACAGGACTTCAATCAAAACACCAGTACTGTTTATCCATGAAGCTTTAAAGGGGTTCTCCGCTATTGCCAATCCCTACTTGTAAGGGTGCATTCACGCAATATGTATTCTGCAGTCTGCAAAATGCGGATCCACAAAAAATACGGATGACATCCTAATAATTGTATACATCCATTGTAACAAAGCCTATTCTTGTCGTCAAAACATATGAGAATAGAACATGTTCAATCTTTTTTGTGGGGCTGCGGAACAGACATACGGATGCGGACAGCACATGATTTTTTGCGGCCCCATTGAAATGAATGTATCTGCATTCAATACACAAAAGATGCAGATCGGATGGTGAACAAAAATATGGTCATGTTCGTTCAACCATTGGCTGTGGCTTGGCCACATGTGGCCAGCCGCACAGTAGAGTGTCACCCTGAGGCCCCTTTACACAGGCCAATCAACTTCCTGCTTGTTAGAGAAGTTGAAAGCTACACAGGCCAACTAACTTCCTGCTTGTTAGAGAAGTTGAAAGCTACATTTAGATGCAGTGATCACTCATCCCCATAAGGCCCCTTTCACACGAGCAAACTTTCTGCGTGGTTGCAATGCGTGATAAGAACGCATAGCACCCGCACTGAATCCTGACCCATTCATTTCAATGGGTCTGGTTACATGAAAGTTTTTTTCACACATCAGTTCTGCATTGCGTGAAAAACGCAGCATGTTCTAAATTCAGCGTTTTTCACGCAGCCCTGGCCCCATAGAAGTGAATAGGGCTTCAGTGAAAAAAACATTGCATCCAGAAGCAAGTGCGGATGCAATGCATTTTTCACTGATGGTTGCTAAGAGATGTTGTTTGTAAATCTTCAGGTTTTTTTCACGCGCGTGAAAAATGTATCAAAACGCATTGCATCCGTGCGGAAAAAACTGAACAACTAAATGCAATCGCAGACAAAACTGACTAAACTTGCTTGCAAAATTGTGCGAGTTTCACTGAACGCACCCTGAACGCCTTAGGGCCTAATCCGTATTGTTTGTGTGAAAGAGGCCTAAAGATTTATCTTTTCTGACCAGAAGATACCTATTGACACAGCAGGATCTTCTGCCTAGAAATTATGATTTTAGTGTCTGCATTAACTATGCTTTAAATCATGACCAAGCCCTTTCTTTGGGTGATCGGCAAAGATGAGCAGAGTTTAGAAAAATTCAATTTTGCAGTTACGCTGAATTTTGACAAGAAATTGGATTACTTATTAATTACTTTGTCACAAATCTCTTTCCATTGTATGGAGGGAGCACAATGAGGGGGAACGGCGATTATGCTGCCCCCCCCATCATTTAACTCCTCAAATGCCACAGTTCAACACTGATTGCGGCATCTGTGACCCACAATCAGCTGCTCATGGATTTATAAGGGGTTAAAAAATTATACTCACCCCATCCGCTTGATCGTTTAGTGTGATCCCGTGGTGAGGTCATCATGCTCACCACAAGTTCTTAGTCCAATTTGTATACTTTGATTTTCTCAACACTAGGCAGCACCTTTAACCTGTTGGGGACACAGGGTGTACAGGTACACCCTGATGTCCTGGTACTTAAGGGCACAGGGCATAACTGTACGTCCTGTGTATTCCCGATCACCGCTGCGCGGCAGGAGGTGATCGGAACAGAGTGCCTGCTGAAATCATTCAGCAGGCACTCTGTGAAAATGCAGAGGGGGGTCCTGTCACCCTCCCGTATCGGTGATCGCGGCAAACCGCAGGTCAATTTAGACCTGCGGTTTGCTACGTTTCCAGGTTATTCGGGTCTCTGGTGACCCGATAACCCGGAATAGGATGGTGATCGGTGGTGTGATAATACACCAACAATCACCTTGCTTAGATCTTGCCACTATTTTGGGGTGCATATGACTCTTTGATCACTTGCTATTACACTTTTTGTGATGTCACCTTACTTCACAAAAAGTGTAATAGCAAGAAATGAAAAAGTCATATGCACCCCAAAATAGTGCCAATAAAACCGTCCTCTCATCGCGCAAAAAATGAGCCCCTACCTAATACAATTGGCTAAAAACATAAAAAAAACAACTCTCAGACTATGGAGATACTAAAATGTGTTTTTTTTTGTTTAAAAAAGGATATTATAGTGTAAAACCTAAATACATTTAAAAAAGTTGACATATTAGGTATTGCCGCGTCTGTACGAATCTGCTCTATAAATATAACACATGACATAACCCCTCAAATGAACACAGTCCCCAAAAAAAAGGTGCCAAAACAGCAATTTTTTGCCAAATTTTCAATTTTAATCAATTTTTTCTGTTAACAAAGCAAGGGTTAACAGTAAAAAAAATCTATATTAATTGCCCTGATTCTGTAGTTTTCAGAAACACCCCATATGTGGTCATAAAATGCTGTATGGCCCAACGGCAGGGCGCAGAAGGAAAGGAGCGCAGATTTTGCTGGACTGTTTTTTTTTACACCATGTCCCATTTGAAGCCCCCTGATGCACCTCTAGAGTAGAAACTCCATAAAAGTGACCCCCATATAAGAAACTACACCCCTCAAGGTATTCAAAACTGATTTTACCAACTTTTTGACCCTCTAGGTGTTCCACAAGAGTTATTGGCAAATGGAGATAAAATTTCAGAATTTCAGTTTTTTGTAACCTTGCCTCACAAAAATGTAATATAGAGCAACCAGAAATCATATGTACCCTAAAAATAGTCCAAAATAATCCTCCACCTTATCCCGTACGTGTTGAGTTTCTACTCTAGGGGTGCATCAGGGGGGCTTCAAATGGGACATGGTGTAAATAAACCAGTCCAGCTAAATCTGCCTGCCAGAAACCACATGGTGTTTCTTTCCTTTTGCGCCCTGCCGTGTGCCCGTACAGTAGTTTACGACCACATATGGGGTGTTTCTGTGAATTACAGAATCATGGCAATAAATATTGAGTTTTGTTTGGCTGTTAACCCTTGCTTTGTTACTGTAGAAAATGAATTAAAATGGAAAATCTGCCCAAAAATTTTTATTCTGAAATGTCATCTCCATTTGCCAATAACTCTTGTGGAACACCTAAAGAGTTAGCAAAGTTTATAAAAATCAGTTTTGAATACCTTGAGGGGTGTAGTTTCCAAAATGGGGTCACTTTTTTGGAGTTTTACTCTAGGGGTTCATCAGGGGGGCTTCAAATGGGACATGGTATAAATAAACCAGTCCAGGAAAATCTGCCTTCCAGAAATCATATGGTGTTTCTTTCCTTCTGCGCCCTGCCGTGTGCCCGTACAATAGTTTACTACCACATCTGGGGTGTTTCTATAAACTACAGACTCAGGGCAATAAATATTGAGTTTTGTTTGGCTGTTAACCCTTGCTTTGTTACTGGAAAAAAAATGGATTACAATGGAAAATTTGCCCAAAAATTTAAATTCTGAAATTTCATCTCCATTTGCCAATAACTCCTGTGGAACACCCAAAGGGTTAACAAAGTTTGTGAAATCAATTTTGAATACCTTGAGGGGTGTAGTTTCCAAAATGGGGTCATTTTTTGGTGGTTTCCATTATGCAAGCCTCACAAAGTGACTTCAGACCTGAACTGGTTCTTAAAAGTGGGTTTTGGAACATTTCTGAAAAATTTCAAGATTTGCTTCTAAACCATGTAACATCCGCAAAAAAAAATAGCATTCCCAAAATAATCCAAACATGAAGTATGTCTAGGGAATGTAAATTAATAACTATTTTTGTAGTTATTACAATGTATTATAGAAGTAGAGAAATTGAAACTTGGAAATTTGCAATTTTTTTTCCAAATTTTGGGTAAATTTTGTCTTTTTTTATAAATAAAATGATTTTTTTTTGCAAAAAATAGCCTGGTCCTTAAGGTGAAAATGAGCCCGATCTTTAAGGGGTTAAATAGGGCAATAATTGGGAACAAGCTTTTTTAGGAACACTTCTTCCCAATAATTGCCCTGAAGGGTATCTTGACAATAAAGAGATCACAATGTATTCCTTTCTTGGGACCCCTGGCGGTAATATGTTCAAAAACCTGTCAGTAAGTGTTCAGTTTCCCTGCAGCACCCCCACAGGAGAATTTAAACATTACACAGTGCACTGGAAAGGTCCTCCAAAGGGAAGTTCTTTGTAACTGCTCTTTGATTTTCCAAACTGGACAACCCCTTAAGGCCTCATGCACACAACTGTGGTGTGTTGGGGGCGGTCCGCAAATCGCAGATCTGCAAAACACGGATGGCGTCCGTGCGCATTCCGCAATTTGCGGAATGGCATGGACAGCCTTTAATATAAATGCCTATTCTTGTCCGCAAAGCGTGGACAAAAATAGGACATGATATATTTTTTTAGCGGGGACACGGAACGGAGCAACAGATGCGGACAGCATACAGAGTTCTGTCCGCATTTTTTGCGGCCCCATTGAAGTGAATGGGTCTGCATCCGAGCCGCCAAAACGACGGCTCGGATGCAAACCAAAACAATCGCCGTGTGCATGAGGCCTCAGGCTGACCATAAAAAATAGATGCATGTCATCTGAAAATACCATATGTGTGTGGGGACCACCCATCAAAGCTCCTCTGAGAAAGAAGAGTCCTACAATTTAGAATTTATCATTCCTGATACTTTTGTTTTTAGAGAGAAGTGTCCAGCAGTGGCTTACTCCCCTGTCCCTATTGAGAAGACATGCACACTCAGTAAAGTGTAGCAAAAAAATAAAAAAAATAAAAAGAAGCTTCCAAGTTTAATCTGTAAGTTACTATGGAGTTCTATGGACCAAATGTAAAATAAGTTGTATAGAGCAATGGCAAAGCATGCACACTGTACAGAAACAGCCATGTGAGTGATGGGGTCTTCCAGATCAAAATACTTATCTTATACAGTGGCCAGGGTTGCTGGATATTTGGAAAGAGCCAAGTGGACTTTGCTTTGCAGTTTTTATAACTCCCATAGAAGTGTATGGGAGCTACAGAAAAAGTCAGGGGCGTAGCTATAGGGGGTGCAGAGGTAGCAGTCGCTACCGGGCTCAGGAGCCTGAGGGGCCCCAAAGACCCTTGTACCACATGAGAAGACACCTGTTTTATAGAAGGTGCATGCTGGTCAAGTTACAAATCTGGCTGGAGGGAAGGTGTTAGGTCATGAATTTGGCATGGTGGGGGATGCAGTTTAAATTTTTGCCTCAGACAGCAGGAAGGCTACGTACTTCCCTGCCCCTGGCCACAAAGCAATGAGGGATGGGGGGCCCCAAGCGGAACTTTTGCACCAGGGCCCATAAGCCTTTAGCTACGCCCCTGGAAACAGTGCTGTACAGTGTTTCCATAAATATGGTCACTGTGGCCACCACATAAAAGGGGATTCTAGTCAAACCTATCTAACCTATTTAAATCTATCCTTTTAAAGGTTTGAATAGTCCTATGTGTATTGATCTCTTTGAATTAGTGTTGAGCAAATTGAGCTTTGGATCCTAGATCTGAAATCGATTCGCTCCAGACTTAATTTTAATTCTGTGAAAGACAGACATGCAATGTGACAATGCACTGCAATATAAAGTACAAAAATTGCATGGAAATAACAAGTGCTACACTATAAGTGCGAGATACTTGGCAAATTATTTTGTACAAAATTATTTGAGCCCGTCTGCCAAGCGTCAAGGCGTTCTCTGTTAGACGGGTTCCTACGCTAAATTCTACCTGTTAGGTGCCATAACAGCTACCGTACACTTCAGGGAGTGTAGGTTCCACGTACCTGCATTGTAACCTACCTGTTGGGTGCCATGACGGCTACCATCCACTCAGGGAATGCAGGCTACACAGCAGGCCCACTCCACAACACCACCGGCGCCTACAAGCCACCAAGGACCGCAGTGGGAGTCCTGGTGCTGTGGCTTCAGTGAATGAAGTGGAGCAGGCCTGACTATGCACTGACACTAATTAAAATCAGCCAATGGGGCAGACAGGGTGGTCAGAAATGTGAAACTGAGGAGGCAGCCACACCTCAATTACAGACTACAAGGGAAACCAAAAAAGGGGCTCAGTCACATAACAACCGCAGGAGCACATTGCTGGGGCAAGGAAATAACATGAAAGACAGACATGCAATGTGACAATGCACTGCAATATAAAGTACAAAAATTGCATGGAAATAACAAGTGCTACACTATAAGTGCGAGATACTTGGCAAATTATTTTGTACAAAATTATTTGAGCCCGTCTGCCAAGCGTCAAGGCGTTCTCTGTTAGACGGGTTCCTACGCTAAATTCTACCTGTTAGGTGCCATAACAGCTACCGTACACTTCAGGGAGTGTAGGTTCCACGTACCTGCATTGTAACCTACCTGTTGGGTGCCATGACGGCTACCATCCACTCAGGGAATGCAGGCTACACAGCAGGCCCACTCCACAACACCACCGGCGCCTACAAGCCACCAAGGACCGCAGTGGGAGTCCTGGTGCTGTGGCTTCAGTGAATGAAGTGGAGCAGGCCTGACTATGCACTGACACTAATTAAAATCAGCCAATGGGGCAGACAGGGTGGTCAGAAATGTGAAACTGAGGAGGCAGCCACACCTCAATTACAAACTACAAGGGAAACCAAAAAAGGGGCTCAGTCACATAACAACCGCAGGAGCACATTGCTGGGGCAAGGAAATAACATGAAAGACAGACATGCAATGTGACAATGCACTGCAATATAAAGTACAAAAATTGCATGGAAATAACAAGTGCTACACTATAAGTGCGAGATACTTGGCAAATTATTTTGTACAAAATTATTTGAGCCTGTCTGCCAAGCGTCAAGGCGTTCTCTGTTAGACGGGTTCCTACGCTAAATTCTACCTGTTAGGTGTCATAACAGCTACCGTACACTTCAGGGAGTGTAGGTTCCACGTACCTGCATTGTAACCTACCTGTTGGGTGCCATGACGGCTACCATCCACTCAGGGAATGCAGGCTACACAGCAGGCCCACTCCACAACACCACCGGCGCCTACAAGCCACCAAGGACCGCAGTGGGAGTCCTGGTGCTGTGGCTTCAGTGAATGAAGTGGAGCAGGCCTGACTATGCACTGACGCTAATTAAAATCAGCCAATGGGGCAGACAGGGTGGTCAGAAATGTGAAACTGAGGAGGCAGCCACACCTCAATTACAAACTACAAGGGAAACCAAAAAAGGGGCTCAGTCACATAACAACCGCAGGAGCACATTGCTGGGGCAAGGAAATAACATGAAAGACAGACATGCAATGTGACAATGCACTGCAATATAAAGTACAAAAATTGCATGGAAATAACAAGTGCTACACTATAAGTGCGAGATACTTGGCAAATTATTTTGTACAAAATTATTTGAGCCCGTCTGCCAAGCGTCAAGGCGTTCTCTGTTAGACGGGTTCCTACGCTAAATTCTACCTGTTAGGTGCCATAACAGCTACCGTACACTTCAGGGAGTGTAGGTTCCACGTACCTGCATTGTAACCTACCTGTTGGGTGCCATGACGGCTACCATCCACTCAGGGAATGCAGGCTACACAGCAGGCCCACTCCACAACACCACCGGCGCCTACAAGCCACCAAGGACCGCAGTGGGAGTCCTGGTGCTGTGGCTTCAGTGAATGAAGTGGAGCAGGCCTGACTATGCACTGACACTAATTAAAATCAGCCAATGGGGCAGACAGGGTGGTCAGAAATGTGAAACTGAGGAGGCAGCCACACCTCAATTACAAACTACAAGGGAAACCAAAAAAGGGGCTCAGTCACATAACAACCGCAGGAGCACATTGCTGGGGCAAGGAAATAACATGAAAGACAGACATGCAATGTGACAATGCACTGCAATATAAAGTACAAAAATTGCATGGAAATAACAAGTGCTACATTATAAGTGCGAGATACTTGGCAAATTATTTTGTACAAAATTATTTGAGCCCGTCTGCCAAGCGTCAAGGCGTTCTCTGTTAGACGGGTTCCTACGCTAAATTCTACCTGTTAGGTGTCATAACAGCTACCGTACACTTCAGGGAGTGTAGGTTCCACGTACCTGCATTGTAACCTACCTGTTGGGTGCCATGACGGCTACCATCCACTCAGGGAATGCAGGCTACACAGCAGGCCCACTCCACAACACCACCGGCGCCTACAAGCCACCAAGGACCGCAGTGGGAGTCCTGGTGCTGTGGCTTCAGTGAATGAAGTGGAGCAGGCCTGACTATGCACTGACGCTAATTAAAATCAGCCAATGGGGCAGACAGGGTGGTCAGAAATGTGAAACTGAGGAGGCAGCCACACCTCAATTACAAACTACAAGGGAAACCAAAAAAGGGGCTCAGTCACATAACAACCGCAGGAGCACATTGCTGGGGCAAGGAAATAACATGAAAGACAGACATGCAATGTGACAATGCACTGCAATATAAAGTACAAAAATTGCATGGAAATAACAAGTGCTACACTATAAGTGCGAGATACTTGGCAAATTATTTTGTACAAAATTATTTGAGCCCGTCTGCCAAGCGTCAAGGCGTTCTCTGTTAGACGGGTTCCTATGCTAAATTCTACCTGTTAGGTGCCATAACAGCTACCGTACACTTCAGGGAGTGTAGGTTCCACGTACCTGCATTGTAACCTACCTGTTGGGTGCCATGACGGCTACCATCCACTCAGGGAATGCAGGCTACACAGCAGGCCCACTCCACAACACCACCGGCGCCTACAATTCTGTGTGGAGACGGGCCTCCATATAGCATTAAAATGTATGGGCTCCAGCAAGGTGAATAATTTTGGCCATTGGTTTTGCAACTTTAAAACCATTTTAAAACATGGATCCAAAGTCCCTTGGTACTGAGGCCTACTTCAGAGCTATGTTTTAAAGTTGAAAAGTCAAATCCTGAAGTTATTAATTTCTTTGACACTTTGCTGATAACAAATTTGCCTCAGCAGATCCCACACATTTGAATGCTGTACGGAGAGGACTGTCCATACAGTATTCAAATGAAGTTTTGAATGAATCGACTTTAGATCTAGGATCCAAAGCTCAATTCGCTCAACACTACTTTGAATGTTGAATTGTAAAAGGTATTACCAAAATGTAGGTTAAAAACAAAATCCTACTCTTGAAAACAAGTACTTTCAAAGAAAATGTCTCTATTCATTTTATGCTTGAAGGAACCATGGTAATACAGTAGTTTCAGATAATACCCCTAGGATATATTGTCAACAAGACGTTTCTATGTTGCTTTTCTTTGTGATACATTTACACTAGATCATTGTATTGTGGTTGAACAATCCAGTAATTATTATTAGCACTATTACGCATATTGGTAGTGTTGTGTTTTATACCTATTTAAAAAGAATTTATTTACTGACATCATCGCCTGGAAAAATTTTGATTATTTCCCAGTCATGTACTTACATGTCTTTACATATTTGTGAGACAATTACATCCCGTTTTACATTACTTTTTTATTTTCGGTCTAGCCTTTCTAATTTATTTCCCATTTAATGACATTTACGACTATATACACACCAACATAAATTAGCTCTTGATTGATTAAAGGGATTCTGTCACCAGTTTTTTGCGCCCGTGCGGACTTCTCCGTTCGGCTTCATGGAGCGAAGTGCGCATGCGCCGGCACTTCGCTCAACCTCCCGATGACCTGAAAACTGGCGACAACCTGTGCGCATGCACGAGATGTTAGAGAAGAAGAGGGGGTGTGAGGGAGAGCCGGAGGCGTAACAAAGGATTCTGAGGCGGCGCTGATGTCAGAAAAGGAGGAGCAGGGCACGAACGGCGGCGGGTGCGTGCGGCATCTGGAAGACATGCACATCCCCTTGGGCACCTTAGTTGGATAAATGACAGGTTAGTTATAACGTTTTTTAGACAAAATGAGCCTACAGATTTCAGTTATAAGACCACATTAGGAATCACTAAAGCTCCCTGAACATAACCATATTTTTAAATGGAGGGGCAAAAAAATGGTGACAGAATCCCTTTAAAACTGTAGTAATACATATATAGATGGATTTCTTGTGGATAATCTTTATTGGCCCAAAGTAAAACTTCATATGTCCCTGGAATAATTAGTCATTAATGGCACCCTTTTCCATTTAGATGTTTTTCGGTTTTTCATCTGCATTGAGTAGACAAAACTATACATCAATAACTTAAAATGATATTATGCACTCCAGTCCTTTATAATGATGTATGATCATAATGAGCATTTATAGATATTCCATATATGGTACAAATCAGATGCAATTGACAAAGACTTTCTAAATCTAACAAGCATGCTTCATAATTTTAGTTGACCATTGGATTCTATGTAAAGATCATTGAATCAGTTCTAAACTAATCAGAATCATACAAAAATATGTCTGCCAAATAAATCCAAAGTTTTGTTGACTAATAATGGATAATAGTGCTCAGTGTTAGTTTACTGTGAAAACTGCCAGGGAAAACGACAGGAGGGAAGAAGATGGGGGATTCACATAACCCTTGCCCTGCTCAGAGGCTGACAGACAACCCGATCAGCCAATCAGGAGGTGGTATTCAGCCAGGTCCTTTGGCTCAGAACAAGCCAGACACCATTGTATTCTATGAATGTGATAGGATGTGTTGTGGCTGTGTCTGACAAAAACTATTACAGACACAAGCCAGTTACTAGGGACACTATAGAGACACTAAGGCACCATAAGGAGACAAATAGAGATATAATTGGGTAGATTTTAGAGTTATATCAGGGAAAGCTCAGCATAGAGAGTGAATGAGGAACTTGTCATTGTGTCAGTTGTTTCATACCCCTGGCTGGCAAGTTCTGCATTATAAAAGTTTGCAAGAAATTCGGATTTATTTCTGTATGAACAGCCAGCAATTTTTTTCTTTTTTAAAAAGATTCTGCAGTTTACAGACTTATTGCCATCTGCATTACAAAAATCTGCAAGAAACTTATATATTTTTTCTGTATGCACAGCCAGCCTATTTTTTGCAAAAAAAGTTTCTATGGTTCACATACTTTTTGCCATCCCCCCAGTAGCATATATTCTGCTGCAAATGCTGAGCAATTGCCCCTTTTTTTTCTCCTAAAAATCACACCGTGCATTATTACTGGACTTGTTGTACTGCAACAACAGCTTTTTTATACCAGTTAACCACTAAGCAGGATTAAAATAAGCCGAGGGCGTTCAAACACAAGCATAGGTATCAGGACTGCAGCACAGGGGGTGGTATCACTTGATCCTGTGTGATAAAAGGACTGGCCAGCATTGTGAAACTGAAAAAGTCTGTCCTCCTTCTCCTGGTCTTCTTTGTGGAAGCCAGGCCACATCCCCATGTAGTACAGTGTCTCATCAGCAGCAGCTGCTTCTTCTCCTGCTCAGTCTCCTCCTACCTCTACTTATCCTCCTCTTTATCTTAAGATAGAAAACCAGCAAGTAGCTTGTGTGCAAGCTGAACTCCCACCCAGTCAAAATGCTGGCAGTGCAGTTGCTGTCTAGTTGCGGTAAATTACTGTACTACTGTATTTCTGGCTAGCTGCCCGTAAAAACTGTATCATTTTTAGTTCCACACACATGAGGCATCATTACCATATCCAGTTGGAAAATAGAACTGGTTAGCAATTGGAACAAGTCCGTCCTTTTTCTCCCAGTCTTCTTTGTGGCAGCCACGTCTACAACCAGTACAGTGTCCTTGTCTTCCTCATCAGTTACTTGTTTTCTCGCATAGACTCCTCCTCCTCTACACTGTTGTCAGTCATCAATAATGGAATGTGTGGCCAGAAAACAACTCTACTTGCTTAGCAATTCATTTGTGAGCAAGCTGAACTCCCACTTGGCCAAGTTGTTGGTGGTGAAGTTACTGCTGTACCACTTAGTTGTGGTAATTGTGGCACAGTTCCACGCCTTCCACGAAATTTAATTCTTCTGTAAAATGTAATTCTTCTCTATGCCATCAACTGCAATTCTTGAACTTTTGGACAGATGTCCATTGTGGTGCAGTTCCATACCTTCACCAAAATTTAAAGGGATTGTTCAGGGTTTTTAGATTGATGACCTCTCCTCAGAATACATAATCAATATCAGATTGAGGGGGTCATGCACCTGGAACCCACACTGATCAGCATCTCGGAAGCGAGCATTCACTTTAATGGAGCAAGTACTTGTAATTATACTGCTCTGCTGCTGCAAGGGTGACGATGATTAGTGCAATGAAGAGGAAGCAGCAGTCACATGGAGTACTGACTTCTCTTTAAACAGCAGTCCAACACTCTGCCGCTCAGATGTGGATGACCAGGATCCCTTAATGGCACAGTACTATACCTTCAGCAAAATGAAATTCTTTTCAAAAATTGAAAGCTGCAGTTTTTCTCATGTCCCATCTGTTCGACTATTGGCCAGGTGTCCATAGTGGTGCAGTTCCATACCTTCCCCAAAATGCAATTTGTCTCTATGCCATCAGCCACAGTTTTTGCTGTATCCTATATGCTGGACTTTTTGGCCAGGTGTCTGTAGTGGCACAATGGTCTCGTCTTTATTGAAATGTGGGGCAGTTCTGTGCCTTTACCAGCATTTAATTCTGCTGTATGATATTTGTACTTCTCCCCTGCTGTCCATTTTTTTTTATGTCACCATCCAACAATAATTCTGATGTATGGCATGCTCTCATTTTTTAAATGTTGTCCGATTCCACACCCTGACCAATATGTAATTATGCTGTATGAGATTCGTGCTTCTGCTCAGCTGTCCCTGCAAGGACCTAGGATTTCCCAGCAGAGCATTTTCAAGACCAGAAATACCCAACCTGCAGCCCTCCAGCTGTTGCAAAACTACAACTCCCAGCATGTCCGGACAGCCTACAGCGATTGTCTAGAGCAGGGGTGCACAACGTTTCCTGGTTGGGGGCCACATTGCCAGACTGACCCAATGACGAGGGCCGAAATTAAAATTTAAAGGTGTATTAACAACTGAAATTTAGTACGCATGGCATATTGAACACACATTATATACCTTTAATGTCTAGTTTCACTTCCAGGACTCCAATCTAATGGGAGAAATACATGAAAAATACATGTGAGCAGCCACAAGACATAGACATCATAGACATACATGTCTGTTACCAGATGGTTGGGGGCCGCACAGAATGGTATCAAGGGCCGCATGTGGCCCCCGGGCCGCAGGTTGTGCACCCCTGGTCTAGAGCATCAAACTGCTTCTTCCAATTTGTTCAATGTGCATTCTTATATTCTATTACTACAGACACAGCGGTTGATTAACTGTGATTCCTCATGTGTTTGGTATGAGCTATTCTCAAAAAAACATGTCTTATCTACTTTACACATGGATGTTTTTATGCTGGATCCAATAAAAGTTATATTCTAATCAGAAGTGGTGCTGGAATTGCTTTACTATGTTTATAACTAGGATAAAGTCGAATTTCCTTGTGCTTCGTGGTAGTTCGATAGTAGTTATCTCTATTTATAAGGCCTCTTTCAGACGGGCGTTGCGGGAAAATGTGCGGGTGCGTTGCGGGAACACGCGCGATTTTTTGCAAAATATCGCAATGCGTTTTGCACTTACGTGAGAAAAATCGCGCATGTTTGGTACCCAAACCCGAACTTCTTCACAGGTTATAAGGGAAAATAATAGCATTCTGGATACAGAATGCATAGTAAAATAGCGCTGGAGGGGTTAAAAAAAATCTAAAATATTTTAACTCACCTTGATTGCATAGCCCGGCTTCTCTTCTGCCTGTCTTCTGTGCTGTGTGCAGTAACAGGACCTGTGGTGACGTCACTCCGGTCATCACATGATCCATCACCATGGCAAAAGATCATGTGATGGATCATGTGATGACCGGAGTGATGTCACCACAGGTCCTGTTGTTGCACACAGCACAGAAGACAGACAGAAGGAGATGCCGGCTACTCGATCAAGTAGATTAAGGTGAGTTAAATTATTTATTTTATTTTTTTAACCCCTCCAGCGCTATTTTACTATGCATTCTGTATTCAGAATGTTATTATTTTCCCTTATAACCATGTTATAAGGGAAAATAATAATGATTGGGTCTCCATCCCGATCGTCTCCTAGCAACCGTGCGTGAAAATCACACCGCATCCGCACTTGGTTGCGGATGCTTGCGATTTTCACAAAACCCCATTCATTTCTACGGGGCCTGCGTTATGTGAAAAACGCACAAAATAGAGCATGCTGCGATTTTAACGCAACGCACAAGTGAAAATCACCGCTCATGTGAACAGCCCCATAGAAATGAATGGGTCGGTATTCAGTGCGGGTGCAATGCGTTCAACTCACACATCGCATCCACGCGGAATACTCGCCTGTGTGAAAGGGGCCTAACAGTGATAGCGCAGAAGCAATTATATATTAGTGCGCTACAGAATTCTATGGATTTATAATACGTTTACATATTTATCTACATATTAATTCATGTAACCATTAAAAAGAACATGCATATGATAATCACTGGGTTTATAACTAAGGTTAAGGCCTAGTTCACACGAACGTGTGTGACCCGTGCCCATGTTGCGGCCCCCAAATAGCGGGCTGCAGTGCACGATCGCCGGCCGTAGCACTTTAATGGGTCCGCGATCCACCCGTTCCGCTAAAAGATAGGACATGTTCTTTCTTTTTGCGGAACGGAAGTACGGGATGTAATCCCACGGAAGCACTCCGTAGTGCTTCCGAGGGGTCCCGTTCCGTGCGTCCGTTCCGCGATTCTGGATTTGCGGACCCTTTGAAGTGAATGGGTCCGCATCCTTGATGCGGAATGCACACGGAACTGTGGCCGTGTATTGCGGCCCGCAATTTGCAGGCCGCAATACGGCCACGGATCACACACGTCTGTGTGAACTAGGCCTAAAACTAATTTATGTGTAAAATGTACACGTATCTTTTATACACTACAACCAAGATTCGATTGTGTCACCAGGAAACCAGAGTATTATCCTGGGGCCCTAGCTTCTGTGGTCCAGATAAAGACAACGCTGTTTGGAAATAGCCTTGTAGCAAATTCCTCCTAGAGGGTGTGAGAAGGTACAAGGAATAATTGTGGATGATAGGTACGTGTCATCGAGGTTCCTGGCCTCGGTGGAGTAAGTGCCGGTTTTTATGTGTCAGCAGCAGTTGTTGTTTGACACCTTGGTAATTAGCATGGCTGTAATAGCTGATCTGGGACAGCTCTTACTGGGATAATTCAAAGTGCTGGGTGGGTGACTGCTCCCCACGTACCAGGCCCGGTTTTGCCAGGCATAAAACCAGCCAGCACTGCCAGGTGGAGAAGATTATCTCCGTCTGACAGTGGAGCTCAGGAGGTCTGTTGCTGGGATCTGAGGTCTGTGTTGGGCTGGAAAGTGGAGACTCGTGTGACAGGAGAACAGGCCATCTAAAGCCTGTATTTGAACTTTCTGAGGCTTGCCATTGGATGTGAAGTAACACCAGCACTGCAAAAGTGACATTTTGTTTTTGCATCATGTGTGAATAAACACTGAAGTTTGAATTACGAACTTGTATTTTGCCTCTGTACTGCACCCGCTTATCCTAACTACCAGAGCGAATCCCCAAAATTGGTGGAGCATGTGGGCATGAGCAGTGAGGCTGGCGTGAATGACAAAATATTTTTTAGTTAGCATTTTTGGGCTCGAGTGTATGTCATACATCAAACCAGTGGTATAACAACCTGTGTTCCACAATAAAATGGAGGCTGTTGGGAAGGCCCTCAAGGAGGCTAATCTGCAGCAACGAGAGACAAACCTTCAAGAATAGGAGGCTAACAAACAGCAGCAAGAGACAAACCAGTTAGTGCTACAACACGTGATGGCTTTGCAGATAGCAGGACCCCGATTGTCCACGATGCCCAGAAGGCATTCTGTGCGGCGATTCCTAAGATGACACCCGCAGACGACATAGAAACCTACCTGGCGATGTATGAGAAAGTGACCACAAGGGAGAAGCTACCCCGAGACCAGTGGGCTGAGCGGGTTCACAGCGGGTGTATTTCAACTTGCTGGACTAACAAGCGGACGACTACCAAAAAGTGACGGGTGAGATTTTGGTAAGACTGGGGGTGAATGTGTTGGTTCGGGCCCAGCGGGTACATCGGGGGGGGGGGGTTAAGCCGGCTGAGCCCGCGAGACCCCAGTATTATGATTTTACTCCACCTTTTGCAAAAGTGGCTACAGCCTGAAGTGCTGAGTTCCATGGTTATGTTGGATAGACTATTGGCTGATAGGTTCTGGAGAGCTTTGCTACCCCCTCTCCAGCAATGGATCGGCCAGGTCTCTCCAGGTAATGCCCTTGAGATGGTCGACCTGGTGGAACGATATGAGGCTACCCGGAATCCACAGGGGGGTTCCTTTGGGAGGGGGGCAGTAAAATCCCGTAAATCTCCACCCCAGACCCAGCGACTTGTGTCAACCAAACCTGTCCAGGATGTATCCCCTATGGACCCGGCTCCGATAGTCTGCTGGCAGTGTCGGGAGCCTGGCCATGTACAAGCTGACTGTCCACATCAGGTGGAACTCATGGACACGAACTATGGCTTCAGTCAGTCGTTATATGTCAGGAAGCTGTGTGCAGCGGGTACCCCAGAAACTCTAAATCACTTCTGCCAGGTTGAAGTGGGAGTCTGGTATCCCTAGTAAGGGCTCCCCTGGTACGGTCCGCTGAGTATACTGGTCATAAATTCGGGGTCATGTGCATTCATGGGGACCTAACAGACTATCCCACCGCCCTGGTGTCTCTAACCACGGGGGTTGGCAGGTGGACTCATGAAGTAGCAGTTGCCACAAACTTGCACTACGAACTTATAATAGGGAGAGACTTCCCTGGTTTCCCTGAACTGTGGCCTGCTACGAAAGTGACTGATACCCATGAGACAGGGGTAACCCCAGCAGAGTGGCCTTGCACCGGGAGGGAGGGCAGAACCTTGGAAACTAGTGTTAAGCACAAATATTAAAATTGTGAATTTTTATCGCGAATGTCACGATATAGTCTGGTAGAAAGGTTTAACCAAACATTAAAAAATATGCTCAAAAGGGTGGTGGCTTAAAATGGGAAGGACTGGGACCTTCTTCTGCCCTATCTCATGTTCGTAGTGTGAGAGGTACCCCAGGTCTCTACTGGGTTCCCGCCCTTCGAACTGCTATATGGCAGACACCCTCGCGGTCTCTTGGATGTAGCCAAAGAGGAATGGGAACAACAGCCCACTCCTTTTAAAATGGTATTGGGGTTACCCAGATGCAAGAACGGAGAGAGACAGTGTTGCCTCTTGTTAGGGAGCATATGGAGGCAGCTCAGCGAGCCCAGAGTTTGGTATATAACCGTCAGTCTCGTGTCATGGAAGGTGTACAGAAAACTAGAAGACACAAAATGAAGATCCGACTGACTGGATCCAAAAAAAAAGGGATAGCCCTGCAACAGACCTGGCTCTCTCCCTAACTGCTCAGCCTATGCAAAAACCTCAATGGTAGATGATCGCATATCCTCGTTCCTCGACTGTATAACACCTGAACACCCTATAATAGTGAGGGGACACGACCACCGGCTCCCTACACTAGATACGGAGGGAGTCAGGGTCACCTGGGATCTAGCAAACAGGAAAATACAAATGAATGAACAAAACTTATCTGTAGAAGACTCAGTAGTAGCATCCAACATGCACACACTCCAGGAAGTTGGATCTTCATTTTGTGTCTTCTAGTTTTCTGTACACCTTCCGTGACATTATAAACCGCCTCCGAAAATTCAGAGAGAAAAGATGGTACAGTCTTAGTAGAAACCTCAGAAACAGATGTCGTGAGGCAATTCTCTCTGCAAAAGTCACACATAAACACACACTTCACCTGTTGCCGGGCAACGGCATGCGTGGCAATCATGTCCTGGGGATCAGCCATAGGGCTGAGACACTGCCACCACATGCACACAACACCACACGTTGCCACGGGCAACCAAGTGAAGGAAAGTGTCACAAAACACACAATAGGCCGTGACAGCTCGGGTCCGGATCTTTAACTCGGGTGATTGGTTTTGGTTCTGGTACCGACCGTGGACAGTAAGTTCCTGGCTAGATGGCAAGAGCACTACGAGGTACTCGAGAAAGTGAGTGAGATGTGAACTACAAGGTTCACCAGCCAGGGAGGCAAAAGCCGGAACAGATCTACCATGTTAATTTACATAAGTTGTGTAAGAATAGGGAGACCTCTATGGAAGACAGCCCGCGTCTGGGTTTTCTAGGCAAAGAGGTTCTGGTCCCATTGTCTGATGCAAGGGAAGCGGTTGCTGCTGTAAAAGTTGCTAACTGCCTCTCCTCTAAACAGGCTCAGGAGGCCAGGGAGTTTGTTAGTTGGAACACGGATGTGTTCTCAGACCTCCCTGGATGCACTTCCACAATCCAGCATGACATTGTCACGAACCTCAGGCAGAAGTCCGGTTAAAACCATACCGGGTACCCGAGGCTCGGCGACAAGCCATCTTGGAGGAGGTGCAGTTAATGCTGCAACTAGATGTCATTGAGGAGTCTAAAAGTGGGTGGGCCAGTCCTATAGTCTTAATACTCAAGCCAGACGGGACGTTATGGTTCTGTAACGATTTTCGTAAACTGAACAAGATTTCCAAATTCAATGCATATCCCAGGCCCCGGTGGATGAGCTTATCGAGAGGTTAGGACAAGCCCGGTATTTTTCTATTTTGGACCTCATGAAAGGGTACTGGCAGGTGCCCTTTAACGGAGGCTGTCAAAGAGAACACTGCCTTCATCACACCTGAGAAGCTATATCAGTACAAGGTGCTACCCTTTAGTCTGCATGGTACCCCCGTCACTTTTCAATGGCTTATGGACATTGTGCTGCATCCACATTGTCGATACGCTTCAGCTTACCTGGACGATATTGTCATCCACAGTACTGACTGGGAAAGTCACCTACCCAAAGTTCAGGCTGCAGTGGACTCCCTTCGGAAAGGCGGGATTATCTGCTAATCCCAAAAAATGTGCGATAGGGTTAGAAGAGACTAAGTACCTGGGGTATGTCTTTGGACACGGAGTCATCAAACCTCAAGTGAGCAAAATAGAGGCAATACGAAATTGGTCGACTTCTCATCACTAGGCAAGTAAAGTCATTTCTGGGAATGGTGGGCTATTACATGAAGTTTGTCCCCCACTTTGCTATGGTGGCCGCGCCATTGACAGGGCTCAAGTCAGTGATGGTTCGCTGGGATGATCGGGCTAAAGAGGCTTTCTCCGCTTTGAAGTCGGCCCTGTGCGGGTCCCCGCTTTTGGTGATACCCGACTTCAAAATGGAGTTTACAGTACAGACCGATGCCTCCGAAGTAGGTCTCGGTGCTGTACTGTCTCAGGGAGTCAAGGGGGAGGAGCATCGCGTTGTCTTCTTCAGCCGTAAGCACACCCCAGCCGAGACCCGGTATAGTGGAGAGAGAGTGCCTGCCTATCAAGTGGGCACTCGAGTCTCTCCACTATTATTTTTTGGGGAGAACATTCCGCCTGGTGACAAACCACTCCCCTCTCAAGTGGATGAGCTAAGGCAAAGAGAGAAATGCCCGAATTACCAGGTGGTTCCTGTCCTTACAAAACTTTCAGTTCTCCGTAGAACACAGGGCAGGGAAACGTGGATGCCCTGTCCCGAGTATACTGTATGGCATGTGTTCATCCCCTCAGGGTTGAACAAAAGGGGGAGGTATGTAAGAAGGTACAAGAAATCACCGTGGATGATAGGTACGTGTAACAAGGTTCCTGGTCTCGGTGGAGTAAGAGCTGATTTTTATGTGTCAGCAGCAGTCGCTGTTTGACAAATTGGTACTTAGCATGGCTGTAATAGCTGATCTAGGACAGCTCTTACTGGAAGTAGTCAAAGTGCTGGGTGGGTGACTACTCCCCACGTTCTAGGCCCGGTTTTGCCAGGCATAAAACCAGCCAGCACTGCCAGGTGGAGAGGATTACCTCCGTCTAACAGTGGATCTCAGGAGGTCTGTGCGCTGGGATCTGAGGCCTGTGCTGGGCTGGAATGCAGAGACCCGTGTGCCAGGGGAACAGGCCGTCTAAAGCTTGTAATTGAACTTTCTGAGGCAGAACTGCCACGTGACTTTTGTTATATTAACCTGCCATTGGATGTGAAGTAACACCAATGCAAAAGTGACGTTTTGTTTTTGGCATCATGTGTGAATAAACACTGAAGTTTGAATTACTAACTTGTATTTTGCCTCTGTACTGCGCCCGCTTATCCTAACTACCAGAGAAAATTCCCACAAGGGGTATAGCAATTTTCAATGCATTTTGTTTATATTAACAGTCTGTGATATATTCATATTCCTTGTATAGCTAAAATGCAGTGGGCCTTCAGAAACATTCCCTCTGTTATAATTAGTTTTCCTCGGCTGAAGTTATCATTTTACAAATGCATCATCATCATCTTGATGTGTGAGAATAATAACTATCTAGTCATAATACACCATCTCGTTGAGGTTAAGCATTACACTATCTCTACGATAAAATGCTTATAATGCATGGACTAGCTCGGTCATCCAAGCCTCTTGCTTTTGCTAAGCTATGAACATCCTGAATGGGAGGGCTCTTCAATAAGTTCATAAGTCTTCAAAAATTCTTAAAAATATGTTTTTTTCTAAACCAATAAGCCCTTTAAGCTATAAGCCGCTGTTCCCTATATGTAATTAAATTGGAAGCAAGTGTACAAAAGTGGTTATAAGAAAATATGCACACAGCAGAAAAAGCCACCTTACAGAATAGCTGTCAACTACTACTGTCTCACTAGTGATGATCTGGCAGTGTAATACTTCTGACGATTACAGTTGGAAACAGGTTTAAAAATCATTGTTTGCCAGCGGCAGATCATGCTATATAATCACGATCTGCTGCTTTCAAAAAACGAGTCAGTATGGGGGACGAGTGATGGCATTAGCGATCACTCTTCCCCATACCCTGAACGATATTTATTTATGTAATATCAGCGGTCTCCTCCACAAACTAGTAGGCAATTGCTGGGAAGGAAGCTTACCTCCCGACAATCGCCTGCATGATCGCTGTATGTAATACAGCCTTTAGTTAAAGATGTATCAATATTAGTAAGATATGTCATAACAATGTGATCAGTGGCAGCCAGCCTCTTCAACCTCTGCCGATTCCAAGAATGAGGGGACTGAGGTCGACATGGCTTTCTTCTGGAACAGCAGCAGTCAATACATTCAAACAGCTGGACACATAACTTCAAAACAGCTCCATTCAAGCACTCACTGCAGTTTGTGAAGTTGCATTATTGGTTTCAGTTGTTCTATCTGCAGCAGTGCATGTTCCACAATGACTGCAGTCACTGTGGCTGGATTGGTCATTGTTAGTAGTCTACAATAGGATGTAATCTTCATTTATTTGGCATAATCCCATAATCCACATGAAGCCTTGGCCTAACAATAGCTAAATGTAACTGAAACTTTTTACAGAGCTGAAAAAACACTGGTATAAACATACTAGTGGACTATGAATGTCCTAAAGTGCTACCATTTGAATACAATACTTTGTGCCTGTTAGGAATTCATATGAATAAACATACATTAATACATCATCCACATAGTCAACTGTGGAGAAAATCTCAAGCATTTTTTTTTTCACTAAGAATTACCTCTTAGACAACTCTTCTCTCAGATATGACTCCTCATGGTACATCAAAACATGTAAATCAGAGTAGAAGTCAAAGTAAACCTTAATTTAAAGCAGAAGTACCTGGCATGTCTCCATGTTGGTGCCAGAGGAAAAAAAAACATTGTCAGTGTTTCTTCTCAGTTTTATAACCTTTTAACTGAGTTGATGTTTGGTACTTTTATCAGAACATGGCTTCCACACATCTATTGGGAAGTGCTTGTAATAAACAATATGCCCTCTGAATGCACTGGCTGAACAGATACTGCCTTATCAGGTAATCAAGATAAGGCTACTATTTCTCCACAAACTAGCAATGACCTGGTCCTCTGGATTCAAGTTCTGGTATGTGAAAGAATTTCAAAGACAGGCCATAAATTGATATGTCTTCAAGTCATGAAATGTTCACATTTGTGGTCAAGTATTTAGTCATGTAGCTTCCTCACAGAGCAAAATATATCTGGAGAGACTGTTTTTAGAGATCATATTACTTTATTTTCATTTTATCTCAGATGATTAAATCTATATAATGGTAAGTATTTAAAGGATATTGTCAGTTATTGTGCATTTATTAAAAAAGTACTTACAGGTAAGGTAAAGACAAGCACGGTAAAATCCACAACACTTTTAACTCAGGAGCTGAAATACAAAAAACAATACTATAAGCTTTGCAGAAACAAACGGGGAAAAAAAGATATGTATATATATATATATATATATATTATTATTATTATTTATTTTTATCCCTTAATGGCTGTGAAATTTTCCATTTTTTTTAATTTTCGTTTTTTAATTCCAGCCTTCCCAAAGCCTTAACTTTTTTTATTGTCCATTCACGTAGCCATATGGGGGCTTGTTTTTTTGCAGGACAAGTTGTACTTTCTAATGGCATTATTTACAGTTGCATACAATGTAGTGGGCAGTGGGGAAAAAATTCCAAATAAGATGGAATTATAAAAATTAAAAAAAATGTCATGGTTTATGGATTTTGTTTTAACAGTGTTTCCTATGCGGACCTGTTACTTTCATTCTCTGGGTAAGTACAATTACAATGATACACATGTATAGTTTTTCTCGTGTTTTAATACTGAAAAAATAATAAAAACTTTGGAAAAAAATGTTTTTTCTTTTGTATCACCAGGATCATACCACATAACTTTTTTTTATTTCTATCTGTACAGGATAGAGTGTTAGGGCTCATTTTTTGCGGAAACAATACTTTTCATGGATGCCATTTTGGAGGGTGTATGACTTTTTAATTTTTTATTCCATTTTTTTGTGGGAGCTGAAGGGACCAAAAAGTGTTGAATTGGCCATTTTGACTTGATTTCTGTTTGTCTCTACATATCTTGCTAGATGGATCTCCAGATCCAAGCCCTATAATGACTCCCAAAGGATATATATGTACTCATCTAACAACATAGATGTGGGGCACTGAGTATGTTTCCATACTAGTATAGCATCAGCTATCAGAATATCTTAAATTGAAAAGGTAAAGTCCCAATTCACTTTCTTAGGCCTCATGCACACGACCGTTGTGTGCATCCGTGGCCGTTGTGCCGTTTTCCGTTTTTTTTCACGGACCCTCTGACTTTCAATGGGTCCGTGGAAAAATCGGAAAATGCACCGTTTGGCAGCCGCATCCGTGAGCCGTGTTTCCTGGCCGTGAAAAAAATATGACCTGTCCTATTTTTTTCACGGCCAACGGTTCACGGGCCCATTCAAGTCATGGGGTCCGTGAAAGAACACGGATGCACACAAGATTGGCATCCGTGTCCGTGATCCGTGGCCGTAGGTTTTAGTTTCATACAGACGGATCCGAAGATCCGTCTGCATAAAAGCTTTTTCAGAGCTGAGTTTTCACTTCGTGAAAACTCAGATCCGACAGTATATTCTAACACAGAGGCGTTCCCATGGTGATGGGACGCTTCTAGTTAGAATACACTACAAACTGTGTACAAGACTGCCCCCTGCTGCCTGGCAGCACCCGATCTCTTACAGGGGGATATGATAGTACAATTAACCCCATCAGGTGCGGCACCTGAAGGGGTTAATTGTACTATCATATCCCCCTGTAAGAGATCAGGGCTGCCAGGCAGCAGGGGGCAGACCCCCCCCCTCCCCAGTTTGAATATCATTGTGCGGCCCCCCCCTCCCCTGTTGTTAACTCGTTGGTGGCCAGTGTGCGCACCCCCCTCCCTCCCTCCCTCTATTGTTTTAATACATTGGGGCCAGTGTGCGCGCGCCCCCCCAACCCCCCCCCTCCCTCCCTCTATTGTTTTAATACATTGGGGCCAGTGTGCGCACCCCCCCAACCCCCCCCCCCCTCCCTCCCTCTATTGTAATAATAGCATTGGGGCCAGTGTGCGCACACACCCCCCCCCCCCCCCGTCATCGGTGGCAGCGGAGTAGAAGATTTTCATACTTACCTGGCTGCTGGCTGCTGCGATGTCTGCGTCCGGGCGGGAGCTCCTCCTACTGGTAAGTGACAGCAATGCGCCGCACAGACCTGTCACTTACCAGTAGGAGGAGCTCCCGGCCGGACACAGAGATCGCAGCAGCCAGCAGCCAGGTAAGTATGAATCTTCTACTCCGCTGGCACCGATGATCGGGGGGGGGGGGGCACACTGGCCCCAATGCTATTATTACAATAGAGGGAGGGAGGGGGGGGGGTTGGGGGGGCGCGCACACTGGCCCCAATGCTATTATTACAATAGAGGGAGGGAGGGGGGGGGGTTGGGGGGGCGCGCACACTGGCCACCAACGAGTTAACAACAGGGGAGGGGGGGCCCACTGGCCACCAATGAGTTAAAAACAGGGGGGGGGGTCTGCCCCCTGCTGCCTGGCAGCACCTGCCAGGCAGCAGGGGACAGTCATGTACACAGTTTTTTTGTATATTCTAACCTGAAGCGTCTCCATCACCATGGGAACGCCTCTGTGTTAGAATATACTGTCGGAAATGAGTTTCACGATGTAGCTCATATCCGACAGTATATTCTAACATAGAGGCGTTCCCATGGTGATGGGGACGCTACAAGTTAAAATATACCATCGGATTGGAGAAAACTCCAATCCGATGGTATAACAGAACTCCAGACTTTACATTGAAAGTCAATGGGGACGGATCAGTTTGAAATGGCACCATATTGTGTCAACATCAAACGGATCCGTCCCCATTGACTTGCATTGTAATTCAGGACGGATCCGTTTGGCTCCGCACGGCCAGGCGGACACCAAAATGACTTTTTTTTCATGTCCGTGGATCCTCCAAAAATCAAGGAAGACCCACGGACGGAAAAACGGTCACGGATCACGGACCCACGGACCCCGTTTTTGCGGGCCGTGAAAAAAAACTGTCGTGTGCATGAGGCCTTATTAGTACACATTTACTGTTGTGAATTCTGGCTTAATTTGTGCCAAAATCTGGAAGTTTATTGGCACAGAAGGTTGCATCTTGTTTTGCGCATATAATTATGAAGCAAATTAGCCAATTGATGAGGGACATGGCTTAGTGGGTAAGAAGGGTGTGGCTTTATGGAAAAGAGGCATGACAACACTTTTTGCCAAAGCTTTGGCACAGAATTCTGTTGCAAAGTAAGAAAACCAATAGTTGGTGTAAAGCTAGTCAAAAGTGTCTAGCCCTGAATCAAATGTATCATACTGCGTACATCTTTAGACTGCCTTAATAAGGGTCCTTCTAAATAGCCTAATGCCAAGCCATAATGAGCATTGATTGTTGAAAGATAAATCAATTGGCAATTGTTTAACCTCCATAATAGTACGGCGCTGCGGGAAGTGACTTACTGCTACGGCACACTGATCGGGTGGGTGCAGGAGCTGCGTGAGCTGCATGAAAACACTGATGCCAACACATTAACCCTTGCTATGGCACTGTCAGCACTGACCATGGCATGTGTGGGGTGTGGAGGGAGGGAGTTCCCTCCCTGTCCCCATCGGGTCCCCGTGCTGCCTTCCATGTAAGCCTGTGAGATCCAACCCCCTGGGTCTCAAAGGTAAGCAGGCTGTAAGTGTATTACACTGTGTAGTACACTTTTAGACAATGCATTACAATACAGATGTATTGTAATGCATTGTACATAGGATCAGACCCCCAAAAGTAGATTTTTTTTTTAAAGTGTTTTACAAATAAATAACAGTTCCAAGTAAAAAAAATGTGCCCTTTTCCCATAATTATTGCCGCGGCCATATCAACCGGCCCTATAAAAATACCACATGAACCACCCTATCAGGTTAACTACATTTAAAAAAAAATCCAAAACAGACAATTTTTGTCACATTGCCTCACAAAAAGCATAATACCAAGTGATCAAAAAGTCATGTCTCCCAAAATGGTACCAACCAAACCATGATCTCATCCCGCAAAAATTGAGACCCTACCTAAGACAATCGTCCAATAAATAAAAAATATATATTTCTCTCAGAAAATGGCAACACAAAAACAAGATTTTATTCTTTCAAAAATGCTTTTACTGTGTAAAACTTAACAAATAAAAATAATAGACACATTGGGTATCACTGCATCCGTAAAAACCTGCTCTATAAAAATATCACATGATATGTCCCCCCAGGTGAATGCTGTAAAAAAAAAAAGTCATACAGCCATTTTCTGGTCACCTTGCTTCATAAAAAGTGTAATACCAAGCAATCATGAAGTTGTATATACTCCAAAATGGTACCAATCAAACCATCATCTTATCCCGCGAGATTCTACATAAGACAATCGCCAGAAAAATATGGCTTTTTGAGGATCAATTTTACTTTCAGACCTCCAGGACAGCTATGAGCTGTAATGTGGCACCTACCTTCACAGTTCTGTACATGAATCATTTTGTATATACCAATGAGTTGTTCTGCAAATACATGAAATGTTGGTATAGATATATCGATGATATCTTCTGTATTTGGCAAGGTCCATCAGAAGATCTATATACATTCCACAGAACCATTGACTCGGCCACAGACTCCATCTCTCTCTCCTTGGCTTGCAGCGATACCGAGATTTATTTTTTGGACGTTCTACTCAAGGTAAGAAACAACACACTACACACAGATCTCTATACCAAACCCACATATAGGAACAGTCTTCTAAGACACAATTCTTTCCACCCCCTCAGGACTTATCCGCTCTCTGCCACGTTCACAACTCATGAGAGTCAAACGTATTGTGTCTGATCCAGATATTGCCAATTCCCTACTATTAGAAATGTCCAATAAATTCCTCAATAGAGGGTTTCCACAACAGGTTTTAGAAGACCACATTGAGAGAACGACCCATCTTTCCAGAACTGATCTACTCAAACCTAGACCTAGACCTCCTAAACTTGACCACCCACAGACACGTATCCCATGCGTTACCACATTTTCTCACTTAAGTCCTGATATTAAACGGATCATATACAAACATTTGTCAACATTATCAGATAATTTTCCGAATATATTTCAAGAAAAACCCCTAATGTCATACAAGAGGGCAAAAAACATTAAAGACAGAATTGTGCGATCCAACCTCGGTTCCAACAAGGTACACAGCATTCAAAGCACAATTACTGGCTCCGCAATTAAAGGAACATACCCCTGCCTTTCTTGCGCACAATGTGGTAACGTCACAAAAGGCCCTACTTTTACACATCCATCTACTGGTAAGACATACAACATCAATGGACATTACTCCTGCCTCTCTAACCATGTAGTCTATTTAATCAAATGTCCGTGTGGCCTAGGATACGTTGGTGAAACTATTCAAAACGTCAAAGAACGCATGTCGCAACATAAATCTAACATACGCACTGTCAAGATAGAGGCCCCCTTGGTACAACACTTCACAACACACAACCATGTAGTCAGTCAACTTTGTTTCCACGTTATTGACTGGATACCCCCTCTAAGACGAGGTGGTAATCGTGAGCTGCAATTACAGGAGAGAGAGATGTTGTGGATCCAACTTCTCAACACCCTTGAACCTAATAGTCTTAATAAAGATTATGTTCTAGATTATTGAAAAATTAATCCTCTTCTTCCATGCTAAAAATTTTCCTTATATTTTATTCTAGGGCCAGAGCCATCTAATAACGGGTGGCGACACCCGTGAAGCACGCCCTAGCCTGTTGGGTTTGTATACCCGGCCCTGAAGTTGGTGTATGACTCATGTATGTCTCATTGATGTTTGTGTTTACACTATAACCATGTTGCATAATCTGTATTACTGAGGTTGTATTATTCTTCTGATATATGCTCATATGAGTTTAACTCTAAGGTCTGACGTACAGTACATGTTCACCTACTCCTTGATAGGGCTCTTGTACATACAAACATATATTACCTACATGCAGGATTACGCTTTAGCGCCACCTAACTTGCGCAGCCATATACCCTTTGTGATTATATCACCCAAATGGAGCCAAGATAAATTTGCGTAGGCACACACGATTGTTTCTATATTAACGTGCTTCATACCATGGTAATCACACATCCCATATATAACATAATGTTGTGCCCCCTAGGCTGTGAGGCCACAAATTAATAATCCTGCTTTATATTCTCATTGCAATAAAGTTATTCCCCATCTAGGCTATGCTACATATGCAATTTTATTTAACATGCGATTCTTCCAGTCATACGATTATATTCAGATCATTTTCCAGCATATGATCAATTTCCCTATTCTAAGATGGCCGCCGTCTATCCTCCAAGTCTTGTGCGCATGCGCACAGCCGCAGGTCTTACTAGACGTCACTCGACTGGGCCGGCACTTCATAGTGGCATACTCGCGATATTGCAAGATTTTGAGCGCACGCCGGCTACATGGCGCGAATCCGCCTATTTAAAGAGTGGAAATGCGTGCTTAGATTATACCGGCCATCCATAACTTTATATACGCACAACTAGGTAAGCTACCTCTACCTTACTCTATAAAAAACGGACAGTGACCTTCCTCTTGGCTCTTTTCTGTCCTTTACTATCATTTACATGGCTCCCCCCCCCCTTCCAGACGGCTTCTCACTCTCTTCCATTCATCCCTAATAGGATGAGTAGGCTCTGCCCCCGCCCTAGATATATATATATATATATATATATATATACACACGATGCACTTAGTGTGTATATATCTAGTGCCCTTTCCTTTATATCATCACCTCCCTTCACCCCAATTGTTGTACTTTTTACCTAGTGGTTAGCTTGCTCTGATGTTTGATGTAATTAAGCTGATGCATGTTCTCTTAAATATATCACCCTTGGTATAATGTACTCATACAGCCAGATTTATGTGTTCTTTTATCCCATGGAGTAAATGGGATTAATTATTTCATTAGAATCATGTATCCTATTAATTTTTTATGAGAATCATGCAACATATTATTACGATAATTTTTTCATAGGTACCATGTACTCTATGAATTATGTATGTATTTACATAGGTTTTTCCTTTCTGTTTTTGTTTCTTTGTATCACAAAATCATGTATCTCACAAATCATGTATTTACAGATGTTTAGCTCTTATTGTTTATTTCTTATTATTTTTCACATCAGCCTGATGAAGGGCATGCTTTTTGCCCGAAACATTGTTTTAAAAAGGACCACTATGTCCAGCTAATGCAAATAAAAATCACTTAACCAAAATCTGGAGTGCTGTCTGAATTGTTGAATACTCATACGTTCCAAAAGGTGGAGCCAGGAACATACCAAGACGTGCACCCAAACCAGTCAGGAAAGATAGAGTGCTGTGATCACTATGAGATGCCATATCAGCATGGCTTCATGAGGGATCGGTCATGCCAGACTAATTTAATCACTTTCTATGAGGAGGTCATTTTTAGACTTGACAGCAGCGAATAAATGGATGTTGTATATCTGGACTTCTCCAAAGCATTTGACACTGTACCACATAAAAGGTTAGTATATAAAATGAGAATGCTCGGACTGGGAGAAAACGTCTGTAAGTGGGTAAGTAACTGGCTCAATGATAGAAAACAGAGGGTGGTTATTAATGGTACACACTCCGATTGGGTCACTGTCACTAGTGGGGTACCTCAGGGGTCAGTATTGGGCCCTATTCTCTTCAATATATTTATTAATGATCTTGTAGAAGGTTTGCATAGTAAAATATCAATTTTCACAGATAACACTAAACTGTGTAATTAACACTGAAGAGGACAGTATACTACTACAGAGGCATCTGGATAGATTGGAGGCTTGGGCAGAGAAGTGGCAGATGAGGTTTAACACTGACAAATGTAAGGTTATGCACATGGAAGGAATAATGCAATACACGCGTACATACTAAATGGTAAAACACTCAGTAACACTGACATGGAAAAAGATCTAGGAATTTTAATAAACAGCAAACTAAGCTGCAAAAACCAGTGTCAGGCAGCTGCTGCCAAGGCCAATAAGATAATGGGTTGCATCAGAAGGGGCATAGATGCACATGATAAGAACATAGTCCTACCACTTTACAAATCGCTAGTCAGACCACACATGGAGTACTGTGTACAGTTCTGGGCTCCAGTGAACAAGGCAGACATAGCAGAGCCGGAGAGGGTCCAGAGGAGGGCAACTAAAGTAATCACTGTAATGGGGCAACTACAGTACCCTGAAAGATTATCAAAATTAGGGTTATTCACTTTAGAAAAAAGACGACTGAGGGGAGATCTAATTACTATGTTTAAATATATCAGGGGACAGTACAGAGATCTATCCCATCATCTATTTATCCCCAGGACTGTGACGAGGGGACATCCTCTGCATCTGGAGGAAAGAAGGTTTGTACACAAACATAGAAGAGGATTCTTTATGGTAAGAGCAGTGAGACTATGGAACTCTCTGCCTGAGGAGGTGGTGATGGTGAGTACAATAAAGGAATTAACGAGAGGCCTGGGTGTATTTCTGGAGTGTAATAATATTACAGGCTATAGCTACTAGAGAGGGTTCATTGATCCAGGGAGTTATTCTTATTGCCCGATTGGAGTCGGGAAGGAATTTTTTATTCCCCTAAAGTGGGGAAAATTGGCTTCTACCTCACAGGTTTTCTTTTGCCTTCCTCTGGATCAACTTGCAGGATGACAGGCCGAACTGGATGGACAAATTTCTTTTTTTTGGCCTTATGTACTATGTTACTTTGTTACTGTGTAAAACTTAAAAATAAAAATAATACATAATAGGTATTGCCATAACAACCTGCTGTATAAAAATATCACATAATATACCCTGTCAGGTGAATGCTGTAAAAATAAATAAATACATAAATAATCTAGGGGGGAAGTATGTGCGCAATACTTCCAAAGAGAAGAGACTGGCAATATCTCTATTAGAAATATGCTGATATGCGTTTTTAACACATCACTCTCATGATACTAAAGAGATTCTAAAATAAGTTGTAAATAGAAGCTACGTTTTATGAACTAGTGGGTGAAAAAAAAGGGTGAAATTAGTGGTCTAAATGACTATAGGAAAATGAGGCTTCCATTACATAAGCTCCTCAAAATCAATTTATAACTGAATTGGTGCTTAAAAATCTGATTTTGGAAATTGTCTTGAAAATTTGAAAAATTGCTTTTACATTTCTAAGCTTTCTAACATCCTAAAAAAAATTGTGACACTTGCAAAATAATGGCAACATAGAGTACTTGCAAAATAGAAGAAGAAGTTGTAGCAGCACTAACGGGTATGCTCCTTCAGTCAATATAGTGGTGGTGCCAACGGTGTTGCCTAACAATCTATAGTATCTATAGATACTCCCAGCACTCCCAGTTCTTCAAGCAATGCTGATTTAGTCACCAAAATGTGTGACATTTTGACCTCATTTGGTCTTTCTCAAGAAAGAAAAAGACTAGGTGTGGTCGGAAAGTCGTACATTTTGGTGAATAAATCATCATTGCTTGAAGACCTGGGAGTTCTGCGGTTTATTAAAATTTCTGGCAACATAAAGTAGACATATGGGGAATGATGACTCATAAGTATTTTATTTACTATCTGTCTTAAAAGTAGAAAAAATCAATTTAGTTCAATTTTTTTTGTAAATTTGGGATTTAAAAAAAAATAAAGGTGAAATATAATGACTCAAATTTACCACTGTCATGAAGTACAATGTGTCACAAGAAAACAAGAATGGTTTGGATAAGTAAAAGGGTTTCAATTCCAGTTCCACATTCTCGTATAATTGATTGATTTTAGAACAGACACGGAGGCTTCGTATTGCTTTTCTCTTTCTTTACTAAAATATAGCAGCAAGCACACAGGAAGAGAAAAAAAAGTGCCCCTGTAACCTAGGCAACCAGCCACTCCCCCGGACTAGCCGGTATAAGAGTCAGCCCCAACCCATAGTCCTCCTCTTTCTTGCTGCTCACAGGAAGATAAGTACCTGATTTGTGTGCTGTTGTTTTCTGATGTGTACATGTAAAGGATTTTTTCCCACAGGGATCGCGGTTTAATTCCCTCACTTGTCGGCGTCCCCCTGTGCGTTGTTTCGCCAGGGGGATCCCTTATTTGCCTTATTCTAGCCACCTTATCGCTCCGGTAATCGCTCCCCTGTTGCGGCCGCTTCCCTGCCCCATCTTGTGCCTCGCTGCGGCTCTGGCAGTTGCGCCGGAAGTCTCGCGAGATTTCGGCCGTACGCGCCTCCCGCTGCCCCGTTCTCTCGCGTGACTTCGGCGGCCATTAGCTTCAGTCGCCTGCGACCTGCTGTGCCCTGCGGACCCTGCTCCTTGCTGTGTCAGGTTTTTTCTTAGTGAAGTGGCCACATTAGGACCCTTAATATGTCCTCCCCGGCGATTAACCCCCCTTCTCCTGGGGACACCGCTCCTCCTGCTGCCCAGCTCATTCCACCTTCTGGGGTGCCTACCGCATCTCCCCCCCACATGGATCCGGCCCCTGATGCCGCATCCTTGCTCCAGAAAGCAGTAGCGGAGGCCATTGCCTCGGCTATGGGCTCTATGTCAGCCACCATCTCTCACACTTTATCCCAGGCGCTCCGGGCCCACTCCGGTGATGCGCAGGTCGCACAACTTGCGACCCCTGATCCCTCCCCGTCCACCTCCAGGTGCGAAGCCCAACTAGATACTCAGGCCTCCAGAACCCCTTTGACTGGTGACTCGTCTCACCCACAGGATAGCGTGCCTCAGACACGCAAAAGAGCCTTACCACGCCAGGCGGAACGGGCGCGGCAGTGGAAATGCGCCAGAGCGCAATTTGAGAGCGACTCCGACTCAGAAATCGGGTCTAGTGAGGAGGCTGAGGATGAGTACGTTTTTGACTCCGGGGACGCCACAGACACTGAGGGCCCGGGTCCGTCGGATCCCTCGCCCCTAACCGCACGACCTTCTGGCGCTTCATCCACCCTTCCGGTTGCTCAGGAAGGTGCGCTTCTAGACCCTTATGGGGACCCGCTTTTTGACCCTGACGCTTTACACCACCCCAGGTCGGCGGAATGGCTCCCTGCAGACCATGTTTCCAGTTACCTGGAAAATTGGGTCCGTCGCCCGCTTAGCAAAGCGGCGCGTAATAAACTAAAAGCTGAATGCCCCAGGCCCATCGTCCCTAATAAGGTGTGTGACACCCCCACCGTTGACCCCAAGATGACGCAGTTTCTTGCGAAACTTGGCTGGAATCCGCGTAAAGGACTGGATTCTGCGTTGAAGGCCTGTCAAGACAAGCTGCTTGACATTTTTGGACCCCTGGCTAAGTTATTTGACTTGGCGGAGTCCGCGCGGGCCGAGAATAGGCAGGTGGACCCGGAAGACCTCCGAGGTTGGGTACAGCGGGCGATATGTATTGCGGGTAGTGTCAATACCTCGCTCTCCATAGAGAGGCGCAAGGCCATACTCTTTAAAATTGAGCCCAAATTGGCGAATCTCGCCCTAACTGAACCGGGCAAAGACGCCCAGGGCCTCTTATTTGGAGACTCTTTTATAAAAGACCTGGGTCGTTATGTGGGTGCCTTCACAGCCTTAGATAAGGCGCAGTCCTCCATGAGGAAGGTGTTTCAGGGACGGGTCTCTTCCAGGGCCGGCAGTGTCAGGGGCCGCCTGTCCGGCCGTTCGTCCTATCAGGCCCGTACCGGGGGCCGAGGCTCCTTCTCCCAGCCAACGGGTTACCAAGGTTCCTCCTACCAGGACTCGCGCCAACCAACCCCGTTCTTCCCCTCCCGTGGAAGACCTTGGCGCTCCAGAAGTTTCAGGGGCACTCCCGGATCAAGACGTCCGTATGGTAAGACTGCCGCTTCCTCGTGTTTCTTTCAATCCACCTGTAGGGGGCAGACTCCATCATTTTTTCCCTGCTTGGCAAGCCATTACATCGGACAGCTGGGTCCTGTCAACAGTCTTGGGCTTCCAGATAGAATTGATCTCCTCCCCGGACCGCATCCCGCACCCCCATCCGCTAAGTCTTTCCGCGACGGACCGCGCCTTGGTCCAAGAAGAGCTCTCTACCCTTTCAACGAAAGGAGCCGTGGAACCTGCGCTCGCCTCCTCCCCAGGAGTGGTAAGCAATATCTTTCTGGTCGAGAAAAAGGGAGGTCAGATGCGTCCGGTTATCAACCTCCGAGCCCTGAACACTCTGGTGCGCTACAGGCATTTCAAAATGGAGGGCATCCACCTCCTGAGGGACCTTCTTCTGCCGGGGGATTGGATGGTCAAGCTGGACCTCCAAGACGCGTATCTTACGGTCCCGGTTGCGCCCCTCTCCCGAGACCTTCTCAGGTTTCTCTGGAACGGGGAGACCTGGCGCTTTACTTGTCTGCCCTTTGGTCTCTCCTCCGCCCCTTGGGGCTTTACCAAACTCCTGCGACCGGTTGTGGCTTGGCTTCGGGCCAGGGGTGTCCGTCTCATTGTGTATTTGGACGACATCCTGCTAATGGCCCGGAGCAGGAGCCTGCTCCTGTCTCACCTTCGTTGGGCGACAGATCTTCTTTCACAACTGGGGTTTCTGATCAATTGGGAGAAGTCTTGCCTGGTACCGTCCAGACGCATGGAGTTCCTGGGGTTCCTGGTGGATTCGGAATCCGAATCTCTCAGCCTCCCGGTCCAGAAGGTGCGAGCCATTCGCAAGGAGTTGCAACGTACCTTGCGGCGCCCTCAGGTTTCCCTGCGGCAGTTAGCCCGCATAATTGGTCTCCTTTCTGCATCCATACAGGCGGTTTTTCCCGCACCCCTCCACTATCGGGCGCTTCAACGCTTGAAGATCGCCCACCTCCGGGGGGGGTGCCTCCTATGCGGATGTCATCTCGTTGGATGTCGAGACTCGAGACGAGCTTTCCTGGTGGATCCACAACCTGTCGGCCTGGAACGGCAGGGCCATTTTCGGGTCTCGCCCGGAGTTCACTGTGGACTCCGATGCCAGCCTTCTCGGTTGGGGTGCCCACTGCGAGGGGGTGTCCACGGGGGGTCTTTGGTCCCTGGAGGAATCCAGCCTCCATATCAATGCCCTGGAGTTGCTAGCCGGGTCTTTTGCGATCCGGAGTTTCACGTGCAACAAAGTGAATGTTTGCATTCGCCTACGGATGGACAACGTGTCCGCCGTGAGGTATGTCAATCACCTGGGCGGCACTCGTTCCGCTTTGCTAGCGCGTTTGGCGAAAGATTTTTGGAACTACTGTTTCTCCAAGAATCTGGTGGTCCGGGCGGACTACCTTCCGGGCCTCCACAACACCGAGGCGGATTGGAGCTCTCGTCATTGGGCGGACTCCAGCGATTGGAAGCTCAACGTGGAGGTTTTCTGCGGTATCTGCTCTCTCTGGGGTTCCCCGTCTATCGACCTTTTTGCGTCTCGGCTCAATGCCCAGCTCCCGCGTTTCTTCAGCTGGAGGCCGGATCCTGCGGCGGAGGCCGTAGATGCGCTTCTCCAGGACTGGTCCAGCGGGTTCCTGTATGCCTTTCCCCCTTTCGCGCTCATTCCCAGAGTTCTCCTTCAGGTCAGGCACCAGTCGGCCGAACTGGTGTTGGTAACCCCGCTTTGGAGGTCTCAGGCGTGGTTCCCTCAGCTCCTCGAGCTGACGGTGGATGTTCCCAGGTTGTTGCCAGCCCTTCCAGATCTGCTGTTGGACCCCCTCGGTCAACTTCACCCGCTTCTGACGGAGGGTTCCCTGTCTCTGCTGGCCTGGAGGATCTCTGGATCTCCGGTGACCTCCAGGGTCTTCCGGGCTCGACTAGACGCCTACTGGCCAACGCTTGGGCCCCTGGCACTAGACGTGCATATCGTTCCGCCTGGAAGTCTTGGGCTGGTTGGTGCGTGGGAAGGGACGTGGATCCCATATCAGCACCTGTGTCAGCCGTCCTTAGTTTCTTGACGGCCTTGTTTGAGGAGGGCCGGGCTTATCGGACCATCAACGTTTATCGGTCTGCCATTTCCTCTTCCCACCAGGGGGTCGGGGGTCGCCCGGTCGGGCAACATCCTCTTGTGTGCCGGCTTTTGAAGGGCGCGCGACTGTCTCGTCCCCCTAAGCCGAAGTATTCTTCTACCTGGGACGTGTCATTGGTATTGTCACTTTTCTCGTCCTGGCCTTCTAACTCGGAGCTTTCCTTACGCCACCTTTCGGCCAAACTGGTCTCCCTACTGTGCTTGGTGTCTTGCAGACGGGTTTCCGACGTTCAGGCTCTGGATTTTTCGGCTCGGTCCTTTACGCCCGAGGGGGTGTCCTTTTCGGTTTCTAGGCGCACGAAATCCTCCTCTCGTACTATCTCTTACCCGGCGTTTGCGGCCCGGCCTGACTTGTGTCCGGTTGCTTGTCTCCGCGAGTACGAGGTTAGAACTCTAGCCCATCGCTCTTCTGCCTATCCGAATCTTTTTCTGGCCTGTCGCGCCCCCTTTGCCCCTGTTTCTTCCACCACTTTGGCTCGTTGGGTCAAATGGGTGCTTTCGCTTGCGGGGGTGGACACTTCCACCTTCTCGGCTCATTCCACGCGCAGCGCTTCGGCCACGGCCATGTTGACCTCTGGGGCTCGGTTACAGGATATCCTTAGGGCGGCTGATTGGTCGCGGGAATCTACTTTCCGGGACTTCTATTTCCGCCCGTCTCCTCATGTTTTTTCTGCGGTGGTCATGCAGCTTTGAACTTGCAATACGAAGCCTCCGTGTCTGTTCTAAAATTGTAGGATTTTACTAGTTATACGACGTAAAGTCATGATTTTAGTAAGACACGGAGGCGAGTATTGCCCTCCCTATATATTTTTCTGCTCCCACCCTTTTTGGGTCTTGGGTATGGTAAGTACTCCTATGTTTGTGATATATGGTTATTGCTGTCATTGTTTGTATGCCGATTACATGCCTGGTGTTTTCTTCCTTCCATAAATGGACGGTGATGTGATTCTTTTGCTCTACCGATTGCATGCCTCAGACATTCCTTCATTGGTAGGATGGTGTCAAGTCACCGTGTTTGTGTCGTTTGCCTTAGGTTGATTCACCCGGAAGTTGCAGTTCCAGATGTACCTCCAGGATTTACAGCTCCAGTTGTTCCTTCGGTTTCGCTGTCTGGCGGTTGGCTCTTTGTTGACAAGACGCTCCAGGACTGTTCGTGTTCTAGTTGAGGCGGTCCAGGATCGGGCACGATGAGTAGAGTTTCGTTGTTCCGGATTGTTGGTTTCTTCCTGTTCGTTAGGAGAAGTTACAAGAAAGAGGAGGACTATGGGTTGGGGCTGACTCTTATACCGGCTAGTCCGGGGGAGTGGCTGGTTGCCTAGGTTACAGGGGCACTTTTTTTTCTCTTCCTGTGTGCTTGCTGCTATATTTTAGTAAAGAAAGAGAAAAGCAATACTCGCCTCCGTGTCTTACTAAAATCATGACTTTACGTCGTATAACTAGTAAAATCCTACAATTAACTGACGAACAAGCATTTGCTGACTGATTGCTAGCAAATTTACACGCAACAATTATTGGGAATGAGCGATTACATGAATCATCATTCCTGATAATTAGTCCAATGATCTCTGTAAAAGGGACCTAAGTTTACACCACCTATATTTTAAGGCCACTTTACACAGGTCAACACAACAGGAAATTATCAGGAACAAACTGCTTTCACCTGATGAAGAAGCATTTGCTTCATCATCAGGTGACAGTGGCAGCTTTACACACAGCAATTATCGCGAATGCTCGTTCCTGACAATTGCTCCAATGTCGTGCAAGATCGTTCATTACCATCTAAAACAACTCACTGAAACTCAAACAACATAGGAAAAAAATCTATTTATAAGTAACGACAATAAAAACATGTTTGCTATGAGTAATGTCAGGATAATGTTAGCATTTTCCTAGTTTTTTTTTTACGTCTTTTGTGGTTGTTCACAAACTGCAAATCAAATTCACAGAATTATGTCATAAAAAATGTTTATGCCTCTGTATAGTTTATCATTAAACTGTTTGTGAGAAAATCCATGCTATTAGACATTAACATTTGTTTAACCCGTTAAGCACCAACCTATTTTGGGCCTTAAGAGCTATAGTTGTGAGGCCTGGTTGTATTTTTCAATGTCAACTTTTTGTTCATGTCTTAACATTCCTCTACTCTACAGCATACAGTATATCTTTAAAACAGCTTTAAAACTGCTCATGGTGCATATAAAAAAAAAAAGACTTACTCACCTCACCGATCCACTGCTGCTCCTGTTCTGACATTGTCCTGTTCCCCTTATTCTCCATCCTGCTGAAAGTGATGATATCCCAAAGAACAGACATGTGACCACCAATCACAATGTACATCCAAATGCCTAAAACTAGTCTGAAATTTCTATAGCAGGCAAAAATGTAACAATTTTCTCCTCATCTGACCAACTTTCTGATATGTTTCACTAATGAAATAGTAGTGGGCAGTTCAATGTATTGTGCCAGAAGTTTAAAAATGACAGTGAGACAAAATGCCATTAGGCCAAGAGATCATATAAAGCCAAGGGTTCTATGCAGGAGAGATTTCTGGTGATGCATGACTGCCTAAGAAACTGATCTGCCCAGCCTAGTCACCTGTCATCACTCCTAAATGGATTGTGCCATTAAAAGTATTATACATTTTTCAAACCACCACCTGGATCTGATCCCCTTTGTATTTGCATGTAATTACACATTCAGTATAGTCAGTGAGCTAGTCAATAAAATGTATCTGTATAGTGCCACCCACTGTTTGTTCTCTTACTTATTTCTCTGTCCACTTCAATAAGGTGGTTGCTTGCAATCAGTTTAAATTAATAGCCATCAGCCATATCTTCTGTTAGAAGCCGTTGTAATTACAGGGAAAAAGCTACCGAAGGACATGCCCCTTGAGAAAGGAAATGCCCTCTGAACTACCAGCCTAATTTAAATCAAGCAGAACAATTAGAGAAATAAATGGGGAGATCTTTGGTTCCATGTAAGGTACTGTGCAGTTCTAGATTTGTTAGGCTAGTTTCATACTAGCGCTAGCAGCCTGTCGGAGATGTCTGTATCCAGCATTGCAAGACACTACCTGATACCTGCGGGCCTCATTATCTATAATGGCAGATATCCAGCTGGAACTCAGCAAACATCATGATAATCTGCATATTTGCCAGATTCCGCCCAAATCTCTGCGGTCCCCATTATGTTTAAGGCACTGGACGGCAATTTGGTAGCTTCCGACAATGCCCTAATGCAGAGAGATAAGGAAGACTGTTCCCTGCTGGAGAAGCCTGCCAGATCTTAAAGTGCTAGTGTGAAACTAGCCTACAAAAGAGATTGTCATGTACTTATGATGTACGACTTTCATTTTTTACATAAATCATGGCATAACTACTGCACTATACTGTCCTTGATCCCACTTAAACTTAGATAACTCTGGACAACTGTCACAATAAAAGAACCTTGCCTGAGGTCCATGCTCTTGTGATCCACAGAGGCCCTTAGTAGTGTTGGTCGACCACCAAAGTGCTTGTGTGCTTAAGTAGAACACTTCCCGATGCTCGGGAAGAGCACCCAAGCACAATGGAAGTACCCAAGCATTAAACTAGGCACCCCCTGCTCTGACGAGGGGAGGGTGTCGGGACTTTAGTTCGGCTTAGGAGTCCCTGCTCTGCTATGTCCATATATGGAGGCATTGCTTGGGGACACCCAGTGTATGTAAATCTAATTTAACCTCTATTTCTGAAAAGTTTCTGGTGGGATTTCAACTCACAATCTTCTACATTCCAGCAAAGAATCGTAACCACTACACTATAGAGCTGCCAGTTACTTTAAATAATAATAAATTGAAAAATAAATAAAAATGTGACTTCTGCTGTATAGGAATACTTATTAGTAGGAAGTTTTTCTATATAGAAGAAGTCTCATATTTTTTTTTAAGCAACTGGCCATGCAGCTCTATGGTGTAGTGGTTAACATTCTGGGCTGCAATGTAGAAGGTTGGGAGTTTGAATACCGTCAGCAATAGAGGCTGAATTTAATTTATATATATTTACATATATTATTATGTATTTAGAATATATAATATATTATAATATATGTAAATATATTATGGCTAAAACATCAGTATAGTTTCCCACATATTATGCATTTATATATATATATATATATATATATATATATATATGATTTTATTTTTAATAAAATCATTCCGGAAGAGGAGCCGGATATGTCGTGATCAGCTGACCACGGCACTTCCGGTATGGGACAGGAGCATGCGCACTCTTTACTGGGAGACGCCGATGTCCTCCATGCTGGTTCGTAGATTCACGCTCATTCATTTTCATACTCATGTTTTTAATCTTTTGCACTTGTCACTTTCACAATGGATATCAATGATGTAATCATAAACAATCATGGAATTAGAGTATATGAATTATATCTACACTTATGTATGAACGTTATACTTTGTACTTATGCACTTTTGCTACATTGGATCATGTATATGTGTTATGATTATATTTTTATGCTTACTTTTGTAATTTATGGACTGTTTTGTATTAATTTGATGAATTGTATAATTGATTACTGCACCCCTTTATATACATGTATTGGCACTAGTGTTTGTTATCACTGCTTGAGAAAGGTTCCATGGAGTGAACCGAAATGTTGCACCTTATTGGTGAATAAAGCACATGTCACTTTATGGAAGCGCCGCGGTATTCGCATTTTTATTGGATGTATAGGTGGTAGGACCACTGCCTCAGCCGCTGGCACTTCGCCCTGTACGTTTAGTTGGTGGTGCTGCCTAGGAGTTTTTGTTATATATATATATAAATTTTTTAATATATATATATATATATATATACAGTCGTGGCCAAAAGTTTTGAGAATTACAAAAATATTGGAAATTGGAAAAGTTGCTGCTTAAGTTTTTATAATAGCAATTTGCATATACTCCAGAATGTTATGAAGAGTGATCAGATGAATTGCATAGTCCTTCTTTGCCATGAAAATTAACTTAATCCCCAAAAAAACCTTTCCACTGCATTTCATTGCTGTCATTAAAGGACCTGCTGAGATCATTTCAGTAATCGTCTTGTTAGGTGAGAATGTTGACGAGCACAAGGCTGGAGATCATTATGTCAGGCTGATTGGGTTAAAATGGCAGACTTGACCTGTTAAAAGGAGGGTGATGCTTGAAATCATTGTTAACCATGGTGACTTGCAAAGAAACGTGTGCAGCCATCATTGCATTGCATAAAAATGGCTTCACGGGCAAGGATATTGTGGCTACTAAGATTGCACCTCAATCAACAATTTATAGGATCATCAAGAACTTCAAGGAAAGAGGTTCAATTCTTGTTAAGAAGGCTTCAGGGCGTCCAAGAAAGTCCAGCAAGTGCCAGGATCGTCTCTTAAAGAGGATTCAGCTGCGGGATCAGAGTGCCACCAGTGCAGAGCTTGCTCAGGAATGGCAGCAGGCAGGTGTGAGCACATCTGCATGCACAGTGAGGCGAAGACTTTTGGAAGATGGCCTGGTGTCAAGAAGGGCAGCAAATAAGCCACTTCTCTCCAAAAAAAAAACACCAGGGACAGATTGATCTTCTGCAGAATATATGGTGAATGGACTGCTGAGGACTGGGGCAAAGTCATATTCTCCGATGAAGCCTCTTTCCGATTGTTTGGGGCATCAGGAAAAAGGCTTGTCCAGAGAAGAAAAGGTGAGCGCTACCATCAGTCCTGTGTCATGCCAACAGTAAAGCATCCTGAGACCATTCATGTGTGGGCTTGCTTCTTATCCAAGGGAGTGGGCTCACTCACAATTTTGCCCCAAAACACAGCCATGAATAAAGAATGGTACCAAAAAACCCTCCAACAGCAACTTCTTCCAACAATCCAACAACAGTTTGGTCAAGAACAATGCATTTTCCAGCACGATGGAGCACCGTGCCATAATGCAAAAGTGATAACTAAGTGGCTCGGTGACCAAAACGTTGACATTTTGGGTCCATGGCCTGGAAACTCCCCAGATCTTAATCCCATTGAAAACTTGTGGTCAATCCTCAAGAGGCTGGTGGACAAACAAAAACCCACTAATTCTGACAAACTCCAAGAAGTGATTATGAAAGAATGGGTTTGCAATCAGTCAGGAATTGGCCCAGAAGTTGATTGAGAGCATGCCCTGTCGAATTGCAGAGGTCCTGAAAAAGAAGGGCCAACACTGCAAATACTGACTCTTTGCATAAATGTCATGTAATTGTCGATAAAAGCCTTTGAAACTACATCACAGAAACAACTGAAACAAAGATCTAAAAGCAGTTTAGCAGCAAACTTTGTGAAAACAAATATTTGTGTCAATCTCAAAACTTTTGGCCACGACTGTAAATATATATATATATATATATATATATATATTCTGTATATATAGTAATTACAAATTTTTGACAATTACAAAAAAAAATATTAAATATATAAATTTTATTTAGCCTCTATTTCTGACGGGATTCAAACTCACAACCTTCTACATTACAGAATGTTAACCACTACACTATAGAGCTGCATAGCCAATTACTGAAAAAAATAAAGTAAAATTGACTTCTGCTGTATAGGAATCCGTACTACTTGTAAGTATTCCTATACAGCATAAGTCTTATATTTATTTATTTTTTGTAAAGTACCTGGTCATGCAGCTCTAGAGTGTAGTGGTTAACGTTCTTGGCTGTAATGTAGAAGATTTCAGAAATAGAGACTAAATTAGATTTAAATACACTGACTCGAGCACACGCGATATTCAGCAGAGCATAGCGGTGCTCGGCTGAGCATGCTCGCCCAACAAACCCTAGTCCTTAAATGATGGTCCCCTGCCAATTGGATACATACCATATTGTGTGGATAGGAGATAAGTCTTTATAATGGAACAATCTCTATGAAAACATGGTGCCTCTTAAGCTGCCTCAGGCTGGTTCTCCTAGGCAACCTGTTAGTGTATGACTTAGTGTCATACACTAGCAGGAAATGCATTACAATACAGATGTATTGTAAAGCATTGCAGAGGGGATAAGACCTCCAAAAGTTGAAGTCTTAGAGTGGGACAGAAATAAAGTGTAAAAATAGAAAAAATAAATAAAAGGAAAAACAAACATTTTAGGTATTGCCGCGTCCATAACGACTGGCTCTATAAATATATGACATGATCGACCCGTCCAATAAACACCATAAAAAAATAAAAACTGTGTCCAAAAAGCCATTTTTGTCACCTTACATCACAAAAAGTGCAACACCAAGAGATCAAAAAGGCGTATATCGAACAAAATGGTACCAATAAAACCATCACCTCATCTCGTAAAAAATAAGACCCTACCTAAGACAATTAGTGAAAAAAATAAAACTATGACTCTCAGACAATGGAGACACTAAAATATTATTTTTTGGGGGGGCTTCAAGACTGCAAATATTGTCATGACTTAAACCCTCAGGTGAACACAGTGAAAAAAAAAAACTGTGCCAAGAAAGCCATTTTACATCACAAAAATTGCAACACCAAGTGATCAAAAGCTATGGCTTTCAGACTATGGAGACACTAAAACATATTTTTTTGGTTTAAAAAATGCTATTATTGTGTAAAACTTAAATAAATACTAAAAGTATACATACTAGGTATTGCCATGTCCATAATGATCTGCTCTATAAAAATATCACATGACCTAATCCCTCAAGTGAATGCTGTAAAAATAAAAAATTTAAACTGTGCCAAAATTAAAAAAAATTGGGTCACCTCGCTCCATAAAGTGTAATAATGAATGATCAAAAAATCATATATACCCAAAACTGCTACCAATAAAACTGGCACTTTTCCAAAATGGGGTCACTTTTTGGAAGTTTCTACTGTAAGGGTTCATCAGGGGAGCTTCAAATGAACATGGCATCTAAAAACCATGGCGTTTCTTTACTGCTGCACCCTGCTGTGTGCCCTTATATCTGTTTATGACCACATGTGGGGTGTTTCTGTAAACCGCAGAATCAGGGTAATAAATATTGATTTTTGTTTGGCTGTTAACCCTTGATGTGTTAAAGAAGAAAATGGATTAAAATGGAAAATCTGCTAAAAAAGTGAAATTTTGAAAATTCATCTCCATTTTCCTTTAATTCTTGTGGGACACCTAAAGGGTTAATAAAGTTTGTAAAATCAGTTTTGAGTAAGATGAGGGGTGTCGTTTCTACAATGGGGGCTTTTATGGGGCCTTTATACTATGTCAGCCCCCAAAGGGACTTCAGACCTGAAATGGTCCTTAAAAAGTGGGTTTTTGAAATTTTCTTAAAAATTTCAAGATTTGCTTCTAAACTTCTAAGCCTTCTAACGTCCTAATTTACAAAATGATGCCAACATAAAGTAGACATATGGGGATTGTTGTGCAATAAATATTTTATGAGGCATTACTTTCTGTTTTAAAAGCAAAGAAATTAAACAATTTTTTCCAAACTTATCCAAATTTGAGATTTTTTTCATAAATAAAGGTAAAATATATTGACTCAAATTTTTGAGTCACAATGTGTCACGAGAAAACAATCTCAGAATTGCTTGGATAAGTAAAAGTGTTCCAAAGTTATTACCACATAAAGTGACACATGTCAGATTTGCAAAAAATGACCTGGGCAGAAAGGCAAAACTGTCCCGGGGTAGAAGTGGTTAAAATGGTGGCTGCCATTTGGATGAATCATAAGTTTCTGATTCACAAATAAAATCTTTTGGGAAATTTGTAATGAATTTGATTCATGTAGAATCAATTTGCTCATCTTCAATGGTAAATTTTCCAAAGATGCACAGAAAGAACTGAATGCCAATGCTTATTGGCATCAGAAGAACTTATGTTAACAGCCAGGGAGGGTTCAAGATGGCTGCTATAACTTAGTAAATGTAAGCATGTTTGTTACAAATCAGGAGAGGGAAAGTAACTGGAGGACACAAATGACTCCGGCCCAATTCTGGCTTCTACGCTGAAACACTGAATGGTAACAGAGCTCTAGGAGGTATAGGCTCTATGTGGCAGCCAAAATGAACATCCCACTACGATTAGTGTATAGGTCAAATTCCAAACAACATATAAGATTGCCATGGAGCTAAGTCAGCTAAACATGACATGCAAGTCCATTGCAAGCTGCTTATAAGAATAGGTCCACTTGTTCAGCTCACCCCACTTTCCTCAGTTGTAGTATCCAGCTTTAGTTCACATTACCAATTCACAGCTTTGGCGTCCTAACCTCCTTGACCACACTGTGTCCACGATAAAGACATACTCTTGATTCCAGAGCATGGTACACTCGCTTCTTGATATGCTCACAGACTGGGTTGACTCCAAGAAAAAACAAAAACTTTTAATGGTACTTACTAAATGTTTAAAACAATCTAGCGTATAAAAGGTTTAAAATGCTAGTGAATACCCGACTGGTTTTGCGGTCCTTGGCTTCATTAGAGGTGTGTCAGTGGACCTGTATGTCATGTTGAGCTGAAGGGAACTAACAGTTCAATCCCAAACATTGTCCTTTGTATCGGTACATGTAAGTGAATGGACCTTAAGTGTGTCTGTAAATAAAAAATTCAATTCTGAGACTTGACTTGGACAGGATCCAGAGTAAAATGTTATCTTGTATACAGCACTGTGACATACAGTACATCATACAAAGTCATGGATAATGAATAACAGTTTTAACCATTATTAAAGAAAAGTACAACTGTGGCACATTCCAGTCATGAGAAAAACAAAATACACCCTCTTTGAACTGTATGTTTTTACGGATCATGACATAATTAATAACATCTGCTTCTTAGTAGGTTTTTAAAATTAGGTAAATACAACCTCAGATGAAGAACAATACACAACAGATTCCACCGTTTCATTATCTATGCAACAAAAACTAAGTCAAAATGGAAAAGCCATGCATGCAAAACTAAATATACCCCATGAATCAATAGCTTGTAGAACCACCTTTAGGAGCAATTTCAGCATTTCAATTGGGTTGAGGTCTGGACTTTGACATTCAGTTCTAGGTTTGATGGATCATTGTCCTGTTGCAAAACTCATTTTCTGCCAAGCTTTAGCTGTTGAATAGATGGCCTCATAATTCACTCGACAACACTTTGTTACACAGAGGAGTTCATGGTCAACTCACCTGATTGCAAGGTGCCCAGGTCCTGTGGATGCAAAACAAGCCCAAATCATCACCCCTCCACCATCACCACTTCCTTCACGATTGGCAGTTGGTGTGAGGTGTTTGTGCTGATATGCTGTGCTTGGTTTTTTCCCAAATTTGATAATGTGTATTATGTCCTAACATCTCCACTTTGGTCATATCTGTTTATGTCTAGTTGTGACTTGTTCAGATGCAGCATTTCAAACAAACCATACTTGCTCAGTAATTCTCTAATTGTATTGCCTGATTGGAGTCGGGAAGGAATTTTTATTCCCCTAAAGTGAGGAAAATTGGCTTCTACCTCACAGGTTTTTTTTTGCCTTCCTCTGGATCAACTTGCAGGATGACAGGTCGAACTGGATGGACAAATGTCTTTTTTCGGCCTTATGTACTATGTTACTATGTTATTGTCATGAACTTGGCCATTTAACTTTCTAAGCTGAAGCCTGTAGAGTATTAGATGTAGTTCTTGAGTTTTTTTTTTTTTTCCCAATTTCTCAGAGTATTGCACGGTCTGACTTTATGGTGAATTAGCTGGGATGTCCACTCCTGGAAAGCTTGTCATCTGTCTTGAATTTTTTCCACTTGTGAATAATCTTTCTCACTATAGAGTGATTGACTTCAAATTGTAAGTGACCTTACAACCCATCCTAGATTGATAGGCAGCAGCAATTGCTGTTCTAAGATCACTGCTGATGTCTTTGGCATTGTGCTAACCCATGTCTGAATACTGCATACCAGCAAACTGCCAAAACTTCTGCTTTTATAAAGGTGGACACACTTGCTGATGATCACTTAATCATGAGTATTTGATTAGCAGCGCCTGGCTGGTACTTACCCTCTTAATTCATTTGGAAGCAGTAAGGACATACTTCATTTTTCACACACCGCTTCTGCATTTTTGCCTAGTTTTTGTTAAATAAAAAACAATGATACTATGCAATTTATCATGTGTTGTTTTTAATGTCTAGTTATGTTTGCCAAATTTTAAGACCTGTTAAGGACAAGATGCTTTTCGTATTATATCCTTTTATATAAAAGAATTCAAAGAAGGTATACTTTGTTTTTCTAATGATTATATGTCAAAAGCTTCTATATGACCATATACACCCAATAGAGACCAAGTTTAGACTGCAGACTGTGCTTTCTATAAAGAGGGCTATAGTAAGAAGGGCCTGTCACCACATCTGACTTGTCTGATTTACTAAATAACTGTATTTTTCATAAAATAATGATTCTGAAACATCTGTACTTAAAATCTTTGAATTGTGCATTTCTTCTATGAATATATGCGGAATTAATAACTAGGGAATACCGGTTGAGGGGCTGTCCCTGCAAAGTCTGACACTGTCCAATTGGTGGTGACACTACCATACTGTACAGGGACATACTCCTTTGACAACGGGAATGGTGACACCTAGTTTTTAATTTATTCATATCTAACAGAGGAACTGCTATTTACAATATATATTTTGTGGCTACCTATCTGCAAATCATTAACAATTTGTTCTTACCTGTCATGTGTTATTATTGCAGTGCTTGTATTCATGTGATCTACTTTTAAGATAAAAGACTTTGCTTCAGAGAGCATAAAGAATTTCAATCCTGACAGAATTCTGAAAGAATAACTTTCTTAGAGTTTGCTCCCTATAGGTAAAGGGCTCACCATCACATTGTCTTTACTTCCATTTCTACAGTGGCTTTGCGTCTGTATTTTTTAAACTCAATAGTCATAGAAAATATCTTTTGGATTTATGACTGTTTTCATGTTTTATTTGGCAATATTATACCATAAAAATTGAATACAACATATTGTCCTTATTTAGCAGACAGAAAAGCATTGCCCTTATCAGTGTGATGCTCAAATTAAATCACTCACCCCTTCCCCCCCTGGCTGCAGAGAAGGCTCTGAATGAGAAAGTCAAGTGAGGACATTTGCCATAATAAAAATCCAAACAGAGGAGGAAGTTGAGACCCATGACAGGAAGAAGAATACATGGAGTGACTTCAAAACTTGGTGCGTGTACACTTGGCAGCTGAAGACTTTTGTTTTGGTCCCATGTTCATATGTGCCGACATTGCTGCGAAAAATTATGTTTTAATATATAAAAATGAGTCTCTAGGAACAAGGGGGGAGGGGTATGGTTACCATTACACCTAGAGGCTCAGCTCACCGGTAACTGCCGCACCCTCTCCACTTTGATTGACAAGGCCAGGCAATGAAAACATCATCACGTCTGGCCTGTCAATCAAAGTTCAGAGGGAACAGCAGTTGCAGAGAAAGCAGATCCTCTAGGTGTAATGACAAAGCCCCCATTGTTCCTAGAGGCTCATTTGCATATATAAAAACATCATTTTTCTCAGTAATGTGGACACATATGAACATGGGACCAACACAGATGTCTTCAGCTGCCAAGCGCACATGTAACAGGTCAGCCGGTTTTATAGGTACAAATCTGCTGTCAGATGGCCTTTAAAATTTAGCTTTATTGTACAGCAAGACAGTGACCCTAAACTTACAGCCAGTGAGAATGAAAGGAGTCCCAGAAGTGATGAGGACCCCCACAGAGCCATGATCTCAACTTCATCAGGTCTGTCTGGGATTACATGAAGAGGAAGAGGATTCATTCAGGCTAATTTCACATGGCAGAATCGACAGCAGAAAATCAGTAGCAGATTATTAGCTGAAAAGAGGTTGTTTTTGGTGGCAGATTTGTAATTTGGTGGAGGTTTTAGAGACGTCGATAGAATGAGGAGAGAGAAGCACTGACCCCCCCCTAACCCAACTGATCTAAACTTTTGATATGTCACTATGACTTATCAAAAGTTTTTTTAAATCTCAGTGACACTTCAAAGGTTTTAGAGTGGTTTCATTTAAAGGTTTTAGAGTGGTGGATATTTTTTAAACAAAGGACCCACGTGCTTTTTCTAATAGTGGGGCTTTTTTCAATTGGAGTGTTTTTGTGTTCATGCCATTTGTTATAAAAAACTAAATGCTGTAATGGTGTTTTTTCATACCTTTCTGTATAGGAAAAAAAAAAAAAAAGCAATTCACACATGTTAAGGAAAAAAAACACTGAGAAAAGGCCACAAAAATGCATTTGACTTGCAAAAAAACCTCCATTCTTTTTACCTGCCTTTTTCTGCTATGCAAGATCACCAATATGAATTAAACCCTTCACGAAATGCACCGTACATATGGCGCAGCAGGAAGTGAGTTTCAACATTTTGTATATGTATAGCACAGAATCTGGCAGCCAGGCCCCTGCTGTATCCGCCATATGTTCTAAGACACTTTTCTAACCTTTATACACCTCGTCTGACACAGGGGCATGACTTGGGTATGACAGCTGAAAAGGGTGTGGCTTAGGCTACTTTCACACTGGTGTTTTGGTTTCCGTTTGTGAGATCCGTTCAGGGCTCCTGTGGTCCAAAATGGATAGATTTTACCATAATGCATTCTGAATGGAAAAGGATCCGCTCAGAATGCATCAGTTTGCCTCCGTTCCATCTCCATTCCACTTTGGAGGCGAACACCAAAACGCAGCTTGCAGAGTTTTGGTGTCCATCTGACAAAACTGAGCCGAACGGATCCATTCTGACACACAATCTAAGTCAATGGGGACAGATCAGTTTTCTATGACACAATATGGCACAATAGAAAACGGATCCGTCCCCCATTGACTTTCAATGGTGTTCAAGGCGGGTCCGTCGTGGCTATGTTAAAGATATTACAAACGGATCCGTTCTGAACGGATGCAGACGGTTGTATTATCTGAACAAATCCGTCTGTGCAGATCCATGACGGATCCTCACCAAACGCGAGGAAAATAGCCTTAAATGCACCTCAATGTGCCAAAATGCACCAACATTTTGGATCCAATTTTGGAGTAAAACCAACTTATATGTGGCTTAAACTTAGACTAGACCAGAGATGCTCAATCTGCGGCTCTCCAGCTGTTGTAAAACTACAATTCCCAACATGCTCTGCTGTAGGCTGTCCAGATATGCTGGGAGTTGTAGTATTGCAGCAGCTGGAGCGCCGCAGGTTGGGCATCACAGGATTAGACCATCTAAAGACTCAACAGATTTATCTTCCAGCATCAGCCATGGGCCATCACATCTATGGGCCTTTACATTGACCATATGCCACAGTGCCTTCTTATCAAGTCCCCTGAAGAACCAATAATGTGAAAGGGGAAACGCGTTGGGACTGTTTATTTTGGAGACCTTGTTGTTTTATGGGACCACAGATTGGAAAATTTTGGCATCACTATCCAAGGGGAACACTTGATAGGTAGGGACATTTAGTGCAGGGTACAGCCACCGATAAGTGGGGCCGCCCCTTTCGGGGCGATTACTCTGCTTTCAGGCAGGTATAGCATAGATATTGAGGGACAGTCTCCCTGATGCCTGAAAGCGGACAAAGAGCATTAATGAGTGTGCTCCACTACTACTATTGGAAGATTACAAGTTTCTGCAACTGATATTCAAGCCTCTGCAAGTAACCTTCAAGTAACCTCCATCCTGGTGACCTAGATCTTTGTACCCCAAGGTTCCTCGGTATCCTGAGTAGCCACTGTAGTGGTGCTATGTTATTAACACTAATTTTCTGCAGTAGTCCCATCTATTTATAAGTGTCTCCATTATCACTTATTTATATCTTTATGTTTTATTTGTGGGGATAATTATATATTTTAATGCATTTCTAATAAATGTTAAGTTTTAGGGTAATTAATATACTCAGTGATAGCACTATGATAAATCTAGCGCAATTTAAGACTGTCTACGTTTACACTGTCTTACTTCTAGACAGTATTAGTAAATTGTGTGTAAAGTTAATATACAGAGAGTTATCCTTTACACTTTACTCATTATAGTTCTGTAAACTAAAGCTTTACTATATGTATTACAGACGTCTGTGTCACCATGTGATCTTTTTCCATCAGTCCAAATTTGAAGCGTGAGCTCAGAGGTGAAAGGCTAATTGTTATTTCCATTCTCCTAAATTCTCCATATCATCATCATCATCATTTGCTGGATCCTGAAATCTGCTAATTGCTTGTGATTGAACCAAATTACACAGTAGTTTAGAAAAAAAGAACTGGTCACCTAATTGCTTCAGAATGAGATGACCTACAAATTGTAATGCTGAGCAGTGTCTGATACTCATCTGAGATGAGCAGATAATGGTCAAGCCCTTAAATACAGGACTTTTCCTTGCACTGTAAAAAGAAATCCAGTGCAATGAAGTTAAATCACATAGTTTTTATTTATTTATTTTTTGCTTTAGTTTAAACCTGGTGCAGGCAGTTTACAGGCATTTTTCTAATAATAATAATAATAATAATAATAATAATAAATATATAGATGATACATAGATAGGAGATAGATGATAGATAGATAAATAGATAGATAGATAGATAGATAGATAGATAGATAGATGATACATATATAGGAGATAGAAGATAGATAGATAGATAGATAGATAGATAGATAGATAGATAGATAGATAGATAGATAGATAGATAGATAGATGATACATATATAGGAGATAGAAGATAGATAGATAGATAGATGATACATATATAGGAGATAGAAGATAGATAGATGGATAGATAGATAGATAGATAGATAGATAGATAGATAGATAGATAGATAGATATATGATACATATATAGGAGATAGATGATAGATAGATAGATAGATAGATAGATAGATAGATAGATATTAGATAGATAGATAGATGATACATATATAGGAGATAGATAGATAGATAGATAGATAGATAGATAGATGATACATATATAGGAGATAGATAGATAGATAGATAGATAGATAGATAGATAGATAGATAGATAGATAGCAAAATGTTAATAGCAGCACTCCTTTAAATGCCAGGTGCAAAAGTCCATGTAAAGTTTCAGACGAGGAAATCACAGCCATGAATGGAATAGAAAACAAGGCAGCACTTTGGTCTTCTGTGAAAAAAAAGTGGATATTTTATTACACCTAATGCAACGTTTCAGCCCATATCTATGGAGCCTTTGTCAAGCTGCTTGACAAAGGCTCCATAGATATGAGCTGAAACGTTGCATTGGGTGTAATAAAAGATCCACTTTCTTTCACGGAAGACCAGAGTGCTGCCTTGTTTTCTATTCCATTCCTAGATAGATAGATAGATGATACATAGATAGGAGACAGATAATAGATAGATAGCTAGATAGATAATTGCTAAATAGATAGATATTTTTTATGCTCTGACCCTCATTGGTCAGGAAAGACCATTAGAGGGCTTGCAAATTTCTTCCACTGTACTTTTCCACTGTAACTGGGGCTGCACACCAGTCACTTTTTAATGGGCAATCTCCCATATACACTGAAGGGCTGTGATGTGTCTAGTAAGCCCCAGCAGCAGCCTCCAAGAAGCTAAATCCTGGCAATCATGGGAATAGTCACATAATCACCAGGATGAATAGAGCACTCGTTAAGTGCTGTGTACAGTAAATAGACAGAAGAGGTGAAATCCAACAATCATATGCTTGATCTTTTGGGCTGTGCCTAATGTACTTGATGCAGATTTCCTACCAGCATTTTCAGTGAAACAAACTAGGGGCAAAATCTCTATTGGTTATATGTGGAGTTTGTGCCAAAATTTGTTACAGTTAATGGCCTGGCTTTCATCCGATGCATTGCAAAGAGTGAAATCAACAATGAAAATCTACAGAAAGAAATCCAAAATCTGCACCGCAGGTCAAATTATGTCTGGAAAATATCTGCAACTTGTAGATGAGATTTTTAGAATCTCATCCACTTAGCAGGTACTGTTGTCTCGGACGGATTGGCCATAAACCTTACAGTAAATTTTCCCAATGGGCCGATGCCTCAGGGGGCTACCCAAGTCCTCCTCTCTGACCAGGTACATAATGAGCTCTCAACAGTAATTAACGCTGTGAGAATCAAGTGCTAATGTACCCAGCCAGCAACCGTACATCCCCTCCTGAATTCAACTGCTGTGGCCCACACCTCACCTCCATAGACAACTGGAGAAGAAGGACAGAAGATGGCAGCTATTGATGGCCACCACTGAGCTTTTGCGGCAGTATATTGTGCTGCACTGTGTTATTTGGTTCTGCTGGGAAGGTATTTAGCACTATGGTATTGTTGACCGTGCCTACTTGTGTTACCTTGCCTTCTGTTTATTTGTACCTGTCTACAATATGGGGCCACTTTTAGTTTTTTTTTTCCGGGGCCACTTTAAGTTCCCAGTCCGCCCCTGACTGTGGTACTGTATTATGCCGCAGATTTACCACATGCAAATCCCAATAGCAAATCCACAGTATTATATGAGTAATATAATACCGTGGGGCCGGAGGGCATACACTTATATATCATTATTAGTGTTAAGCAAATTGAAGCCAAACAAATTGACGTTGGTCCAAATTTCAGAAAAAAATAGATTTGCCTCAAAGCCGAATTTCCTCGTACTTCGTGGTAATTAATTTATTTTTCCTGAAAGGGCAGTAAAAAAAAACATGCTCCCCTCATCCATTTTCTCGTGGAGAGGCCTTCGCGGTCATCTTGATTGAAGATACTGCGCAAAATCTGGCACTTCAATCAAGATGGTGCAACGGCCTCTCCGCAAGCAAATGAACAAGATGATTATGGTTTTTATTTTCTTAAACCAGATTAACCCTTGAAAGGCCTCAATTGTAGCATCAGATTCCGCAATCAGTGATGAACGCGACATCTGTGGGGTTCAATGATAGGTTTGGCACCATCCCCTTTCCTCGTCATTGCGCCTGCTACATACAAAGGAATGCACTTTGGGACAAAGTAATTACTTTGTTAAATTCGGCGAAGCAGCCAAATCTAATTTTTCATAACTTGCTGTGAGTTTGGATCAGATGAGCAGTGTTCGGTCTGGGAAACACAGCCATCACGTGATGCTTGTTTCCTGGACCTAATACGTGCTGGAGCATTAGAGACACTTGGATTTAAAAATTAAAATGAATCAAATGTATTTAATGTAGGCAGTGGCGTTGCGACCAGGGAAGCAGGGGAAGCGGCTGCTTCAGGGCCCCAGCTCAGAAGGGGCCCAGGAGCACAGGCCTGAGGGCAAACAGTAGGCAAATGAAAGCAGCACTAGTATGTTTATTTTGCAAGGCTGCCTCCTCTCCCTGGTCGGTGTGACAATCTCAGCCCCAGCTGTGCTCCTAGAAGATCTATTCCCCGTTGCTGAGAAGATTAAGGGCACTGCACATGGAATCAGACAGAAGCAGTGCTGGAGATGGCAGCACCAGGAACATCTCAGTAATGTAAGGGACCGCCCCCTTAGCAAGGAGCAGGCTAACTAATGAGCATCAGGATAAAGAGGGGTGCACTGATTGGCTGGTATGATCCAAGGGGAAGAGACCTGTGCACTCCTAAACAGATTCTTGCAGGAGTCCTCCCCCTCAGGTTAGTGGATTGTCCTTCCTCTTCCTGCACTAGTTGTTTCCTCATGCCCATTATACTCCCCTCTGTTACCAGGTGCCTCACTGCTCCCCTCTGCTCATCTCACTGCTCCCAGGTGCCTCACTGCTTGCCTCTGCTCCCTCCTGCCCAAAGGTGCTTCCCTGCCCATTGGGTTCCTAACTGCTCCCTTCTGCTCCCAGGCACTTCCCTGTGATGTCCAAGATCCAGTTGGATATCTTCTCTATCAACTTTCGATGTTCTTTTCTGCGCCTACCATGGTGATCACAGATAATGGCGAATCAGGGTTCCAGGCTGGAGAGGGAGCCTGAGAAAGGGATACCACATCCAAGGCAGGTCAATGGATGAAATTAAATGTGATAGAGCGGAAATGTGGGACAAATTATTGAAGCACAAGCTTCCAAGTAAAGGAGAGGGCGTGCAGCAATTACCCACTCCCGACTCTGGGAGGTAGTGATGATAAATAACAATACAGGAATCTTAAGACGCCCTGTTATTTGAATGATTAATAAAAAATTACAGGGAATGTCACTGGGGTATTTTGGATTTGTTGACTCTAGATAACTTCTGCCTGATCACACGTCCCTGTGACTTCCACAATCCAATTGGATATCTTCTCTATCAACTTTCGATGTTCTTTTCTGCGCTTACCATGTTGATTATGGTTAGCGGCGAATCAGGGTTCCACGCCGGAGAGGGAGCGTGAGAAAGGGATACCACATCTAAGGGAGGTCAATGGCTGCAATGTGATCGAGCTGATATGTGGGACAAGTTATTAAAGCAGAAGGATCAAATGAAAGGAGGGGGCGAGCGTCAATTAAAGTCCCTGTGACCTATGCAGAGCTGGGGTTTTTCATCGGTAAACATGGGTTAATGTCACCCACCAATGGAACAGACGATTTTAGAAAATGTTGTGCCCTGTCACCTATGCAGAGCAGGTGTTTGTATACGGCAAAATTGGTAAAATGTCACCTGACAATGTAACAGACGATTTTTTGAAATTTATGTCCCTGTCACCTATGCAGAGCAGGGGTTTATTCACGGCAAAAATTGTAAAATGTCACCCAAGAATGTAACAGACGCTTTTGCACCCTGCTTCCCCTTTTGCTGTGCTGGTGCCTCTGTGCGACCACCGCCTCTTCCTCCAAACTAGACAGATCACTCGCATGACCTTGATTCCATGTGGGGTCTAGTATCTCATCATCCTTCACATCATCTTCCACCCACTCTTTACCCCTGCCCTCCTTGTCGGTCTGCAGACTGCAGTTGGCTCCTGTGTTTTGTCATCATCAGAGACGTGCTGCGGTGGTCTTCCAATGTCCTCATCCTGAAACATAAGTGGTTGGGCATCTCTTCCACTTCTGGTGCAGGGCTATGTGGATGGCCCACGGAAACCCTGCCAGCAGAGTCATCAAAAAGCATAACAGACTGCTGCATGACTTGGGGTTCAGACTGCTTGCCTGATTTGCAAGGGGTGAGTTGAAAGACAGATGGCCATTGGCTGTAGGTGCCAACTCGGATCTTTCAACAGGGGACTGGGTGGGAGACAATGCAAAGGAACTGTAGGTACTGTTTGCCCCCCAATCTACTATAGTCTGTACTTGTTTTAGCCTCATCATTCGTACTGTCCTAAAGGCAGTGTAGTCCGCAAATGTACTTTCTAGCGCAAAGGATGAGCATTTGTCACCAAACAATGTAACAGACGAATTAGTGAAATGTATTTCCTTGTCTACTATTTAGAGCAGGGGTATATCACAGCCCAAAATTGGTGAATTTCACCTGACAATGTAACAGACAAATTAGTGAAATGTATTTCCCTATCTACTAGTTAGAGCAGGGGTATATCACAGCCAAAAATTAGGGAATTTCACCTTGACAATGTAACAGACAAATTAGTGAAATGTATTTCCTATCCACTAGGTAGAGCAGGGCAAAGGTACAAATGGAAAAAAGTGCATACTTTAATTGACATAAATACATACATAAAGAACGTTATATTTGAAAAGGTAGCAGCAAGAAAAACCACCATCCCAGTGGTACACTGAGCTATAAGTAATAGTATAATCATCAACACTTCTAAAAATCTATATAAGTATGGCCGAGTCTCATATATTACACAAAATGGGTATCTCTGTGTAGGATGGTGAAGTCACTGCCACAAATAGCAGCAGCAGTCTGGACTGCAAACATCAAAGAAACATGTAAAGCCCAAACTAGAGATATAACATCTTACAGACTGCTGACCATATAGAAATAATGATAACTGTATACAGAGGAGACTCACCAGAAGAGCTAGTGTATCCAAACCGCAATGGGGTTACCCCAACGTGTGTTTTGGCGTGCCTTCGTCAGGGGGTAGCTGGTATTCTTCTATGTTTTCAATTTGTTGGCCCCCTTATTCTGCTGCAACATGTGTTGCATCTACTCATTGTAGTTTGGGCATGAGGGCCAACGTTGGTCTTATATCGGTATTAACTTCGGTAGAGCAGGGGTATATCACACCCAAAAATTGGGGAATTTAACCCGACAATGTAACAGTTGAATTTGTGAAAGGTATTTCCCTGTCCACAATGTAAAGCAGGAGTATATCACAGCCAAAAATTTTAGATATGTCACCCAACAATGTATCAGACAAATGAGTGAAATGACTTAACATAAAATAAAATAAAATACGTAAAAATAAAAAATAATGATCTTGAATTGATCTATGAGGTTGCGGTCCATATGGAGTAGGAGGTTGAGGAGGCGGTGGACATAGCGGTGTAGGTGGAAGCGGCGGTGGAGGAGGATGAGGTAGCCAACACTGGTTTTTGGTTTTAATTTTTTTTTTTGTTTGTTTGTTCAAATTAGGATACACCCCAAAAGAGAGGGAAATATCAAAAATACAACTAAACACATGCTCAGACAATACACTGGCTGCAGTGCAGGCCAGCACCTCCAAGGCGTAAAGGGCAAGCTCAGGCCATGTGCCCAATTTGGAGACCCAGAAGTTAAAGGGGGCAGACCCATCATTCAGTACTTTTAGGCTTGTGCACACATACTGCTCCACCATGTTGCTGAAATGCTGCCTCCTGCTAAGACGTTCCATATCAGCTGATGGTGCTGGTTGTTGTGGCGTGTTAACAAAGCTTTTCCACATTTCGGCCATGCTAACCCTGCCTTCTGAGGTGCTGGTGGTGCCCCAGCTGCATTGTGCTTCCACTGTGCCCCCGCTGTCAGGTGGGAATCCCACCAGCAGGGCATCTACCAGCGTGCGCTTGTACTCGCGCATCTTATGATCACTCTGCAGTGACGGAATTAAGAACAGTACATTGTCCTTGTAATGGGGATCCAGCAGCGTGGCCACCCAGTAATCAGCACAAGTTAGAATATGGGCAACTCTGCGGTCATTGCAGAGACACTGCAGCGTGTAATTGCTCATGTGTGCCAGGCTGCCCAGAGGCAACGAAAATCTGTCCTCTGTGGGAGGTGTATCGTCTGTGTCCTCTGTATCCCCCCAGCCACACACCAGTGATGGCCATGAGCTGGTTTGGGTGCCACCCTGCTGTGAGCACGGTACCTCCTCCTCCATCTCCTCATCCTCCACCTCGTAATCCTCCAGAACTGTGCCCTGGTTGGACAATTGTGTACCTGGCGTTTGTGGGTGCAGGAAACCATCCTCAGAAAAACTTGTGAATGACTGAAACCCTATGAAATGATCCTTCTTCCTCCTCCTCCTGTGCCACATCCTCTTCCATCATCGCTCGAAGCGTTTTTTCAAGGAGGCATAGAAGTGGGATAGTAACGACGAGAGCAGCGTTATCGGCACTAGCCATGTTGGTGGAGTACTTGAAACAGCGCAACAAGGCACACAGGTCTCGCAAGGAGGCCCAGTCATTGGTGGTGAAGTGGTGCTGTTCCACAGAACGACTCACCCTTGCGCGCTGCAGCTGAAACTCCACTATCACCTGCTGCTGCTCACACAGTCTGGCCAGCATGTGCAAGGTGGCGTTCCACCTTGTGGGCACGTCGCATATGAGGCAGTGAGCGGGAAGGCCGAAGTTACACTGCAGGTAATTTTTAAGGAACCTCTGCACCACAAAATTCAGCACATGTGCCAGGCAAGGGATGTGCGTCAAACAGGCTAGTCCCAGAGCTGCTACAAGATTTCGCCCATTATCGCACACCACCAGGCCGGGCTTGAAGCTCACTTGCACCAACCACTCATCGGTCTGTTGTTCCATGCCCGTCTTCAGCTCCTGCGCGGTGTGGGGTTTGTCCCCCAAACATATAAGTTTTAAAACTGCCTGCTGTCGTTTACCCCTGGCTGTGCTGAAGTTTGTGGTGAAGGTGTTACGCTGACTGGATGAGAAGACGTTAGAGGATGAGGAAGTGGAGTAGGAGGACGAAGCAACAGGAGGCAAAGAGAAGCGCCCTGCAACCTTCGGTGGTGGAAGGACATGCGCCAAACTGCTATCCACCTCAGGCCCAGCTGACACTGCATTTACCCAGTGTGCTGTTCAGAGATGGCCTTGCGGTTCATCCGGCGGTCGTTTCACTGCAAAATTTGCGTGTTCGCGATTTGCCGAACATGCGTACATATGGAGATATTTGTGCCCGCCATATTCTTTCACATTGTAAAGAACTTTGACCCATGACACATCCAACAGGTGGTACAGGACAGCCAATTGAGATGTTTCAGCACATGGACATACCCCCTACCTTATAAATAAGCCTGATCTGGCCGCTATTTTACATTCAGTGTTTTGCCAGTGTAGGGAGAGGTTGCTGTGTGGAGCAGGGACAGTCTGTTAGGGACACCAAACGCTAGCTAATAGGGCCACAAAAGTCCTTTTAAGGACTGGTATAGGTGTGCTATCGATAGGTGTGATACACAGAGATGTGCAATATACTTATAAAATACTTTTATAATGAGTCAAAACCACATAAAGCTATATAGTGATCACCTGGAAGTCAGGGGCCTAGGGACTAGGGGCTTACTTTAGGGGCTTACTAGGGCCATTTTTATATAGGGTAAGGTTCCGGACGCTTTTATTAGGGCGGGTGGTCTGTGGTTAGGCTATCAGGGCCAGAATAGCACCCCCCCTGTAGGGCAATATCAGAGACAGTTCTTTGCCCACCCTGTCCTTCAATACCACATTATCATCTAGCCCAGGGATAGATGTTTTATGCTTTCCTCCGGGATTCATGGATGTGCACTGGATTGTGGTAGGACATATGGTTTCTGATTTGGTGCCGCCAAGCACCTGATTTAGTGCCGCTGAGCACTTGTTATTGCCTACCACATCTATGCTTTTTGATTAACTTTAATAATTAAATTTATTTTCATTTTGAGGGATATCTTTTCCATTCACACGTCCGCAAAATGGGTCCCAATCCATTCCGCAAATTTGCGGAATGTGTGCAGACCCATTAATTTTCAATGTGCTGTCCGGATCTGCATCTGCTTCCGTTTTCGCAAAAACAAATGCAGCAAAGGCCCCAGATGTAGGGTCTTGCAAAAAATTGGTGTTTTTTTAAAACCCAGAATATAATTCCAGTATTTCAAGCTTGTATTTAACTGTGACAAATGCAAATATGCTTTGCTCATGCACTGAACTTGCATAAAATGTCTGCCGACGCCCACCCAACTAACAGACGGATAAAAGTTCTTTTTCTGTGTCACTGGGCTCAGAGCAGGGTAAAAAAATTGTGCACTGCACCCACAAAACAAAATCGCTGTAGATCGCTAAGTTAAAGGGAATCTGTCACCTATTTTGAGCATATAAAACTGCTAACATAGCAATGTTCAATACAGTACCTTCATTCCTGCATGTGTCTTTTTTTCTTTTATTCAACTTTTCATTTAGATCAAAAAGCATTTTTTTTCTGATTGGTAATTAAGCTTCAAGGTGCCCAGAGGGGCGTTATTTCTCTTTTCTAGTGCCTAGTAATGCCCCCCTGCAGTGCCCAGCCTGCCTTTCTTCCAAGCCCAGCATGCCTCCTTGCGTCCTCCTTTCTTGGCCTTCGAAATCTCACGCAGCCGCAGTATCGCTGACTGCCTGCGCCTGTACGATACTCTGGCTCCTGAGGCAACAGCGCTCTGATTACGTCCCTGGGCTCGACGCATGCCCAGTGACACTATTGAGGTTGTTGCCCTTAGGAGCCGGCGTATCGTACAGGCACAGGCAGTCAGCGATACTGCGGCTGCGCAAAATTTCTGGGGAAAGAAAGGAGGACGCAAGGATGGTGGGGTGAATAAATTACATGACGTAGTGGAGGGGGCGGCGCCGTACAGCAAGGATGTGGGAGTAAATTTATTTCTTAGGAGGCAAACACCGAATTCAAACCCAAACTTTTACTGAAAAGTTTGGGTTCAGGTCCGGGGTCCAAAAATCCTAAAGTTCGGTATGAACAGTTCGGGTTCGCTTAACCTTAATTTCTAGATATTGATTTGATGTATTTTAGCACACTATTTAAAGATCCCGATTATGCAGGTGAGCCAGGTGAGGACGTGTCATGTGTGATGCAAACAGCCATCATGCTAATCTATGTGAAAAAGCCTTTGCTGTTTGTCACCCACGTGTCTGTTAAATTTTTAATGGATTAAATTAAGCAAGAAATTGGATTTTACTGGTAAGTGCCATATGGTCATATGTTCCTTCTTCTAAATAAATGATGCTATTTTTAACATGACATGTTTTCCATACATGCATTGCACTGAGCAAGTAATAATAGTAAATTTGCCATATCCTAATTAAGAACACTTGTTAATAATGAAGGACGAACATTGGCTGTGACGATTTACGAACGTGATTATGCGAACTTGATTAAATGTTCGCGAACAGCAAGTTTGCGACGGGCCCCATACACTTTAATGGCAGGCAAACCTGGAAAAACCTTCAGGTCATATTTGCAGCCACCAAATACTTACTAGAAGTGCACAAATAGTCCCACAACATGGACAGTGACATACTAAAGGCGGATCAATGACAACAATTCCCACAAACAATATGTGTTTAAGGCTACTTTCACACTAACGTTCATAGGTCCGTTCGTGAGCTCCGTTTGAAGGAGCTCACGAGCGGACCCGAACGCCTCCGTCCAGCCCTGATGCAGTCTGAATGGAGCGGATCCGCTCAGACTGCATCAGTCTGGCGGCGTTCAGCCTCCGCTCCGCTCGCCTCCGCACGGACAGGCGGACAGCTGAACGCTGCTTGCAGCGTTCAGCTGTCCGCCTGGCCTTGCGGAGGCGAGCGGATCCGTTCAGACTTACAATGTAAGTCAATGGGAACGGATCCGCTTGAAGATGTCACCATATGGCTCAATCTTCAAGCGGATCCGTCCCCCATTGACTTTACATTGAAAGTCTGAACGGATCCGCTCAGGCATCTTGCGCACTTAGAAATTTTTCTGCATTAATAAGATCGGATCCGTTCAGAACGGATCCGATCAAGCGCTAGTGTGAAAGTAGCCTAAATCATGGGCAATTTTTATGCGTCTTAAAGGGAAATTCTCAAAAATGTGCCCTGTTGGAGCCTAGAGAAATTTAATTTTAGGCCACGGGAGTACGGGCTCAAAAAATTATTCATTCACCTAAAATAAAAAAAATTGTGATTATGTGGTACATTATGCGGTTATTGAATATCAATTTTACTGTAGCCCACTGGAGTACAGGTACCAAACATTAGGCATTCACCGTACAGAGAAGATCAAGTGATTATGTGACTGAAGGTATATTAGACGGTCATTGGATATAAATTTTACTGCATGCCAATGGAGTACAGCCCCAAACATTAGGCATTCACCATACAGAAAACATCAAGTGATTATGGGACTGGAGGTATATTAGACGGTCATTGGATATAAATTTTACTGCAGGTCAGGGGAGTACAGGCCCCAAACATTAGGCATTCATCGGACAGAAAAGATCAAGTGATTATGTGGCTGGTGGTATATTAGACGGTCAGTGGGTATCATTTTTACTAAAGACCAGTACAAATATATGTCAAATACATATGTTTAAAAGAACTAAAAATGTAAAATTGGATTAAAAACATAGCTAACAAAATCCCCCTTTTTGAATAAACCCCAAATGATAATAGGTGAAATTCGATAACACTTGGTCGTCACAGGTGTTGAATTCCTCAGAGACCCCAACAATTAGGCATTCACTGTGCAGAAAAGATCAAATGATTATGTGGCTGGAGGTATATTAGATGGTCATTGGATATCAATTTTACTGCAGGCCAGTGGAGTACAGGCCCCAAAAATTAGGCATTCACTGTACAGGAAAGAACAATTGATTATGTGGCTGGAGGTACATTTGGCGGTTACCGTATAACAATTTAACTGTTGGCCAGTTAGATTACAGGGCCCAAAAATTATGCATTCATTGTATAGAAAAGATCAAGTGATTATGTGGCTGGAGGTATATTAGATGGTCATTGGAAATCCATTTTACTGCAAGCCAGTGAAGTACAGGCCCCTAACATTAGGCATTCACCGGACAGAAAACATCAAGTGATTATGTGGCTGGAGGTATATTAGGTGGTCATTGGATAACAATTTTACTGCAGGCCAGTGGAGTACAGGCCCCAAACATTAGGCATTCACCGGACAGAAAAGAACAAGTGATTATGTGGCTGGAGGTATTTTAGACAGTCATTGGATAACAATTTTACTGCAGGCCAGTGGAGTACAGGCCCCATACATTAGGCATTCACCAGACAGAAAAGGCCTTTTATGCCACTGTATTTATATAAGACAGGGACCATTCTTTGTTCTGTGTGGTGGCGGATATGTGTGGGCTGGCATGAGGAAATTCAATTAAACGTGGTGATCAGAGGTGTTGAATACCTCTGTAATCCATGCCTCATTTATTTTTTAGAAATGTGAGGTAGCCCACACTGTTGTTAGCTAGGCGAGTGCGCTTATCGGTCACAATCCAGCCTGCTATGCTGAGTGTCCTTTCATACAGGACACTCGACGAGGGGCAATCCAAGAGTCTCATGGCAAATTGTTCCAGCTCTGGCTACAGGTCAAGCCTGCACACCCAATAGTCAAGGGGGTCCTTGCTTCTCAGAGAGTCCACATCGGCCGTTAACTCAATGTAGTCAGACACCTGTTGGTCTAGGCGTTCCCTGAGGCGGGATCCGGAGAGCGGCTGTCAATCAGTTGGTTGCAAGAATGATCTCATACCCGAAGTGACCAACACATCTTCAAACCACCCTCTTCTTGCATGCGGGGTAGGACTACTACCCGTAACTATTTCTCTGTGGGTGGAAATTCCTCTGCCAGCGCCCACAACAGCAGAATGCACCATCTCTTCCAGCAAGGTCTGGAAATGCTTCATTCTGACAGCCCTCTGTGATGCTGGTAACATGTCTGCCATTTTGAGTTTGTACCGGGGCTCTAAGTACATTGCCATCCAGTACTGGTCCTTGCCCTTTATGTTTTGTATACGGGGGTCCCTATTCAAACACTGGAGCATGAAGGTCCCCATTCACATTAATTTGGAAGATGTGGAGTTCCCCTGGCTCCTCCTCATCGCCAAGGAGAATGTCATCCTCATTCTCCTCCCCCCATCCACGGACAACACCAGGGATACCCAAAAGTTTAAAGCCTGCTCTTCTTGCTCCTCCTCCTCTTCCCCCCAGGCACTATCCTCCTCTGACTCCTATTTAGACTCCTGCTGACTTGTCTCAGATGGAGTAGCCCCTCCTGGGAATTCATTCAGCATTTTGACTTCCTAATCTTTTAGCTCCTGTTTCTCGATGGCTTGATCAATGACACAACACAATGCATGCTCCAGAAAGAAGGCGTAAGGTACGATGCCACTGATGGAACCCTGGCTGCGACTGACCAGTAGTAATCTCATCAAATGGCCGCAGAAGTCTGCATGCATCGTGCAGGAGCAGCCACTGGCGCAGTGAAAAGAAACCAAGCTCCCCAGAACCTGTCCTGCTGCAGAGTTCATACAGGTAGTCGTTAACGGCACATTGCTGCTGGAGCAGCCTATCAAACATATACAAGGTGGAGTTCCAGCCCGTCAGGCTATCACAAATCAAATGTCTGCCGGGCAGGTGGTGTCGCCGCTGAACGTCAGCAAGGCAAGCCATGGTCGTGTGTAAGATCTAAAAGGGCAAGAGATTTTCCTGGCCTGCCGCAAGACATCATGGACCCTGGGGTATTTGGCAGCGAATCGCTGCACGACTAAGTTCAGGACGTGTGCCGCCATGCATGGTACGTGTTTCATTTTGCCCTGTTTCAAAGCACTCAGCAGATTGGCACGGTTGAAGCACACCACTTTACTAACTGTCAAATTGATTGGGATTAGCCACTGATTAGCCAGGGGATGCAGTGGAAGAGGCAGTAGCAGGGGAAAAGGAAGAGTCAGCCAAGGATCAGATGGAATATGGAGGAGGAGGAGAAGAAGAAACAGGCCTGCATGCAATCTGTGGCGGTAACACCAAATCCACACGGGTGCCACGAGTTGCAGGTTAGATGACGTCAGACGGTCCACTCAGTGGGCAGTAAAAGTTATGTACCTTCCCTGCCCGTGTTTGCTAGACCACGTGTCTGTGGTCAGATGTATCTTGGCACCGACACTGTGTGCCAAAGATATATTAATTTGCTGCTGAACATGGCCATATAGCTCTTGGATGTTGTTCTGGGAGAAATATTTCCTTCCGCGGACCTTCCATTGCAAATTATCTAAAGTCCTCCGAGTCCACCAGTTTATATGGCAGTAGTTGGCGGGTTAGCAGTTCCGAAAACCCAGCGGTGAGCCGCTGGGAAAGAGAGTTATCCGGCATCATCAACTTTTTACATTCGAACATTTGGGCCACGGAAGCCTGCCTTTTGCCAGATGAACGCAACGACGCGTGGGAGGAGAGAGGAGAAGGGAAGGAGAGAGGAGAAGGAGAGGAGAAAGGACTTGCGTACCGGGAGTGTGGCTTCTGACGGCATTGCTCCCACTGGGCTCAGTGATGGGAGGCCAGGTGCCTTCTTAAGGCGGTCGTTCCTAGGTGAGTGTTGGGCTTACCACGACTTATGTATTGACAGCATAGGCTGCAGATGGCAACACTATTGTTAGCAGCTGACACGTTAAAAAAGCCCACACTGCGGAGCCATGTGCCGGCTTCCTGGGAGCGTCAGATGTGACCGTGCATGGTGGATGGCTCGCTCCAGATACATTTGCAGTCTGCTTTTTGCCTCCTGTGCACTGCGATTTCTGCCTGATTCTCCTCCTTCTACCCCCTATCTGCTGCTCTGTCTCTCCCTCCGAACTCCCCTCCTCTTCCTCTTTTGTGGGCACCCATGTGACATCCATCAACATTTCATCATCATCGTCATCTTCACCACCACTGACATTAGAAATCTCGGTGTAGGCAGCAACAGCGGGGATCTCCGTCTTTGGGCTGATCTGGGTAATGTCGTCAGACCGCTGGGTTTCTACCTCCTCTTCCTGATACGATGCCAAGAATGGCTGCACATCGGTAAGGTCTGGGAATGGATGGTGTGAGGAATATGGATTGTTATTTTATGTCAGCCATGTTCCTACACCAGCCATGAGCTGTCAGATAGCAGTGGTAGTGAAATCCATAGGGGGGGCCTGCTTCAAAGCACAGCCAACTGGCAGATAACTTCTTGTAGGCCACCTTTGTTTACAATTTCTCACCTCCATTCAGCCAGCCAGGAACCCAGCTCATGGAACAGGAAAAACCTCTCTGCAGGGGGTCTAGGCCATTCCCCAGTTCACTGAACATTATCAAACATCATGAAACCGGAGATTCATAAGGAATTATGAATCGCCTGTCCTTCACAGACATAAACCAGATGCATATTTGTGTCCCTTTGGGCCCTGATGAACAGGTCTGTGGTCATAGTTTGGTGGTGGGATGCCAAGGAGGGCCGATATACATATATCCCCACAGAAACCAAATAACGGTACCATGCTTGGACTCTACTAGTAGCTGGTACCCAGGCGGATTCATTGGTCCCAGAACCACCTCCCTGCAACATTCTGGTCTGGAACCATGAGCCCTTATCGATTTTGTGGCTCATGTGCTGCCAGCCCAGCAGAGGGGGTTGGAACCTTTTCAGAGGCCAGGAGGGGACGGCCGTATATACAGGTTAAAAGGCTTGTGCTAACAAACGGGGGTGTCTTTCTCGGAAGGGAGGTCACATCATGCAATGTGTTTAGAGGGACCTGCAACCAGCTGACATCACTGTTTCCCGTGTGACCACAGCTAAGAACTCATCACAACCCAAAGGACTCCAATACCTGGTAAACTGACTTTTGTTCTGCTTCACATTGTTTGTACCACACCATTTGCATTTAACACTCAGACCACTGTATATATTTTCTGTGTATATTGTGTTACTTCTAGTGAGCCCATAAGGCAATTAAATATATAATTTAATCTTGTGCTGTCCTTGTATCTCGATCACAAATCCCCACATCCGTGTTTCGGCCTAGTAATACACTACCGCGTGTTGGTTACTTACCCTATATAATCCCGTTAGTGGACCAGGCTTATATCAAACAAGGAACCGAAAAAAGAAGAAGGGCCTCACTATAATACCGTAGATAAGGGCAAACAGAGAACCAATCATGTAAACCTAAAAGTGTTGCTAAAAAACAACCATAGAATGCCCAATTAAAAATGTAAATACTTTATTGTATCATCAATTGATCAAAAATTCATAAGACATTTTCACAGAATTAATTTGGAGAACAGTCAGCAAAACAACCTGGGTGCCGTAGTCCCCCCGCTGGTGCCTCAATAACCCACCAAACAGTTGGAATACATGTAAGATGTATGTACAATATGCAGTGAGGTGATTCACGAGTAGATAATATCTGGTATATACCAGCTACAAGTGACTGTGATATTCACTTCACTGCATAGCCCAGTGGAGAGCCAGTATATAATGATGGGGCCCTAAATAGTAATATTGTAGAGAAAATAATCGCACAGTGTCCATCTAATATATTTAGATGGATACACCCATATACACTAGGTCATAAAATAGCAGGCTACAAAAAAACAGGCTCTCACACAAAAGTACCCACTGGGAACGCAAACATACCCACAGACATGATGGAGGGCTGAGACACCGGACACAGGGCAGGCTGGAACCCCGACGCGCGTTTCGCCTCAGCTTCGTCAGGAGGTTAATGAGAATGTGGTCATGACCACATTCTCATATATGTTTGCATGATTCGCCGAACATGCAAACATATGGAGCTATTCGCGCCCGCCAAATTCTTTTACATTGTGAAGAACTTTGACCCATGACACATCCATCAGTTGGTATAGGACAGCCAATTGAGACATTTCAGCACATGGACATACCCCTTACCTCTAAATAAACCTGATCTGGCCGCTATTTTACATTCAGTGTTTTGGCAGTGTAGGGAGAGGTTGCTGTATAGAGCAGGGACAGGCTATTAGGGATACCAAACGCTAGCTAATAGGGCCACAAAAGTCATTTTAAGGATTGGTATAGGTGTGCTATAGATAGGTGTGATACACAAAGGGGTGCGATATACTTTTATAATGAGTCAAAAACACATAGATCTATATAGTGATCACCTGGAAGTCAGGGGCCTAATAGGTAAGGTTTTGGACGGGTTCGCTCTTATCAGGGTGGGTGGTCTGTGGTTAGGCTATCAGGGCCAGAATAGCACCCCCCTGTAGGGCAATATCAGGGACAGTTCTTTGCCCACCCTGTCCTTCAATACCACATCATCATCTAGCCCAGGGATAGATGTTTTTTGCTTTCCCTCTGGGATTCATGGATGTGCATTGGAACCCCCCGGATTGTGGTAGGACATATGGTTTCTGATTTGGTGCCGCCGAGCACCTGATTTAGTGCCGCCGAGCACTTGTAATTGCCTACCACATCTATGCTTTTTGCTTAACTTTAATAATTAAATGTATTTTCATTTTGAGGGATATCTTTTCCATTCACACGTCTGCAAAATGGGTCCGCATCCGTTCCGCAATTTTGCGGAACGGGTGCAGATTCATTCATTTTCAATGGGGCCGCAATGTGATGTCCGCAACCGCCTTTGCGGATCCGCACTTCCACATCCGTGCTTCCGTTTATGCAACAAAATAGAACATGTCCTATTCTTGTCCGCAATTGCAGACAAGATTAGGCATTTTCTTTTATAGTGCCGGCGATGTGCAGGCCGCAAATTGCGGAATGCACTTTGCCGGTGTCCGTGTTTTGCGGATCCGCAAAACACTTACGGATGTGTTAATGGACCCTCATAGTAACATTATTAAAGATTATGTTTTATCTTTATGTATATTCTAATGGATTGCCTTCCCTGTACAATGTTATAATATACTTTCTATGTTAGAAAGTATATTATAGTGCATTTGTATTGTGCGACAGTTGTGTGCGGTTCTGCTGCTATACTGCAGGTATATAGAGGGACAAGCGTTATTGGAACAAATAATTTCTACTGGTGTGATATACCTGTCGTCCCCAAAAAACTGATTGAAGCGGGGTGTTATATACCAATATGCTTTCTTTATAGTGCATTTGGGTACTGTATAGTGCATTTGCGTATGCACGTACGCGAAAATTATATTGCCGATATTTTGCATTGAATTTTTATGGAGATCGCAAATTCGAATAATACATTTGGTATGTCACTGTCCATGTTGTGGGACTTTTTGTGCACTTCTAGTAATTATTTATTGGCTGCAAATATGAGCTGAAGGTTTTTCAGGTTGGCCTGCCATTAAAATGAATGGGACCTGCCGCGAACTTGCGGTTCGCGAACATTTGATCGCGTTCGCGCAATTGCATTCACTAACCTTCCCAGCAGATGTTCGTCCATCACTACTGGTGGCAGAATAACCGGGCTGAGAACGCGCTGTTTCATTGGGGCAGTGAAAAGGATCTCTCAGCTTGTTGCCTCTCTGTGCCCGTGTGGACAGGAGGAGTCTGTGAACACTGTACCAAGCTGACCTTACCTGCTCCTCAGGGATGGTATAATGTCACGCCTTGGTAACCAGTGACCATACCATACCTCGCTGGCTCTACGTATTTGAGGTCCGACGTCAGTTTCGAATGGCACCATTTACAGTTGTATACCATGTAGTAGGAAGCAGGAAAAAAAATCTAATGGGTTAGAATTGGGAAAAAACACAATTCTGATAAAGGTTTCTTTTTTTTTTTTTTTTTTTACACTGTACACTATGTGGTCAAATTTACCTGTTATCTTCATTCTGCAAGAGCTACTCAACCTATTATTTCACCATTCACAGTCCTGGCTGTCATCTGCCCATTAAAATCATTTAATGTCCCTTAAAATTATTTATCAAACTTTATGCTATATTTCAGTGGTTCAGGTTTTTTGTATGGTATTTTTTAGTCACAATATTTTTCAGTTTTTTATACTTTTTTTTATACTAAAGAGAAGTGTATCTTTATTTTCGATAAAAAATATTTTTTTTTTTTATTCTGTGTCCTGAACATGATTATTAAGGGCTATTATCTTGCTTGAGCTGTTGTTTACACTATGTAAAGATATGCTTTACAACAGCCCCCATGGGCCATAGACACAATGGACAAGCGGGAATAAAATCTCAGAAAAGTTAATTATATTTACATATCCCTTGAAAACCAATAAGATTTATTCACATATACAGTGCCCCTTATGAAGCTTCTATTTCAAATTTTAGTATACATTCCTGTATTTTCCTCTGATCGATTATTTTCATATTTGCATTTTAAGATTAACTCTAAATTTTCATACTTTAGGTGGATTTAGGCTAAATCATTTAATTAAACCAAATCACAATTTCATCTCAATCATGTTTATCAGAAAAACACCAGTAAACTATTGGTCGGAGTTCATGCTATTATTGGCCAACAGGAATATTTGGGCCACTTTAGCAGGTATGTGTTATAGGAGAACATTACATTACTTTACGGAAATTAAGTTGCCTTTATGACTTTGGATACAACTCATCCTGCTGACCTAGCAATGAGATACGTTCTATACATTTTTACCATTCCTCTAGTCTTTTGGCTTTTTCTCCAAATCTCTCAGGACCTATCACCTTTTCCAGCCCTACTTGAGTTTCACCAGCCAAAGGCGTCATTCCAGTCCTTTATAGGTCTGTGGATTTTTGTCCACACAGAGGCATGAGTCAGAACTGCATGAACATTCAAAAGCTGCATTTTCATTCCAACAAAGTCTATTAAAAGCTAAGAGAGTTGTATGAAAATGTATAAAAGATATCACTTAGGCACATTAACTGTCTATGGACAAGTAAACATAGAAAGTGAGGTATTTTAAAAGATTTATAAGATTTTAAGGTTTAAGGCAACTCTTTTCTCCATTTGAGATATATTAAGTTTAATATAATTGAAAAATAATGTAAACAGTAAAAAATGTATTTTAGATTGCCAATTGATTAGTGAGCTGGTCAGGAATACAGTGATCAAAAATATATTTGATCTGAAAGTTTAAGATGCCAGCGGTATCTGGCATTTACTTATCTTCTGAAGAAGATAAGTCACTGCTCTATCCAAAATCTGCCAACAGGGACCAGTTGGGAGGCCCATACACATTAGCTCACAACTAAAACTGGAGGTTTCAGCAAAGGCTACTTTCACACTGGCGTTTTGAATTCCGTTTGTGAGATCCGTTTGAGGGATCTCACAAACGGTTCAAAATGGATCAGTTCAGCCCCAATGCATTCTGAATGGATAAGGATCCATTCAGAATGCATCAGTTTGGCTTCGTTCCGCCTCCATTCGGCTCTGGATGCGGACACCATAAAGATGCTTGCACTCTGGCGATGCAGAGCCAAACGGACGGATAGTCAGGACGGATCAGTTTCGAGTTTTTACAAAAAGAATAGTGCAAATGTATGTGTTCCGAACAAGCGTTTGCATTATAGGTGCGGATCCTTCTGTGCAGATACCAGACAGATCCGCACCTAACGCAGGTGTGAAAGAAGCCTGAATATGTATGTGTTTGGACAGTATAAGCCATCAAAATCAGATCAGTGGATGTCTGTCAACATTCAGCTGTGTTTGCCAGAAACTATACAATGTACAGAGCTGGACAGAGTTGAAAGCAGACAGCATAATACATTTTGCAGTGGTCACACCGGGGTACTGCAGCTCAGCTATAATTCAGCTGAATGGGAGCCAAACTGCCTTACGACATGTCGGAAATGTCGGAAGGATTCTTCTGCTTCAGCTCCATTCACTATATGCCCGACACTTATGATTGGTGAGGGGTGTCAGACACCCACCAATTTGATATTAATTAAGGTTAATCATCAATATCTGTAGCACATGAAACCCCTTTAACCCCATAGAGACGCATGACGTACCGGTACGGCATGTTTCCCGAGTCCTTAAGGACCCATGAGGTACCGGTACGTCATGGCTTTAATTTGCGATTCCGGCGCCGCGGGGGTTAATCGGAACGGGATGCCGGCTGAAATCATTCAGCCGGCATCCCGTAACAATGCAGGGGGGGTCATTTGACCCCCCAGTATCGGCGATCGCAGAAAACCGCAGGTCAATTCAGACCTGCGGTTTTCTACGTTTCCAGTCCATTCGGGTCTCCGGTGACCCGATGAACCGGAAAAAGACTGTGATCGGTGGCGTGATTACACACTACCAATCACAGTCCGTGCATTTGGAGAGGCGGTGCTGGCCCTGGTGCTGAACGCCGCTGTCCAGGGTGCTGATTGGTGCAAGGGAGAGAGGTGCGAGATTCAAACTTCCTGCGCTCCTCTCTCCCCTCCTCTTCCTGTTCTGCACGAGCACCCGGCAGCACCGTCCAGCACCAGCTCCTGAGTTCCCCCTAATCGCCATCCATCACCCTCCTGCACCCATCGCCATCCAGGTAGGTTAGGGTCAGTGAGGGAGAGGAACCATTAGGCAGGGAAAGAAGGGAAAAGTTAGTTAGGAAAAAAAAAAAATGAACTTTTACCCTAAACTTTCTTTGTTCCATCTTTCAGACACCAGACCCCCCACTGCCACTTGCCCCCCACTTGCTGGCAATTCTGGAATCCAGATTCCCACAGTGGGGTTTACTGAAATTGACTTTTTTAGTTTTTTTTTCAGTAACTCACTGGTAAATCTGATGGTGGAGCAGATGAATCTGTACGCCCAACAGTTCGTCGCTCAAAACCCAGGCTCATTTTTGGCTAGACCCGGTGGCTGGACGCCGGTCAGTGCAGCCGAGATGAGGACATTTTGGGGCCTTGTGCTGGATATGGGTCTAGTCCAAAAACCCAGTGTCAGGCAATACTGGAGTGGGGACGTCCTATACCAGACCCCACTGTACAGTATGGTCATGACACGTCCCCGGTTTGAGGCCATCCGGAAATGTCTGCATTATTCCGATAATGCAGCATGTCCCCCCCGAGGTGATCCTGCCTATGACCGTCTGTATAAGATATGGCCGGTCATTGATCACTTTGGGGCCAAATTCATGGAGGCCTACGTACCTGGAAGGGAGGTCGCGGTTGATGAGTCTCTCGTTGCGTTCAAGGGGAGACGCAGTTCCGCCAATATATTCCCACAAAGCGGGCAAGGTATGGCGTGAAGCTATACAAAATTTGTGAGAGTACCTCAGGGTACACTTACAAATTTCGTGTGTACGAGGGGCGAGATTCCTGTATTCAACCCCAAGAATGTCTCCCCACTCTGGGTGTTAGCTGGAAACTCGTGTGGGACCTTATGTACCCACTGCTGGGTAACAGTTACCACTTGTACGTGGATAACTTTTATACCAGCATTCCCTTGTTCAGGTCCCTTGCCGCCAGATCCACGGTCGCTTGTGGGACCGTGCGGAAAAATCAACGCGGCCTCCCTGCCCACCCCCTCCAGGTACCTATCCCCAGGGGTGAGACCCGTGCACTTACCAGTGTAAACCTGTTGCTGGTCAGGTATAAGGACAAGAGGGATGTCCTTATGCTGTCCACAATCCACGGTAACAGCACCACCCCCGTCTCTGTGCGAGGTACTGCGGCAACGGTCCTCAAGCCCAATTGTATCGTCGACTACAATCGGTATATGGGAGGAGTTGATCTCTCTGATCAAGTCCTCAAGCCATATAATTCCATGCGCAAAACCTGGGCATGGTACAAAAAAGTTGCGGTCTACTTGGTACAGGTTGCCATGTACAACTCTTTTGTACTATCCCGAAGCGCTGGCAGCACAGGGACATTCCTCCAGTTCTATGAGGCAGTCCTCAAGGCACTGATCTTTTCGGACCGGGAAAGAGCAGGCCGGAGTACCTCGGGAACTGGAGGCGCCCGGATCGTCCCTGGCCAACACTTTTCAGGTGTGGTCCCCCATACTGGAAAGAAGGGACGAACCCAAAAATGGGTTGCAGAGTGTGTCACAAGAGGGGGATACGGAAGGACACCACCACTCAGTGTGACACTTGCCCCGATCATCCGGGCCTCTGCGTTATCGATTGCTTCAGGGAGTATCACACTTCCATGGAGTACTACATTTTTATAATCCCCAACAGTCCACTAGAGAACATAAAAATCTATGGCTCTCAGACTTTGGAGACACGGAAACAATTTTTTTTCCCCAAAAAAATATTAGTTTTAGAGCAGGCTCCCTCAAACTGTGGCCCTCCAGATGTTGTAAAGCTATAACTCCCAGCATGCCCAGACAACCTACAGCCATCAGCAGGGCATGGTGGGAATTGTAGTTTTACAACATCTGGAGGGCAGCAGTTTTTAGGATCCCTGCTTAGTGTCTCCAAAGTCTGAGAGCCATACATATTGGGCATCGTCGCGTGCGTAAAAGTCATCGCTATAAAAATAACAATTGACCAAACCTCTCGGATGAACAGCGTTAAAAATATAAAATAAAAATGGTGCCATAGCAAAAAATAAACTATCATTCCCAAAATGCTACAAACATGAAGTAGACATATGGGAATGTAAAGTCATCACAATTTTTGGGGGTATTACTATGTATTACAGAAGTAAAGAAACTGAAACTTAGAAATTTGCTAATTTTTCAAAATTGTTTGTAAATATGGTATTTTTTATGTAAAAAAATTAACTTTGACGAAAAAACAATCTCAGAACGGCCTGGGTAAATCAAAGCGTTTTAAAGTTATCAGCCCTTAAAGTGACACTGGTCAGATTTGCAAAAAATGGCCAAGTCCTTAAGGTGGAATAGGGCTGAGTCCTTAAGGGGTTAAAGGAATTGCTTTTGTCCTGTATTTTTGCTCTACAGATTTAGATACAGTAAAGTAAAAAAGTTACAAAGAAAAATGCATAAGGAGTCATTAGAAAATGACCTATTATTTAAATATTTTTTTTTATGTTTAACATATTTTTAAAGAATTTTTGATGATGTTATTTTAAATTTCCCATGTCACTGTCTATATTTAAACAAGGACCATAAAATCCTGCAGTTTTTACACTGGTCACTTAGCCTAATAACTGGCACGACTTCTTGGTCTGCACAGATCACTTTACTGCAGCTACCTGCATACCTTTCATTCTAATCCTGCCTGTAATGATATCACCTCTGTGTAAAGATAAGACAAGATCCACCATTCACAATAGGTGATTTTCAAAGCTTATCTATTCTTTCCTTCTACAATGACCTATGCACAAGTCACAGAGCATGCTTAGAAAACTATACCATAAAAGTCAATGACATTCCCTCCAGGCCACTGTGTCTATGGCCTATGGGGCTTTCCTAAGGCAATTTCCTTAAAGGGCTTCTGTCACCCCACAACAGTTATTTTAAATTTTTTTTGGGCTAGTTACATTTATTATAGCGCGATATATGAGAATATAATGTTGTCACTTACTTTCATGCGGCCGTTTCTTGAGAAAACGAAGTTTTATAATATGCAAATCCGGTCTCTACCAGCAAGGAGGGCGTCTACTTGCTGGTAGCCGCCGCAGAAAACCGCCCCCTCATTACGTTGATTGACAGGGCCAGCCGTGATCTCCTCCTCCGGCCGGCCCTGTCAGTATTTCAAAAATCGCGCGCCTCTGTTCATTCGGCGCCGATGACATCACATCGGCTCTGGATGCGGACACCATAAAGATGCTTGCACTCTGGCGATGCAGAGCCAAACGGACGGATAGTCAGGACGGATCAGTTTCGAGTTTTTACAAAAAGAATAGTGCAAATGTATGTGTTCCGAACAAGCGTTTGCATTATAGGTGCGGATCCTTCTGTGCAGATACCAGACAGATCCGCACCTAACGCAGGTGTGAAAGAAGCCTGAATATGTATGTGTTTGGACAGTATAAGCCATCAAAATCAGATCAGTGGATGTCTGTCAACATTCAGCTGTGTTTGCCAGAAACTATACAATGTACAGAGCTGGACAGAGTTGAAAGCAGACAGCATAATACATTTTGCAGTGGTCACACCGGGGTACTGCAGCTCAGCTATAATTCAGCTGAATGGGAGCCAAACTGCCTTACGACATGTCGGAAATGTCGGAAGGATTCTTCTGCTTCAGCTCCATTCACTATATGCCCGACACTTATGATTGGTGAGGGGTGTCAGACACCCACCAATTTGATATTAATTAAGGTTAATCATCAATATCTGTAGCACATGAAACCCCTTTAACCCCATAGAGACGCATGACGTACCGGTACGGCATGTTTCCCGAGTCCTTAAGGACCCATGAGGTACCGGTACGTCATGGCTTTAATTTGCGATTCCGGCGCCGCGGGGGTTAATCGGAACGGGATGCCGGCTGAAATCATTCAGCCGGCATCCCGTAACAATGCAGGGGGGGTCATTTGACCCCCCAGTATCGGCGATCGCAGAAAACCGCAGGTCAATTCAGACCTGCGGTTTTCTACGTTTCCAGTCCATTCGGGTCTCCGGTGACCCGATGAACCGGAAAAAGACTGTGATCGGTGGCGTGATTACACACTACCAATCACAGTCCGTGCATTTGGAGAGGCGGTGCTGGCCCTGGTGCTGAACGCCGCTGTCCAGGGTGCTGATTGGTGCAAGGGAGAGAGGTGCGAGATTCAAACTTCCTGCGCTCCTCTCTCCCCTCCTCTTCCTGTTCTGCACGAGCACCCGGCAGCACCGTCCAGCACCAGCTCCTGAGTTCCCCCTAATCGCCATCCATCACCCTCCTGCACCCATCGCCATCCAGGTAGGTTAGGGTCAGTGAGGGAGAGGAACCATTAGGCAGGGAAAGAAGGGAAAAGTTAGTTAGGAAAAAAAAAAAATGAACTTTTACCCTAAACTTTCTTTGTTCCATCTTTCAGACACCAGACCCCCCACTGCCACTTGCCCCCCACTTGCTGGCAATTCTGGAATCCAGATTCCCACAGTGGGGTTTACTGAAATTGACTTTTTTAGTTTTTTTTTCAGTAACTCACTGGTAAATCTGATGGTGGAGCAGATGAATCTGTACGCCCAACAGTTCGTCGCTCAAAACCCAGGCTCATTTTTGGCTAGACCCGGTGGCTGGACGCCGGTCAGTGCAGCCGAGATGAGGACATTTTGGGGCCTTGTGCTGGATATGGGTCTAGTCCAAAAACCCAGTGTCAGGCAATACTGGAGTGGGGACGTCCTATACCAGACCCCACTGTACAGTATGGTCATGACACGTCCCCGGTTTGAGGCCATCCGGAAATGTCTGCATTATTCCGATAATGCAGCATGTCCCCCCCGAGGTGATCCTGCCTATGACCGTCTGTATAAGATATGGCCGGTCATTGATCACTTTGGGGCCAAATTCATGGAGGCCTACGTACCTGGAAGGGAGGTCGCGGTTGATGAGTCTCTCGTTGCGTTCAAGGGGAGACGCAGTTCCGCCAATATATTCCCACAAAGCGGGCAAGGTATGGCGTGAAGCTATACAAAATTTGTGAGAGTACCTCAGGGTACACTTACAAATTTCGTGTGTACGAGGGGCGAGATTCCTGTATTCAACCCCAAGAATGTCTCCCCACTCTGGGTGTTAGCTGGAAACTCGTGTGGGACCTTATGTACCCACTGCTGGGTAACAGTTACCACTTGTACGTGGATAACTTTTATACCAGCATTCCCTTGTTCAGGTCCCTTGCCGCCAGATCCACGGTCGCTTGTGGGACCGTGCGGAAAAATCAACGCGGCCTCCCTGCCCACCCCCTCCAGGTACCTATCCCCAGGGGTGAGACCCGTGCACTTACCAGTGTAAACCTGTTGCTGGTCAGGTATAAGGACAAGAGGGATGTCCTTATGCTGTCCACAATCCACGGTAACAGCACCACCCCCGTCTCTGTGCGAGGTACTGCGGCAACGGTCCTCAAGCCCAATTGTATCGTCGACTACAATCGGTATATGGGAGGAGTTGATCTCTCTGATCAAGTCCTCAAGCCATATAATTCCATGCGCAAAACCTGGGCATGGTACAAAAAAGTTGCGGTCTACTTGGTACAGGTTGCCATGTACAACTCTTTTGTACTATCCCGAAGCGCTGGCAGCACAGGGACATTCCTCCAGTTCTATGAGGCAGTCCTCAAGGCACTGATCTTTTCGGACCGGGAAAGAGCAGGCCGGAGTACCTCGGGAACTGGAGGCGCCCGGATCGTCCCTGGCCAACACTTTTCAGGTGTGGTCCCCCATACTGGAAAGAAGGGACGAACCCAAAAATGGGTTGCAGAGTGTGTCACAAGAGGGGGATACGGAAGGACACCACCACTCAGTGTGACACTTGCCCCGATCATCCGGGCCTCTGCGTTATCGATTGCTTCAGGGAGTATCACACTTCCATGGAGTACTACATTTTTATAATCCCCAACAGTCCACTAGAGAACATAAAAATCTATGGCTCTCAGACTTTGGAGACACGGAAACAATTTTTTTTCCCCAAAAAAATATTAGTTTTAGAGCAGGCTCCCTCAAACTGTGGCCCTCCAGATGTTGTAAAGCTATAACTCCCAGCATGCCCAGACAACCTACAGCCATCAGCAGGGCATGGTGGGAATTGTAGTTTTACAACATCTGGAGGGCAGCAGTTTTTAGGATCCCTGCTTAGTGTCTCCAAAGTCTGAGAGCCATACATATTGGGCATCGTCGCGTGCGTAAAAGTCATCGCTATAAAAATAACAATTGACCAAACCTCTCGGATGAACAGCGTTAAAAATATAAAATAAAAATGGTGCCATAGCAAAAAATAAACTATCATTCCCAAAATGCTACAAACATGAAGTAGACATATGGGAATGTAAAGTCATCACAATTTTTGGGGGTATTACTATGTATTACAGAAGTAGAGAAACTGAAACTTAGAAATTTGCTAATTTTTCAAAATTGTTTGTAAATATGGTATTTTTTATGTAAAAAAATTAACTTTGACGAAAAAACAATCTCAGAACGGCCTGGGTAAATCAAAGCGTTTTAAAGTTATCAGCCCTTAAAGTGACACTGGTCAGATTTGCAAAAAATGGCCAAGTCCTTAAGGTGGAATAGGGCTGAGTCCTTAAGGGGTTAAAGGAATTGCTTTTGTCCTGTATTTTTGCTCTACAGATTTAGATACAGTAAAGTAAAAAAGTTACAAAGAAAAATGCATAAGGAGTCATTAGAAAATGACCTATTATTTAAATATTTTTTTTTATGTTTAACATATTTTTAAAGAATTTTTGATGATGTTATTTTAAATTTCCCATGTCACTGTCTATATTTAAACAAGGACCATAAAATCCTGCAGTTTTTACACTGGTCACTTAGCCTAATAACTGGCACGACTTCTTGGTCTGCACAGATCACTTTACTGCAGCTACCTGCATACCTTTCATTCTAATCCTGCCTGTAATGATATCACCTCTGTGTAAAGATAAGACAAGATCCACCATTCACAATAGGTGATTTTCAAAGCTTATCTATTCTTTCCTTCTACAATGACCTATGCACAAGTCACAGAGCATGCTTAGAAAACTATACCATAAAAGTCAATGACATTCCCTCCAGGCCACTGTGTCTATGGCCTATGGGGCTTTCCTAAGGCAATTTCCTTAAAGGGCTTCTGTCACCCCACAACAGTTATTTAAAATTTTTTTTGGGCTAGTTACATTTATTATAGCGCGATATATGAGAATATAATGTTGTCACTTACTTTCATGCGGCCGTTTCTTGAGAAAACGAAGTTTTATAATATGCAAATCCGGTCTCTACCAGCAAGGAGGGCGTCTACTTGCTGGTAGCCGCCGCAGAAAACCGCCCCCTCATTACGTTGATTGACAGGGCCAGCCGTGATCTCCTCCTCCGGCCGGCCCTGTCAGTATTTCAAAAATCGCGCGCCTCTGTTCATTCGGCGCCGATGACATCACATCGGCTCTGGATGCGGACACCATAAAGATGCTTGCACTCTGGCGATGCAGAGCCAAACGGACGGATAGTCAGGACGGATCAGTTTCGAGTTTTTACAAAAAGAATAGTGCAAATGTATGTGTTCCGAACAAGCGTTTGCATTATAGGTGCGGATCCTTCTGTGCAGATACCAGACAGATCCGCACCTAACGCAGGTGTGAAAGAAGCCTGAATATGTATGTGTTTGGACAGTATAAGCCATCAAAATCAGATCAGTGGATGTCTGTCAACATTCAGCTGTGTTTGCCAGAAACTATACAATGTACAGAGCTGGACAGAGTTGAAAGCAGACAGCATAATACATTTTGCAGTGGTCACACCGGGGTACTGCAGCTCAGCTATAATTCAGCTGAATGGGAGCCAAACTGCCTTACGACATGTCGGAAATGTCGGAAGGATTCTTCTGCTTCAGCTCCATTCACTATATGCCCGACACTTATGATTGGTGAGGGGTGTCAGACACCCACCAATTTGATATTAATTAAGGTTAATCATCAATATCTGTAGCACATGAAACCCCTTTAACCCCATAGAGACGCATGACGTACCGGTACGGCATGTTTCCCGAGTCCTTAAGGACCCATGAGGTACCGGTACGTCATGGCTTTAATTTGCGATTCCGGCGCCGCGGGGGTTAATCGGAACGGGATGCCGGCTGAAATCATTCAGCCGGCATCCCGTAACAATGCAGGGGGGGTCATTTGACCCCCCAGTATCGGCGATCGCAGAAAACCGCAGGTCAATTCAGACCTGCGGTTTTCTACGTTTCCAGTCCATTCGGGTCTCCGGTGACCCGATGAACCGGAAAAAGACTGTGATCGGTGGCGTGATTACACACTACCAATCACAGTCCGTGCATTTGGAGAGGCGGTGCTGGCCCTGGTGCTGAACGCCGCTGTCCAGGGTGCTGATTGGTGCAAGGGAGAGAGGTGCGAGATTCAAACTTCCTGCGCTCCTCTCTCCCCTCCTCTTCCTGTTCTGCACGAGCACCCGGCAGCACCGTCCAGCACCAGCTCCTGAGTTCCCCCTAATCGCCATCCATCACCCTCCTGCACCCATCGCCATCCAGGTAGGTTAGGGTCAGTGAGGGAGAGGAACCATTAGGCAGGGAAAGAAGGGAAAAGTTAGTTAGGAAAAAAAAAAAATGAACTTTTACCCTAAACTTTCTTTGTTCCATCTTTCAGACACCAGACCCCCCACTGCCACTTGCCCCCCACTTGCTGGCAATTCTGGAATCCAGATTCCCACAGTGGGGTTTACTGAAATTGACTTTTTTAGTTTTTTTTTCAGTAACTCACTGGTAAATCTGATGGTGGAGCAGATGAATCTGTACGCCCAACAGTTCGTCGCTCAAAACCCAGGCTCATTTTTGGCTAGACCCGGTGGCTGGACGCCGGTCAGTGCAGCCGAGATGAGGACATTTTGGGGCCTTGTGCTGGATATGGGTCTAGTCCAAAAACCCAGTGTCAGGCAATACTGGAGTGGGGACGTCCTATACCAGACCCCACTGTACAGTATGGTCATGACACGTCCCCGGTTTGAGGCCATCCGGAAATGTCTGCATTATTCCGATAATGCAGCATGTCCCCCCCGAGGTGATCCTGCCTATGACCGTCTGTATAAGATATGGCCGGTCATTGATCACTTTGGGGCCAAATTCATGGAGGCCTACGTACCTGGAAGGGAGGTCGCGGTTGATGAGTCTCTCGTTGCGTTCAAGGGGAGACGCAGTTCCGCCAATATATTCCCACAAAGCGGGCAAGGTATGGCGTGAAGCTATACAAAATTTGTGAGAGTACCTCAGGGTACACTTACAAATTTCGTGTGTACGAGGGGCGAGATTCCTGTATTCAACCCCAAGAATGTCTCCCCACTCTGGGTGTTAGCTGGAAACTCGTGTGGGACCTTATGTACCCACTGCTGGGTAACAGTTACCACTTGTACGTGGATAACTTTTATACCAGCATTCCCTTGTTCAGGTCCCTTGCCGCCAGATCCACGGTCGCTTGTGGGACCGTGCGGAAAAATCAACGCGGCCTCCCTGCCCACCCCCTCCAGGTACCTATCCCCAGGGGTGAGACCCGTGCACTTACCAGTGTAAACCTGTTGCTGGTCAGGTATAAGGACAAGAGGGATGTCCTTATGCTGTCCACAATCCACGGTAACAGCACCACCCCCGTCTCTGTGCGAGGTACTGCGGCAACGGTCCTCAAGCCCAATTGTATCGTCGACTACAATCGGTATATGGGAGGAGTTGATCTCTCTGATCAAGTCCTCAAGCCATATAATTCCATGCGCAAAACCTGGGCATGGTACAAAAAAGTTGCGGTCTACTTGGTACAGGTTGCCATGTACAACTCTTTTGTACTATCCCGAAGCGCTGGCAGCACAGGGACATTCCTCCAGTTCTATGAGGCAGTCCTCAAGGCACTGATCTTTTCGGACCGGGAAAGAGCAGGCCGGAGTACCTCGGGAACTGGAGGCGCCCGGATCGTCCCTGGCCAACACTTTTCAGGTGTGGTCCCCCATACTGGAAAGAAGGGACGAACCCAAAAATGGGTTGCAGAGTGTGTCACAAGAGGGGGATACGGAAGGACACCACCACTCAGTGTGACACTTGCCCCGATCATCCGGGCCTCTGCGTTATCGATTGCTTCAGGGAGTATCACACTTCCATGGAGTACTACATTTTTATAATCCCCAACAGTCCACTAGAGAACATAAAAATCTATGGCTCTCAGACTTTGGAGACACGGAAACAATTTTTTTTCCCCAAAAAAATATTAGTTTTAGAGCAGGCTCCCTCAAACTGTGGCCCTCCAGATGTTGTAAAGCTATAACTCCCAGCATGCCCAGACAACCTACAGCCATCAGCAGGGCATGGTGGGAATTGTAGTTTTACAACATCTGGAGGGCAGCAGTTTTTAGGATCCCTGCTTAGTGTCTCCAAAGTCTGAGAGCCATACATATTGGGCATCGTCGCGTGCGTAAAAGTCATCGCTATAAAAATAACAATTGACCAAACCTCTCGGATGAACAGCGTTAAAAATATAAAATAAAAATGGTGCCATAGCAAAAAATAAACTATCATTCCCAAAATGCTACAAACATGAAGTAGACATATGGGAATGTAAAGTCATCACAATTTTTGGGGGTATTACTATGTATTACAGAAGTAGAGAAACTGAAACTTAGAAATTTGCTAATTTTTCAAAATTGTTTGTAAATATGGTATTTTTTATGTAAAAAAATTAACTTTGACGAAAAAACAATCTCAGAACGGCCTGGGTAAATCAAAGCGTTTTAAAGTTATCAGCCCTTAAAGTGACACTGGTCAGATTTGCAAAAAATGGCCAAGTCCTTAAGGTGGAATAGGGCTGAGTCCTTAAGGGGTTAAAGGAATTGCTTTTGTCCTGTATTTTTGCTCTACAGATTTAGATACAGTAAAGTAAAAAAGTTACAAAGAAAAATGCATAAGGAGTCATTAGAAAATGACCTATTATTTAAATATTTTTTTTTATGTTTAACATATTTTTAAAGAATTTTTGATGATGTTATTTTAAATTTCCCATGTCACTGTCTATATTTAAACAAGGACCATAAAATCCTGCAGTTTTTACACTGGTCACTTAGCCTAATAACTGGCACGACTTCTTGGTCTGCACAGATCACTTTACTGCAGCTACCTGCATACCTTTCATTCTAATCCTGCCTGTAATGATATCACCTCTGTGTAAAGATAAGACAAGATCCACCATTCACAATAGGTGATTTTCAAAGCTTATCTATTCTTTCCTTCTACAATGACCTATGCACAAGTCACAGAGCATGCTTAGAAAACTATACCATAAAAGTCAATGACATTCCCTCCAGGCCACTGTGTCTATGGCCTATGGGGCTTTCCTAAGGCAATTTCCTTAAAGGGCTTCTGTCACCCCACAACAGTTATTTTAAATTTTTTTTGGGCTAGTTACATTTATTATAGCGCGATATATGAGAATATAATGTTGTCACTTACTTTCATGCGGCCGTTTCTTGAGAAAACGAAGTTTTATAATATGCAAATCCGGTCTCTACCAGCAAGGAGGGCGTCTACTTGCTGGTAGCCGCCGCAGAAAACCGCCCCCTCATTACGTTGATTGACAGGGCCAGCCGTGATCTCCTCCTCCGGCCGGCCCTGTCAGTATTTCAAAAATCGCGCGCCTCTGTTCATTCGGCGCCGATGACATCACCGAAAGAGAAGATGTCATCGGCGCAGGCGCAGTGAGGGAGTTCTGAGGAGACGAGCCTTCTCATCTCAGAGCGCCTGCGCCAAATGAACAGAGGCGCGCGATTTTTGAAATACTGACAGGGCCGGCCGGAGGAGGAGATCACGGCTGGCCCTGTTAATCAACACGACGAGGGGGCGGTTTTCTGCGGCGGCTACCAGCAAGTTGACGCCCTACTTGCTGGTAGAGACCGGATTTGCATATTATAAAACTTCGTTTTCTCAAGAAACAGCCGCATGAAAGTAAGTGACAACATTATATTCTCATATATCGCGCTATAATGAATGTAACCAAAAAAAAAAAATGACTGTTGTGGGGTGACAGAAGCCCTTTAATGCTTTCTAAATGTTACAGCTCAGGCAAGATGTCAGACCCCATAATCATGTTCGGGAAACAGAATAAATAAATGTGCAATCAGAAAATAAAAACTGATTAGAAAAAAAGGTGTTACTATCTGGTTTGAACAGGCAGATACCATTTTTGGTGATACATTTCCTTTAAAGATATTATCTAAGCTGTACAAATGCCATTTAAATTGGCCATTGACAACTTTAGATGTAGGTCACCTAAACCTACTGATTTCAGCCTCATTGGCCAGCCATCTAATGTATGTGGGAGACGGCAAAGCCCAGCACTAAACAGAGGGCACACTTTTAAGTAGCACAATATGGTGGGTACACTATAGGTTGCTTGTTATGCAGGCAGTACACTTACAGCTAAATAGGGGACACACCATGACTTGCACTGAATAGAGGGTACACTGTAATTTGATTTTTAAGGTACCCTTTTATATCTTGTTTAAACTGGTATAGACAAATGAAGTGGACATTTATTGTGCGGGTCATCTAATTAATGTTGAGCAAATCAAAACATCTTAAGCAGAATTTGGTTTGAAGTTTAGGAAAAATGTTATTCGACAAATCGGGTTTTCCTAAAATTGCAGCTGTACGTGTTACAAAGTGAAAGTAAGAAGCCCGGTCCTATAAAACCCTGATTCCGTGCAGTGTCCGCCATTGTCCTGTGACCTGAGCATTGGGAGAGATGTGGCTAGCACCCATGTGCTAGTGACAGTGTTGCTGCAATAATTCAGCGGCCATTTTTGATCCATCCACCATGTTCAGCCAACTAGTGAATCCTAATAATTTTTAAATAAAAATACCACTAGGTTCATAATAGGGAGGGATCCTGGGCTTATGGAGAGATCCACATGGGATTATGGACATCCCTGTTGTGGATCCCTCAAGTGTATTGCCGTGTACCATCTCTGGTACCATCACACAGGAGGGCAGGGGCTGCTCCACATGCTAGTGGGTTCCATTCCTAAATGCCTGACCAATATCAGTGTAAATGCTTAGACGCTGACATTAAATTTACGCCGGCGGTCTAAGCATTCACACTTAAATTGGCCCACCAAGTGGGAAGAATATAATTAGTCCTGGGTATAATATAATTGGCCTGGGTATACCTTATTTATAGTGATTTGTGACTTATTAATTTGGAACAAATCTAATTTCTTAGCAAATTCGGGCGAACTTTGCTCATCTCTACAAAAATTACTAAAATAAAATGCTATGCACCCTCCACAATTCAGGGATGAAGCTAAGGGCTCTTCCACACCTGCGTTCTTGTCTTCCGGCATAGAGTTCCGTCGTCGGGGCTCTATGCCGGAAGAATCCTGATCAGGATTATCCTAATGCATTCTGAATGGAGTGAAATCCGTTCAGGATGCATCAGGATGTCTTCAGTTCCTGAACGGAACGTTTTTTGGCCGGAGAAAATACCGCAGCATGCTGCGCTTTTTTCTCCGGCCAAAAAACCCGAAGACTTGCCGCAAGGCCGGATCCGGAATGAATGCCCATTGAAAGGCATTGATCCGGATCCGGCCTTAATCTAAACGTCGTTTCGGCGCATTGCCGGATACAACGTTTAGCTTTTTTAGAGTGGTTACCATGGCTGCCAGGACGCTAAAGTCCTGGCAGCCAGGGTAAAGTGTAGCGGGGAGCGGGGGAGCAGCATACTTACCATCCGTGCGGCTCCCGGGGTGCTCCAGAGTGACATCAGGGCGCCCCAGGCGCATGGATGACGTGATCGCATGGGGCGCTCTGACGTCATTCTGGAGTGCCTCGGGAGCCGCACGGATGGTAAGTATACTGCTCACCCGCTCCCCGCTCCTACTATGGCACCCAGAACTTTAATAGCGTCCTGGGTGCCATAGTAACACTGAAAGCATTTTGAAGACGGATCCGTCTTCAAATGCTTTCAGTACACTTGCGTTTTTCCGGATCCGGCGTGTAATTCTGGCAAGTGGAGTACACGCCGGATCCGGACAACGCAAGTGTGAAAGAGGCCTTATACACCTGTAATTATATTCTTACAAATGAATACACTAAATAAGTAACAGTTCCAAGTCATACTGTATGAAGCCAAGATCTGTCATTTACTGTTGATCACATTACACCTGTTCACTTCTAGAGTTTAGCCTAATCCTGTTAACTGGAAAAGATTATGCTTTTAACACAGACCACAGACTTGTGGATCAAGCAATTCAACTAAGTTTTTGTCTTATCTGGTAGCTATGTTTAAATTATATTTTTAAGATACTTACAAAGCCAAATATATAAGACAAGACAACGAAGACAATCCCAGATAAACGCACTAATAGTTCCAAAGGAATTACAAAAAATATTAATTGTAATAATATTAAAAATATCAGCAGCTCAACAAAAACATTTTTCCCAAGAAGAAATCTATTTATGTCCTTCTGTGTAAAATCAGGCATAGAGAAAGGTACATTGGAGTCCAAAAATGAATTTGGGTACCATATTATTGCACTGCACAAAACACAGAGTTTGCACAGATATATACAAAAATGATGTTGTTCTTGTTGTTCTTATCTGCTTTTGCTCTTAAAGAACTAGCTGCAGATGTGAGGTTGCCTTAGCTATTTTTCTAGCGTGGCTATATAAGCCTGTTCAAAAGGCAATAAAGCATCTCTGCCAATCTACTGTGTGAAAATAATAATAATGCAGTGCTCATTGATGTGTTCTCTTTACTGTTTACCTACTTAGTGTGCACATTTCTGTACTAGGTGTTCTCTCTCTCTTTATGTGATTCTCTCTCCAAACCAATTTTTTTTTTTAAATCGTCAAACTTCAAACTAAATGAAACTTGTCTTGTTCGCTCATCTCTACTCAGCATCATACTATTACAGACAATTTCCTTAATGGATTGCCACTGAATTATGAAGCATCTTCCCTTTTCACTCTGAAATGTCCAGGAACTATTGAGAAAATAGGTTTTCCAGTACAGACGATCTTTAAAAAAATAAATAAAATGAAAGAATCTTCTTGATCCATTGATTCTCCATAATAAATAATTGCACAGTTGAGTTACATTATTATTATTACCACCAGCTAACATCTAGAGTATCCACCGTGTGCAGCACATACCACAGCTTGATAGGCTGGGAGTGACTTAGTAAGGTCCTGGTAGGTTGTTACAGGTATCTCTACCCATGTGACTTCAGTGCATCTCACAGCTGCTGGAAGGTGCATGGGGGAGCATCCATAAAGTGAACATGACGATCAAGGTGGTCCCATAGATGATTAATTAGGTTCAAGTCAGGGTAATTAGGGGGCTAGGGTAGAACTTGAAAGTCTTGGTCATGCTCTTCTAACCATTGTCATAAATTTCTAGTTGTGTGACATGTCACATTGTCTTGCTTCACCCTGGGGAAGACAATTAGCAAATATGGGTATACGTGATCTGAAAGGAAGGATTAATACCCAAATCAGTTAAGAGTGCCTTCCACATGAATAAGTGGGTCCAGAGAATGCCAATAAATCATTCCCCAGACCATAACACTGCCAGCGCCAGCTTGTGTTCTTCCAGCAATGGTTGCAGGGTGTTTGTTCTTTGATGTTTCTCACCTGACATGCCAAGGTGACTCAACGGAGGCAACAACCCTTTCCCATTCAGTGAAGGTCCAATTCCGATACTTCAGAGAATATTGAAGCCTTTTCTACCAAAGCAACATTGTTAGCAGTGGTGTAATGCCCATCTGTCTGCTTTAGAGCACTATACGCAGTAGGGCTCGCTGAACTGTTGTTTTAGACACACATCTGGTAGTCCCCTGGTTCATTTTGGCGCTGTGCTCCTCTGTAGAGTGTCGGTCTGCCCTCGCACACTGTTGGAGCCAACATTCACCTCTCATGGCACGTGGTGCTCTGCAATTTTTCACGTTCTGTATTCACAATGGTGCCATTTGTCCACTCACAATACACTTTCACCACAACAATGTGTGAACAGTTCACAAATAGAGATGACCTTGTGGTTTGCCCGGCAGTCTTTTCGAGACGAACTTCGCTGGTTCGTGATTCGCCGAACATGCAAACATATGCGATATTCACATGCAACATATTTTTTTTTTGCAATCGCGCCGAACTTGACAGATCCATCAGGTGGGACAGGACAGCCAAATGAGACGTTTCAGCACATGGACACACCCCCAACCCTATAAAAGAACCCGATCTGGCAGCCATTTTACATTATGTGTTTTGCCAGTGTAGGGAGAGGTTGCATTTTGGAGCAGTGACAGTTATAGACACTAAACGCTAGCTAATAGGGCCGCAAAAGTCCTTTTAAGGACTGGTATAGGTGTGCTATAAGGACTGGTTTAGGTGTGCTATAGAGAGGTGTGATATAGAGGGGTGTGATATACTTATAATATACTTTCTAACAAAGAAATTATATTATAGTGTATTTATATTCTGCAGTTGTTGTGTGCAATTCTCCTACGATACCACAGCTAGATTGAGGGACAAACGCTATTGGAGTAACTAATTGCAACGGGTGTGATATAATTGTTTGCCCTAAAAAAAACAGCTTGAAAGCTGCGATATACATTCTTCCACAAAATCCTGATTAAGGGGTGCTATATACCTGTTTCCGCCAAATGCTGATTGAGGGATGCTATATACTTGTCTCCGCCAAATACCAATTGAGGGGTGCTATATACCTGTTTCCGCCAAATACTGATTGAGGGGTGTCATATACCTTTTTCCACAAAATACTGATTAAGGGGTGCTATTGCTATACACCTTCTTCCACCAAATACTGATTGAGGGCTGCAATACACCTGCTTCCACTAAATACTAATTGAGGGTTGCCATATACCTGTTTCCTGCCAAATACTGATTGAGGAGTGCCATATACCTTCTTCCACAAAATACTGATTGAAGGGTGCTATTGCTATATACCTTCTTCCACAAAATACTGATTGAGGGCTGCGATACACCTGCTTCCACAAAATACTGATTGAGGTGTGCGAAATAACTGTTTCAGCCAAATACTGATTGAGGGGTGCTATATACCTATTTACGCCAAATACTGATTGAGGGGTGCTATATACCAGTTTCCTCCAAATACTGATTGAGGGGTGCTATATACTTTCTTCCCCAAAATACTGATTATGGGGTGCTATTGCTATATACCTTCTTCCACCAAAAACTGATTGAGGGCTGCGATACACCTGTTTCCGCCAAATACTGATTGAGCGGTGCCATATACCTTCTTCCACTAAATACTGATTGAGGGGTGCTATTGCCATATATATTTTTCCACCAAATACTGATTGAGGGCTGCAATATACATTCCCCCACTAATACTGCTCTTCTCTACAGACTTAGGCTATATGCACATGACCGTATGTGTTTTGCAATGGAACTCCACCTTGTATATGCTTGATAGGCTGCTCCAGCAAAAACGTGCTGTTAACGACTACCTGTACGAACTTTGTAGCAGGAAAGGTTCTGGGGAGCTTGGTTTTTTGTCACCGCGCCAGTGGCTGCTCATGCGCGATGCATACAGACTTCTGCGGCTATTTGATGAGATCACCAAACTGATCAGTCGCAGCCAGGGCGCCATCAGTGACATTATACCTTATGCCTTCTTTCTGGAGTGTGTTGTGTCATTGATCAAGACATCGGGGAGCAGGAGCTGGAGGATGAGGAAGTCGCAATGCTGAATGAAGTCCCGGGGGGGGGGGGCTACTCCATCTGAAACAAGTCAGCAGGAGTCTGAAGAGGAGTCAGAGGAGGGTGTTGGCTGGGGGGAGGAAGAGGAGGAGGAGGAACAAGAAGAGCAGGCTTTAAACTTTTCCGGGATCCCTGGTGTTGTCAGTGGCTGGGGAGAGGATCCCGAGGACGACATTCTACTGGGTGATAAGCAGGAACCAGGGCGCTCCACCGCTTCCAATTTAGTGCAAATGGGGGACTTCATGCTTCAGTGTTTGAAGACGGACCCCTGTATAAAAAGCATAAAGGTCAAGGACCTATACTGGGTGGCAACGTACTTAGTACAAACTCAAAATGGCGGACATGTTACCAGCATCACAGAGGGCTGTCAGAATGCAGCATTTCCAGGCCTTGCTACGAAATGCTGCATTCTGCTGTTGCAGGCGCTGGCAGAGGAATTTCCGCCCACAGCTAAACAGGTGCGGGTACCAATCCTACCGCACCTGCAAAAAGAGGTTAATTTGAAGATGTGTTGGTCACTTCAGATATAAGATCATTTTTACAGCCAACACATCAACAGCCGCCCTCCGGATACAGCCTCAGGGAACGCCTAGACCGACAGGTGTCCGATTACATTGGGTTAATGGCCAATGTGGACACTCTGAGAAGCGAGGAACCCCTTGACTACTGGGTGTGCAGGCTTGGCCTGTGGCCAGAGCTGGCACAATTTTCCATGGAACTCTTGGCTCGCCCCTCATCGAGTGTCCTGTCCGAAAGGACGTTCAGCGCAGCAGGGGAGATTGTGACCGAAAAGCGCACTCGCCTACCTCACGACAGTGTGGACTACCTCAAAATTGTAAAAATGAATGAAGCAAGGATCTCAGAGGAATTCAACACCTGTGATGAACACGTGTAATTGAATTTCCTCATGCCAGACCACACATATCAGCCACCACCCAGAACAAAGAATGGCCCTTGCCTTATGTATATACAGTGGCAATAAAGGCCTTTTATGTCACGTGAATGCCTATTGCCTAATTTTTGGGGCCTGTACTGGCCGACAGTTACATTTTTATCCTTTGAACAACCAATGTAACTCCAGACACAGAATCCAAAGTTCTTTGCTGTCAGCTGAATGCCTATTGCTTCATTTTGGGGGCCTGTACTAGCCGACAGTTACATTTTTATCCTGTGACCGCGTAATGTACCTCCAGCCACACAATCCAAAGTTCTTTGCTGTCAGATGAATGCCTATTGCCAAATTTTTGGGACCTGTACTGACCGACAGTTCAATTTTTTATCTCTAGCCACATAATCACACCCTTGTCTCACTCCTCTGCCTTTCATTTTGGTGGCGTACGAGCCACATTCACCATAAGGACCTTTTAATGTCACAGGGTCAAATGAATGTGCCCCCCACCCCATACTGTGCCCCACTTTATACTCTGCATTGCGCCCTCTTACCACACCCTGTGCAGTGCCCCTAGTCATTCCCTGTACTTATACTCTTTTATCCGGTCATGGTATGACGGTGTTATTCGTTCACTGTACAGAGGTGTTTTCTGGTCAATGTATGGCGGTGGTATCCAATAACTGGATGGCCATTCCCTGCCCACGCCATCCATTTTTAGACCTGGCATGAGCAGTAAAAGTATGCAGATTACGGTGCTAAGGACCTTTGCACCACAATGTGTCAGAAATACATAGACGTATTTCTATATAATAAATGACCACCTAATTGTATTATTATTCGAGGATAGGGCTAATATCTTTATATTATATAGATTCTAGTGTATTATACTGTGCCCTGTATTTCCTAGTAGAAAATGATCCTTGGTAAATACAGTCCTCATCCCTGACCACCAGGACCAGGTAGCGCTCTATAAGTACATGGCGGCCTTCCTCCTCCGCCACGATGCTCCGATGTGTACTGGTGCTTATTCTGACACTAGGGCTGGATTGACATTCTATTTTTGCTATCCATTTAATGTAAAAAAATGTATGCGTTAACAGATGCCTCAGACTGGTGCCGTACAGAAGCGTCCGTTCAACATACAGTTTTATGGTAGAAAAAAATTGTACGTTAACGTATGCATTTTTTTAATGGACTCTGCAGGATACAAAAACGTGCAGTGCTGCACATTTGTATACATCAAACCGACAGGAAATAAAATATTTCTAGGCTCTGGCAGGGCACATTTTTGAGAGTTTCCCTTTAAGACACATAAAAATGGCCCCTGATTAACCACCTCCGGACCGCCTAACGCAGATCTGCGGTCCGGAGGTGGCAGCCCTGTGCACAGTCACGCATATATGCGTCATCTCGCGAGGGCCGGGATTTCCTGTGAACGCGCGCACACAGGCGCGCGTGCTTACAGGAACGGAAGGTAAGCAAGTGGATCTCCAGCCTGCCAGCAGCGATCGCTCGCTGGAGATCTGATTTTTTTAACCCCTAACAGGTATATTAGACGCTGTTTTGATAACAGCGTCTAATATACCTGCTACCTGGTCCTCTGGTGGTCCCTTTTGTTAGGATCGACCACCAGAGGACACAGGCAGCTCAGTACAGTCGCACCAAACACCACTACACTACACCCCCCCTCCCCTGTCACTTATTAACCCTTTATGAACCACTGATCACCCCATATAGACTCCCTAATCACCCCCCTGTCATTGATCACCCCCCTGTCATTGATCACCCCCCTGTCAGGATCCATTCAGACGTCCGTATGATTTTTACGGATCCACGGATACATGGATCGGATCCGCAAAACGCATACGGACGTATGAATGGAGCCTTACAGGGGGGTGATCAATGACAAGTGGGTGATCACGCATATAGACTTCCTGATCACTTCCCTGTCATTGATCACCCCTCTGTCATTGATCACCCCCCTGTAAGGCTCCATTCAGACGTCCGCATGATTTTTACGGATCCACTGATACATGGATCGGATCCGCAAAACACATGCGGACGTCTGAATGGAGCCTTACAGGGGGGTGATCAATGAAAGGGGGTTGATCACCCCATATAGACTCCTTGATCACCCCCCTGTCATTGATCACCCCCCTGTAAGGCTCCATTCAGACGTCCGCATGTGTTTTGCGGATCCGATCCATGTACCCGTGGATCCGTAAAAAATCATATGGACGTCTGAATGGAGCCTTACAGGGGGGTGATCAGGGAGTCTATATGGGTGATCACCCCTCTGTCATTGATTACCCCCCCGTAAGGCTCCATTCAGACGTCCGCATGTGTTTTGCGGATCCGATCCATGTATCCATGGATCCGCAAAAATCATACGGACGTCTGAATGGAGCCTTACAGGGGGGGTGATCAGTGACAGGGGGGTGATCACCCTGATCACCCCCTGCCATTGATCACCCCCCTGTAAGGCTTCATTCAGATGTCCGCATGTGTTTTGCGGATCCGATCCATGTATCCATGGATCCGTAAAAATCATACGGACGTCTGAATGGAGCCTTACAGGGGGGTGATCAATGACAGAGGGGTGATCACGCATATACACTCCCTGATCACCCCCTGTCATTGATCACCCCCCTGTCATTGATCACCCCCCCCCCCCCTCGTAAGGCTCCATTCAGACATTTTTTGGGCCCAAGTTAGCGGAAATTTTTTGTTTGTTTTTGTTTTTTCTTACTAAGTCTCATATTCCACTAACTTGTGTCAAAAAATAAAATCTCACATGAACTCACCATACCCCTCACGGAATCCAAATGCGTAAACATTTTTAGACATTTATATTCCAGACTTCTTCTCACGCTTTAGGGCCCCTAAAAAGCCAGGGCAGTATAAATACCCCACATGTGACCCCATTTCGGAAAGAAGACACCCCAAGGTATTCCGTGAGGGGCATATTGAGTCCATGAAAGATTGAAATTTTTGTCCTAAGTTAGCGGAAAGTGAGACTTTGTGAGAAAAAAACAAAAAAAATCAATTTCCGCTAACTTATGCAAAAAATAAAATAAAAATTTCTATGAACTTGCCAGGCCCCTCATTGGATACCTTGGGGTGTCTTCTTTCCAAAATGGGGTCACATGTGGGGTATTTATACTGCCCTGGCTTTTTGGGGGCCCGAAAGTGTGAGAAGAAGTCTGGGATCCAAATGTCTAAAAATGCCCTCCTAAAAGGAATTTGGGCACCTTTGCGCATCTAGGCTGCAAAAAAGTGTCACACATGTGGTATCGCCATACTCAGGAGAAGTTGGGCAATGTGTTTTGGGGTGTCATTTTACATATACCCATGCTGAGTGAGATATATATCTTGGTCAAATGCCAACTTTGTATAAAAAAAATGGGAAAAGTTTTCTTTTGCCAAGATATTTCTCTCACCCAGCATGGGTATATGTAAAATGACACCCCAAAACACATTCCCCAACTTCTCCTGAGTACGGCGATACCAGATGTGTGACACTTTTTTTCAGCCAAGGTGGGCAAAGGGGCACATATTCCAAAGAGCACCTTTCGGATTTCACAGGCCATTTTTTACAGATTTTGATTGCAAGGTACTTCTTACACATTTGGGCCCCTTTAATTGCCAGGGCAGTATAACTACGCCACAAGTGACCCCATTTTGGAAAGAAGACACCCCAAGGTATTCCGTGAGGGGCATGGCGAGTTCCTAGAATTTTTTTTTTTTTGTCACAAGTTAGCGGAAAATGATGATTTTTCTTTTTTTTTTTCTTTTTTCCTTACAAAGTCTCATATTCCACTAACTTGTGACAAAAAATAAAAAATTCTAGGAACTCGCCATGCCCCTCACGGAATACCTTGGGGTGTCTTCTTTCCAAAATGGGGTCACTTGTGGGGTAGTTATACTGCCCTGGCAATTTAGGGGCCCATATGTGTGAGAAGTACTTTGCAATCAAAATGTGTAAAAAATGGCCTGCGAAATCCGAAAGGTGCACTTTGGAATATGTGCCCCTTTGCCCACCTTGGCTGCAAAAAAGTGTGACACATCTGGTATCGTCGTACTCAGGAGAAGTTGAGGAATGTGTTTTAGGGTGTCATTTTACATATACCCATGCTGGGTGAGAAAAATATCTTGGTCAAATGCCAACTTTGTATAAAAAAATTGGAAAAGTTGTCTTTTACCAAGATATTTCTCTCACCCAGCATGGGTATATGTAAAATGACACCCCAAAACACATTCCCCAACTTCTCCTGAGTACGGCGATACCAGATGTGTGACACTTTTTTGCTGCCAAGGTGGGCAAAGGGGCACATATTCCAAAGTGCATCTTTCGGATTTCACCGGTCATTTTTTACAGATTTTGATTGCAAAGTACTTCTCACACATATGGGCCCCTAAATTGCCAGGGCAGTATAACTACCCCACAAGTGACCCCATTTTGGAAAGAAGACACCCCAAGGTATTCCGTGAGGGGCATGGCAAGTTCCTAGAATTTTTTAATTTTTGTCGCAAGTTAGTGGAATATGAGACTTTGTAAGAAAAAAATAAAAATAAAAAATCATCATCATTTTCCGCTAACTTGTGACAAAAAATAAAAAGTTCTATGAACTCACTATGCCCATCAGCGAATACCTTAGGGTGTCTACTTTCCGAAATGGGGTCATTTGTGGGGTTTTTCTACTGTTTGGGCATTGTAGAACCTCAGGAAACATGACAGGTGCTCAGAAAGTCAGAGCTGCTTCAAAAAGCGGAAATTCACATTTTTGTACCGTAGTTTGTAAACGCTATAACTTTTACCCAAACCATTTTTTTTTTTTGCCCAAACATTTTTTTTTAATCAAAGACATGTCGAACTATAAATTTAGCGAAAAATTTATATATGTATGTCGTTTTTTTTTGCAAAATTTTACAGCTGAAAGTGAAAAATGTCATTTTTTTGCAAAAAAAATCGTTACATTTCGATTAATAACAAAAAAAGTAAAAATGTCAGCAGCAATGAAATACCACCAAATGAAAGCTCTATTAGTGAGAAGAAAAGGAGGTAAAATTCATTTGGGTGGTAAGTTGCATGACCGAGCGATAAACGGTGAAAGTAGTGTAGTGCAGAAGTGTAAAAAGTGCTCTGGTCATGAAGGGGGTTTCAGCTAGCGGGGCTGAAGTGGTTAAAATGCTTTTTTTTTGTGGGAATTTTTGCCAATGATCCCATTCTGGTATATCACTGCTTATGTTGTGGGACTATTTGTGTACTTCTAGTTAGTGTTTGCTGGATGCAAATATAACCTGAAGGTTTTTCAGTTCCGCCTGCCATTAAAGTGAATGGGGTCCGCCGGGAACGCGCGGTTTGCGAACATTTGATCGCAAGCGCGAATCGTCCAGGCCGATGTTCGTCAAACTGCACAGTTTCAGAAATACTGCCACCCTTGATCAGAAAAAAAATAATTCCTTTTTTATTCTGATAAGTGGCCCCTTTTTCACCCATGACAGCAACTTGGTCTATTTGTGCAGACAGCCTATCACTTATGTTCCTTTTTGGGCTATACGCTACAAATGTCAAAATTACGATGTGATCATACTAATATGAGTCTGACTGTATTTGGAGCTTCATGTTCTGGCTGTTGCTTAGCAATGCAGGTGTATGAGAATGTATGGATGACACATGCAGAAAGTTGGCTGTCACCCACAATATGGCCCAGTATTGACACTCAAGCACTTTAATTCTAGCATTAAACATTGGGCAAGAAGGCTGACATTCCCTATAGCTGAAAAAAGGTTAGCAAGTCAATTTTTATTTTCTATTTATTTTTATTTACGAAGTTTAATGAAAGTTTTCACTACGTATGGCCATTGGATGGCACTGCTTCTATTCTAAATAACAACTTTATATTAACCCCTTCCTGTTGTAAGCAATTTTCAAATATATATATTTTTTTCTCCTTGCTTTCCAAAAGCCATAACATTTTTATTTTTCTGTTCACGTAGCTGTATGAAGGCGTGTTTTTCTGGGATGAGTTGTACTTTCTAATATGACTATTTAATATTCCATATTATGTATTGGACGCTGTAAAAAATTATTAATGGCGTGGAATGGAAAAATGCAATAACCACAATTCTAAATATGGTGTATACCTTTTAATATGCTTTAATAATTTTTTAAAACGTAAAGAAACATTATTTGCATTGCCTTTTTTTGTATTTGTGTATACTGTCCACAGCTTTAGATCGCTGAGGATAGTGATTGGCGGCAGCGGTCACATCCTATACCCAGGCAGGTCACCCTGCTGTTTAAAAAATAAAGATGTGATAGCACTTCATATACTGTAGGAGTTGTCCAACATTTCTAAATATCTTGGACAACCCCTTTAAAATGTGTGTTATTAAAAATAAAACTGTTATAAGTTGAAATGCGGAGATAAAAAAAAAAAAAAGCGAAAAACCTTAAAAGTGTTATCCAAGACTATTAAATTCCCCCCATATGCCCTGGCCCCTCACAATGAATATACTTACCCGGGTTCCTTCTTCTTGCACCGCTCCTGGTCCACGCACCGCTGCTGATGCTTCCCACTAGTGCGCGGATGAAAACATCCGGTGTCAGGGGGGGAGCAGCGAATGGAAGGCTGTGAATGGGACGAGCCTCCCTAGGTGACCAGGAGCAGCGCAGGGAAGTATATTTATTGTGAGGGGCCCGGGCATATGGGGGGAATTTAATAGATTTTTTTGAAGGGGTTAAAGAAGCTTCAATTATCATTTTTATTTCTAATACTTAAACATTCTGGATTTTCATATCTGACTACAGTGTGTATGTATTTGTTGAAAAAAAAAAAAAGTAAAAAGCAAACGTTTCTTCAAGGGTGCTTGTATAATCATATATTGTGTGTCACAGGATTAGTGAGTGCATTTAATTGTTTGCTTTTAAGGATAGCAGCTTACTATGCTTTAAACTTAAGTAAACAGACCAGAGCTTTTACTGCATTATTTCAGGGCTTACCCTCTCACTACCTGATCACAATACAAAGTACAAAAATCTTTACTATTTTTTCTCCTTTTTCTTCCAGCAAGTGACATTGTAGACATTCAGGTAATATTTGAACGTATTTGCGTTCCAATCTTTACATGTAAAAAAATGAGTTGGTGTTTTCCTTTAGGTAGACAAACAGTAACATGAGTAGTAATGCTTCTTTTTCAAAATTGCCGTGTACTACTCTTCCTGCTATGCTGGGTTCTAATTGAACACAGTTTTTTTTATTATTATTACAGCATTTATGTATGACGTATATGCAGTGTCCTACTACTAAGGTAGTGGTGCACTGCAAATGGTGTTTTATGCTACTAGCATACTTAAAAATGTAAACTGAGTATTGTACTGTGTATAAATGCATTTTCATATGAAAGTTCAGTATGTAGTTCACAGGCCGTAGCCTCCAGCCTACTAGATGGGGTTGTGTATAGTCTCCCCAGCAAGGCAGAGGATTTAGAACATTCTAGAGACAGTTAGCACCTTGACATTGATGGGAGTAGAGCTAGCTGAACCCAGATTCAGATTTAGGGTAGGTTCACACCTTAATTTATGCAACAGGCTGTTCCAGCAGAAAACAGCCTGCCAGAGCTCAACTGATCCGGCCTATCCAGATGCTGCAGCATAGTGCAAGCATAATGTTCTCAAAAAGACAACCGTGCCTGTCAAGAACAGTGGAAACTGCATAGCTGTGAAAGATCTGCCAGTCCATGCATGCTGAGACAGAGATTAGTGCATCTAAATTTTATTCTTCGGTAAAAAGAACTGTTCTGCTGTTAACTTGGCCTCATTATTTCCTGCACTGCTACACTGCACCGACACCTTAAACTGACAAGGGACCCTGCCTTGCACTTCCCGATTCATCAAGGGCACCCTAAAACACCATCAAGGCTGTAGAACCCCAAGATCTGGGTGTGCCCCAAAGGAAAGAAAGGTGCACACTTCCTTTAAATGCATGACCCAGGGGAATGTCCGAGTGAGTATCAACTATCACCACCATTCTTGCTGCTATCATTTCTCTCTTGTCCTCTGCTCTCCTCTCTTGGGCTTGCTGCATATATTTTTCTAATACCCACGTTGCCCATGTATAGCGTTAAAGAGTACCTTTCACTGGTCCTAACATTACAATATTATTCACTGGCAGTGTAGGGCTTTATTAGGAGATGGCAGGGCGCTTTTCTTTTTCACTTTGGCTGCTCCATTCCCTCACTGTGCCCCCCATTTACATTTGCAGACCTGCATGCTAATTAGCAGCATCGTCTCAAGGGGAGTCTCTTTCTCCCTGGCCTACATCAGGTCCAAGCGAGCCTATTCACACATCAGCCCCCCATGATCACATTTGTAAAGTGCCAACGGGAGACACTTAGGCTGGGCTGCTGCCTTTTCACCCATTAGACCCAGGACTCCTGCTGGTCCGGGCTGTTAGAGCAGGAGCGTGACTCTCATTGGTGAATAGGCATCCTTAGTGACCTCAGGCAGCCCTTGGGCATCAGCACACCAAGAAATTTCTCTGTAGGATCTATGGACAGTCCATGCCTGAATGTCCATCACTTAGTAGGACTGCCCACTGGAGTTCTAAGACCAGAATGAGCAAAGATTTTGCTCAATATTAATACTAAATCTTTTCCCACAAAGGTATTTATCAGACTATTCAGCTCCTCCTTTTCTAGCACATGCTCATAGCAGATCAAATAGCATGGTTAACATAACAGATTCCCTTTAAACTTGACCGGTTACAAGACCATTTAAATGCTTTTTTGTAATGTCTACAGGCAGTGATAATGAACATTTGTCCCTCAGCAGCACTCCCTGTCCTCTATTTACTGAACTGTAAGGACAAGCTCCAGGCTGACTGCTGCTTATATCTGAGTAGTTCACTACTGGTTTTGACTCACAATAACTAATAGAAATAACTGATCAAATAACTGAATTGAGAACTAGGCCTTAGGCTTCTTTCACACTTGCGTTGTCTGGATCCGGCGTGTACTCCACTTGCTGGAATTACACGCCGCTTTACTTCAATAGCAATTACCTTGGTGAAAGATTTCCTATAACCTAACCCCTTTCCCACAATGAAAGTGCTCATTGCCCATGGCCCTTCTGCTGCCCCCTCTTGCCCCTACCAGGTGCTGCCTGAGGCGATCGCGTCACCTGGCCTCATTGGTGGTGCACCCCTGGCTACTGGGCCCATGCACCTCAGGGGCCCAAAGACCCTTGTGCCACATAAGAAGACAACAGTATTAGAGAAAGTGCATGCTGGTTAAGTTACACCTCTGGCTGGAGGGAAGGGGTTAGGTAAAAAATGTAGCATGGGAGGTGTTGTTTCAATTTTTGCCTTAGGCAGCACAAAGGCTATCTGCTTCCCGGCCCCTGGCTACAAAACACTGAGGAAAGGGGGGCCCAATGTAAACTTTTGGACCAGGGCCCATGAGCTTTTAGCTATACCCCTGACCCCAGAAATCATCTCTAATGTGCAAAGTAACCTGGCAGGAAATGTACAAGTACTGTCCAGCACTACCATTGCAGAAATTAGCCACTACTCAGTGCCCACTGAAATTAATACCCATCCATGATGGACCACTATGGTCCAGAGAACATATTCTCTCCAATAAAGTGAAGGGTAATTCACATGCCTTCCTTCCAACCTTCCCCTCTTGAAACAGCTGGCTTATTTATTATTCAAGTCATGTCTTAAGGCCTGTTTACCGGGTCAAACATTGACTTATAGGATAGCTATCTTATATCTGGTAGCATCAGAGGCAGAACTTGCTAAGAGCTAAAATAATATTTACAATTAGGCATCTGAGGGCATGCCCAGCAGCAGGTCGTGCCAGAGAGAGGTTTTTTTTTCACTTCCCCTTCCCTGCAAACAGAGTAACAGGCAGGGGCGGATTGGCTATAGACTATACATAGAAATTTCCTGGTGGGCCAATGCTCAGGGGGCTGCCTGAGACCTCCTCAGTAGAAGTTTTTGGGGATGTGTGTTGTGCTGCTGGCAGTATTTTAAGATGGACCGTGGTATTTGGCTCTGTTCTGGTGATAGAATGTGCCAGAATATGGTATTGCTGGCCATGCCTTCCATCATTTTGGACCCAACTACAAAACAGGGCCTCTTTTAGTATTTTTTCCAGGGCCACCTTGAGTTCCCATTCTGCCCCTGGTAACAGGGTATAGAGGGCAGTGGCGTGTGCTAAAGGAAAAAAAATAAAAAATAAAGAGAAAACGAGAGCTGCAGACACAACAGCAGTGACTACAGACAAGGGTCAGATCTACAAGAACTGAAGGACCTGTGATGATGTCACAGTCATGTGATCATTGCAGGCAATGGAGCTCAGCAGTGGAAAGGAGGAGTGGTGGTGAAGGATCTGTGATGATGTCATATGACATGAGGGGGCTGAACTTTGTATGGAGTAGAAGAAAGTGGAGAAACTTTGGATTCAGTGTGAGAGCCAGAGAAATGTTGGGAGTTGTAGTTCTCTCCTCTTATACCCCCTCCCTATAATGTACTCTGATATCATAATCACATAACAGGGTGCACATGCTGGGAATTGTAGTCCATCCTCTTATACCTCCTCCCTGTAATGTACTCTGATATCACATAACAGGCAGCACATGCTGGGAATTGTAGTTCCTTCCTCTTATACATTCTCTCTGTAATGTCCTCTGAGATCATGCTGAGATTTCTAGTTCTCTCCTCTTATACTTCCTCTGTGAAATGTCCTGATATCACCTAATAACAGCCTGGACATGCAGGCATTTGTAGTCTCCTCATCCTTTACCTCCTTTCTGCAATGCTCTGTGATATCGCATAATAATAGCCTGGACATGCTGGGAGTTATAGTTTTATCCTCTTATAACTCCTCCGCATTTTGTCCTCTGATATCACATAGTAGCAGTCCGGACATGTTGGGAGTTGTAGGTTTCATCTCTTATAACTTCTACCTGTAACGGCTTCTTATTTCACACAATAACAGCTTGGGCCTGCTGGGAGTTGCAGTTCTCTCCTCTTATAACTCCTTCCTGTAATGGCCTCTGATATCACATAATAAAAGACTAGACATGCTGGGAGTTGCAGTTCTCTCCTCTTATAACTCCTTCCTGTAATAGCCTCTGATATCACATAATAAAAGACTGGACATGCTGGGAGTTCTCACCTATTATACCTCCTCCCGGAAATGTTCTTTGATATCACATAATAACAGTTTGAACATGCTGATAGTTGTAGTCCCCATTTCTTATACCTTCTCACTTTTATGTCCTCTTATTTCAAATAATAACAGCCTGGACATGCTGGGAGTTGTAGTCTCCTCCTCTTATACCTCCTCCCTGCAATATTTTTCTAGGATATCACATATTAAAAGCTTGTACATGCTGGGCGTTGTAGTTCTCTCCTCTTATACCTCCTCCCTGTAATTTTCTCTGTTGCTACATAACAGGCTGGACATGCTAGGAGTTGTAGTTGTCACCTCTTATACCTGCTCTCTCTAATGTCCAAAAGCAAACTCTTGGAGGCAGCAAAAAAAATATCGTAGGAGGTGCCACGTTTGATGGTAAAACAATAATTTATGTTGTAGTTTTCTAGTTTACTTTGGCTGTTATGTGGATTATTGTCTCCATTCTGTGTATTGTATTGCTATTCCCCACTGTCCCGGGTATGTTGTAGGTAATAGTGTTGAGCGAGCACCAAAGTGCTCGTGTGCTCGAGTAGAATACTTTGCGATGCTCGAGTGTTCTACCGAGCACCCGAGCACAATGGAAGTCAGTGGGAGAATCCCAGGCACCCCCTGCTCTGAAGAGGGGAGGGTGTCGTGACTCTAGTTCGGCTTAGGAGTCCCTGCTATGACTCCATATATAGCTATGTCCATATATGGAGTCAGTGCTTGGGGACACCCAGTGTATTTAAATCTATTTAAATCTAATTTAGCCTGTATTTCCAAAAAGTTTCTGCCGGGATTCAAACTCACAACCTTTTGCATTAGAGGCAAGGCACTTTACCACTCAGCTATAATTTACCGGGGAGTACATTTTACATATGGACTGAGGTGAGTATATACAGACAAAGGTGATTTCATTTTTCATATGGACTGAGGTGAATACAGATGATGTGCACATTACAAGAAGTGTTTTCTAATAATATCTATGGTATGTCAGCATAATCCCACATCAAACGTCACCATGCCAGCTGACGTGATGACGTCATCACATGCCATGTGAGATTTTGTGCTGGATCTTCAAGGAAAATGGCCGCGAACACTAAAATGCTTTAATGTTGATCTCAGATGCCATTATCAGTAATTAACATGGCTTCTGGGGGGTTCAATTACAGCATTTGAGGGGTTCCATTTTTTGTGAAATTTGCAGAAGCGAGTTTTTAAGAACTTTGCTCATCTCTAGATCTGATGTAAGAGAGAGAATTTCTGATCTCATCTGTGACATTAATCTTGTTAGAAGAGCACAATTTGGTGCAGCTCATAGCTGGCATTGTTTTGCATTTAGTTGCATGGACCGCCGAAAGAGGCGCCTAATTTAGTGGTGTATGCCTCCTACTAAAGTGGGCTTCTTATTGACACTGGCATAGGAAACCTCATTCATAGTATAATCTGTCCCATGATGTTGTAGATGTTATTGCAGTGTGGCTTTCAGTTAAGCATTCATGTATATGGGAAAGTTGTGGGGGATAGCTGATGGCCTAGGAAGACATTTGGCTGTCAGCTATCTAACTGTTTGGACATCAGTGGGGTAGGGGGCACTAAAGTGCCTAGGGCAGCATGAACTCTAAATATGGCCCTCCTGACAAGTTTATTTAAAAAAAATGCATTGTTTTTTTTTCTACTTGCGAACCTAGAATTAATTTTTAGCAAAGCAAACTGTGCTACATATCTTGCAATGCAAAGAAAATATTAAAGCGGATAGTGGATTTATATTGAATTAATATAATTATATAATTCCTGCTTAAATATGATTTATTGCAAATTGGCATTGCCATTTCGACAATAGCGTTGTGGCTGCTGAAAATAAGGCCATTGCAGTTATGTGTGAAACAAATAATAATCTTTATTTATATAGCGGCAACTTTACAATTCAGAGGGTACAAATCAAAATAGACATCACAGGATTACAGGCTAATAGACAATTCAAACACTATCAATAAGGCCCCTGCTCACAAAAGCTTACAGTCTATGAGGAAATGAGGAATAAATTATGCGTCATTCATTCCGTTGATTAACAGTTAATTTACAACATCAGTAGCATCTTAAAAATTAATAAAATAAATATTTTAAGTGGTTTGCATCTTACATACAACTACATATACTAAAGTTATAGTTCATCAAGCATTATCACTCATAGGGTACTCTTAGGGGTAGACTGGAAGGAGAGCACTAGACAATCCATTCACACATATCTGATATTTTTAGGTGATGCATTTTTCAGTGTTTGACAAGTCTCGAAAATAAGAATGAACTAATAGAAATGAAATATAGAATGAACACACAAATACCAGACCACCATGAGTTGCTGGAGCGAGACTGCAGCATTGCAGCAATATTGTACTATTATGTGTTCGTATTTATTCATTTCAATGCTTCAGACATTAATTGTCAGCGTTTCTCTGCCCTCAAGAATAATTTCTATTGGTGGACCCCAGGAACCCCAGTCCAACATTGAGGACCAGTTCACACACAGTTTTTTGGCGTTGATTTGGGGGCATTTCTGCCTCAAAATCAGCTCCAAACAAACCCCCAAAACAGCCTTCCATTCATTTCAATGGGAAGCAGGTTTTTACACATGTTAAAAAGAAGCGTGGAAAAAAGAAGCAATGTGTCCTATCTTGGAGCAGAATCAGCTCAGCGCTCCCATTGCAATGAATAGGAAGCAGGAAAAAAACAGCTCCATATAAGTCCAGGCATTTTTTTTTCTGTTTTCCAAGAGTTTTTTGGCACAGATTTTCTTCAAAAACCTCAAGCGAAAAATTTGTATTGAACCCATTGGTTTAAAAAAAGACAAAGTCAAAAATACGTCAAAAAACGCACAAAAAAAACAAGCGTTTTTTTCATGCTGACAAAAGAAACGTGGATTCCGCACTGATGATTATCTCTGCAACATAAACATTGGTGTAGAAAAATGTCTTTAAATAAAGAACAATAAGTGTTCATATACTGTATAAAGCATTGTTAGGTGCACAGACCCTATATGGTGGTCCACAGACATACTTTAGATCCATAATAAGAGCACATTGGCTGCCTATGTGTTGCCAGAAGGTGACTATATAAGCAATATTTCTAGGCAAGAATATTTGTGTAATATGACATACATAGACAGAAGCTCCATAGCCCAATTCCAAATCTGAATATGATATGAGTATGAGCCCATACAAAAAATTCACAATATAACTTGATTTTGGCTATATTTTAATTATTCTACTCTGCAATAGTACAGAAGGTGCATGTGTGTACTGTAAAAATAACAAATATTAAGAAAATAATGCATTTTATGCAGTTTATCCAAATTCATAAATTTGCGCATTTCAAAATGAGATTGGCAGACAAATTACTATAACATCCAGTTAACTCTTCCAATATTTTTCAACCATGAGAGAAGAAAAAGAAGTCAAGGAAAGTTGTAGCATGAGATATTTACAGTCAGGTCCATAAATATTGGGACATCAACACAATTCTAAAATTTTTGGCTCTATACACCACCACAATGGACTTTAAATGAAACAAACAAGATGTGCTTTTCACTTGCTGAAGACAAAACTGAAGGGAAAATGCCCCAAGAACAAGCAGGATCTAAAGATAGTTGCAGTAGAGGCCTGGCAGAGCATAACCAGGGATGAAACCCAACGACTGGTAATGTCTATGCGTTCCAGACTTCAGGCTGTAATTGACTGCAAAGGATTTGCAACCAAGTATTTAAATGTAAAAGTTTGGTTTATGATTATTATTCTGTCCCATTACTTTTGGTCCCTTCACAAGTAGGAGGTACATATGCAAACTGTTGTAATTCCTACACTGTTCACCTGATTTGGATGTAAATACCCTTAAATTAAGGCTACTTTCACACTAGCGTTCGATCGGATCCGTTCTGAACAGATCCGATCATAATAATGCAGACGGAGGCTCCGTTCAGAACGGATCCGTCTGCATTATTTTAGCATATAACAGCTAAGTGTGAAAATAGCCTCGTACGGATCCATCCAGACTTTCAATGTAAAGTCAATGGGGGACGGATCCGCCTTAAGATTGAGCCATATTGTGGCAACTTCAAACGGATCCGTCCCCATTGACTTACATTGTAAGTCTGGACGGATCCGCACGCCTCCGCACGGCCAGGCGGACACCCGAACGCTGCAAGCAGCGTTCAGCTGTCCGCCTGTCCGTGCGGAGGCGAGCGGAGCGGAGGCTGAACGCCGCCAGACTGATGCAGTCTGAGCGGATCCGCTCCATTCAGACTGCATCAGGGCTGGACGGCTGCGTTCGGGTCCGCTCGTGAGCCCCTTCAAACGGAGCTCACGAGCGGACCGACGAACGCTAGTGTGAAAGTAGCCTAAGCTGACAGTCTGCAGTTAAAGCACATCTTGTTTGTTTCATTTCAAATCCATTGTGGTGGTGTATAGAGCCACAAATGTTAGAATGTCCCAAAATTTATGGACCTGACTGACGAGTATGTGCAAAAAACCCTTTGCAGAAAGTTGTAATGTCCAATTCTTCCCCAAAAGGAAAAAATAAAATAAATGACGTGAAGCATTCTGGCATATGTTAAATTATGCCCAATTCCAGGTATCTCTGGAGAAAATGGACAGTTACTTTTTTGCCAATTTGTAGAGGTGAGAAAATGTTTTCGCCTGTTTTGTATGTTACACATTTACAAATTGATTTCCAACTGATTTTGCTTGACTATTTTCAGAAGTCTCACATCAGTAAATTAAGTGGACACTAAAACATGCATGACATAATCTTCATTCACAGCAGGGCCCTTATTCATGAGATAAGAGCAGGTTTCAGAGGTTGGACCTACACATCTTGGACATTTATGGCATAATTTTCTAGTTAACTTGGACAAGAAAAGGAGCCCTGACAATGAATAAGACAGTAAGCTGCACAATCACAGCTTTTGCTATTCACTGTTATAAAACTTCAGAATATAGCCGAGCACCATGGCAGGGAATGGAGAGGACATTGTGCATTAGTAGCCGCATCTCCATTCACTGCTATGGGGCTTCCTAAAATAGCCGAGCTTCACTCATGGCTGGGCCCCGTTCTTCAGATTTGAGCAGGTCCCAGAGGGATCTGCACCTATCTGACATTTATGGCATATGCTAGCCAAAAATGCTGATGGCATCATTCATTAGCACCTGCATCTACTCAACACACGGTGAGGGGGAAAGTACCTGGACACAGAGGCCCAGTGTTTTATTGTATTTTTTTTTGTTGCATTTTTTTGTAATTTAACAAAGGATTCCAGCAGAGAAGGCCAAATGAAGCTTCTGTTTAAAACATTTATTATCAATAAATTATATTTTCTAACATTTCTACCTATATGCTTATAAATATGAGTTGATTTTATGGCTTTGCCAAATTCCAGGCCATTTGGGTGTCCTCGAGTTCCCATTTATTTTCTTTCAAATGATGGTAGCCTTGCTGTCATGGTACCGTCTTACTTAAGTTAAAGTATGTAATACTATAGGTTGATATGACCCTATTTAAACAGTTCTAAAGTTCCAATTAAGAAATGACTTCCTTTGTGTTTACTTTACCTCCATTAAAATCAATGTACAATTTTCCAAAGCAGAAAGAAAAACAGCAAGCAGTATTTTCCTAGATAAATCTCTAGTTTAGTTTGGAAAATTTATAGCAGCTCATGCAGTAATTTTAGTCTGAAGAAGTTACTCTAAACACATAAAATACCCGCCCTTGGCGTTCCTTATAGAATTCAGAATTCATCACTTAAGAAAAAAAACCACCTTCGTGGCTTAGCTTTTCAGTCTAAATTTGTGAAATTCAGCATATACTGTTTAGAAGAATCAAAACCATTCAGCTTTCGTGCCTCAGTCTTCAATTGCTGTATGTAAAAATGAAGGTATTATAGCTAACCTTAAAAAAATGTCGAACTGCATAGTTAATTCTGAAGTCTCTTTCAAGATATAAGTGTTTTTATCTGATTGCTACATAAATCAGCATTCATAGCTCCAAGCAGACATTGGCTATAAAATGCATTGCAGTTGCTGTGCTGTGTTAGCAAATTACTTTTCTTCCCCCCCATTCCACTGGCGTGAGCTACTTAATGGCTGCAGCTACATAGCACCTTTTCACTTGATCTCTCAGGTCTGAAACGCTAAACAGGAAATATCCTTCCCCAGGTTGTTATGTATTTGCTAAAGACATCAATATAGAGTGTTTCACCTGAATAAAATACATGTTTGGTTTGCATTTATGCATTATTCCATATATACTGAGGATACATTTATTGCCACTTCAATCTCCAGAAATTATTTGAGGCATATTTTAATTACACCCAGAGTGGAATAAATGAGGTCACCTGGTGCCCACATTACAAAAAATGTTCTTTATTGCTGTAAAATCATAAAAAAAAACCTTAGTCCGTTTTGATGGTGCATGTGTTTAAGTAAAAAATGTGCAAGGCAGGTTCCCTCATTATACTGGCATGTGCATCATATGTTTTCTACATTCACCAATCACTCACATTCTTCTGGAAATGATCACTTGCGAATGAATAGCATTAGGAACAAGTTTGTGCTTGGTTCATGTTAAGATAGAAATCAATCTCCATTAGTTTATTGAGTAGCAAATCATTTCACTACCCTGCTAAAGTAGCAACTAATTGAAGTTATTTTTTAGTTTTTTAGTTCATATTGATATTTTAATCTGCGCTTTTTAATTCAAGGTCCCATGTTACTAAAGTTGGTCAACGAAGCCCAGGGCATTTGGCTTATCTGACCCATTAAAAAGCATTGTAGATATAATCTGATGGCAAATTTTGGAAATTATCATGCATGATTAAGAATTACTGCAGATCCAGTAGGAGGGAGACAAAAGGGACAGAAAGGAGTGATATAACTATAGACAACAGCCAGCCATGTGGCATCATCATAACACATTAGAGACAACTGCTTCATATGCTGTACCATATTGGAATTTCCCATTCCCCTGCAGAACAGTTAACAGAATACAAGCATAATTATATGTTTATGTGTAATCCATCAATGGATTGTGCATGTGTTTTTGAGAATATCAGGAGATTTATATTTAAATAATGTATTTATGCCAAAAACTTGCACTGTGCGAAACTGAGTTTACAGTAGTTATTAGGCAACTGATGCAAAACTGGATTGATACAAGGTTAGGCAAGAGGGTGTGCATTCCATCCTTAAAATAATTACTTTTAAAGCTTATTAGGTATTGGCATATGTTTATATTTTGATATGATTTTGATTCTATTTGCTGCATTAAACAGTATTCAATTCTCAATTCTAGAACCATTAAATGGTTTGTTTGAGGTTATAAAAATGGGTCTGTTTTTCCAGAAACTGTGCCACTTTTGCCCATAGATATTATTTTAACAGCTAAGACTCATTATAAGGTTCTGGAGGGAAAAATAACCAAAAGGCGTGACAATAATTGGTTGCTGATAGTTATTTTCTCTACATTCGTTGACATAGAACAAATTGCAACAGAACAAAACTGCCCCAATCAATAGTTGTCAGTAGATCAGACAGTCATGAATATATGTTTAAAATCTATTCTTCAGTTAAAGAATCTGAAATGAATATACAATATGTTTTATACTCCTTTATTACTTTACCTGGATCTTCTCCTTCACGCTATGTGTTTTTATTTTTAATATATAGAAACAAATTATCATTGCAAAACATTGTAAAAGTATGGTTTTCATAAAGGTCTATGGCCCAAGTATTAACATATGTACAGCTAATTATTGTTGTAAAAGTTACAATTCAAATTTATTGGGGTGAAAATTAGGCCCTGTGATAGTATATTCATGGTTTTAAATTGTGTCCTGTTTAATGAAATATTTGGGGCTCATGTTTTACCATTCACTCCTTGACAGGAGAACAGTGATGGCCCTCTACAGAAACACAAAATGGTGTCCTATCTTGCATGTTCTTTTTGTTCATTGAATACCAGTGTAGAAATTGTAACGGGTCAAACAGATCTTTTCCTTGTACAGACTGAGTGTCAAAATGTGTCATGTTTTAGACCCCGATCTTAATAACCCTTTTATCTGGCAGTGGATCTGCCGAAGTTATGAAGAGGTGCCGGCCTCTACATAACTTCAGCACATCCAGTGCCTGTCTAAATGCAAGACAGCTTCCTTGCTAGATTATATTTAGACCATTTTCTATGACTCCTGGCCCATCCCCTTTACTGCCCTTGTCACGCCCACTTTTTTGACCTGGTGTGAGCAGGGAAAAGTCACAGATTGCAGTGCAAATAACTTTTACATCGCAATCTGAGCCAGAAATATGCCTAATATAGGTGTATTTCTGGATAATAAATGACCTCCAAAGTCTTCATTAACTAGCTAGGTTAGAGAGTCTGCAAAAATTTTAAGGGGTCTTCTAGGACTTACTTATTAATGATTTAATGAATATGAGATCAGCAGTGATCCAATAATATGAAATCAGATGTTTTCATAAGTTTCAGTGTTGAAGCTATACTGTATAGTTCCGTCCACTATGCAGTGCTCAGGCCTAATTACTGCAGCACTGCTCCCATTTCATGTAACCAAGTCTGGCCACAACATGGTGTACAGAGTTGTGTAGATTCAGTGAACAGTTCTGTGATTATCTCGGTGCCAGGGGTCAGATCTCCAAAGATTTGGTAGTCATGATCTATTCTAACTTAATATCATCAATAGTTAGGTCTCAGATAACCCTTTTAAATAGGGGAATTGATATTGATAGGTAATCCTCAGGATAGGTCATAAATATAATTTTGGTGGGGGTCTGATTCTCGCACCCCCACTAATCAGCTGTTGAAAGAGGCTGCAGTGCTCTGTGAGTGCCTAGACCTTCTTCTAGACCAGTGACATGACAGTAAATTGGTAACATGGCCTAGGCATAGCTCAGTCCCATTCAAGTGAATGAGGCTTAGCTGCAATGCCAAACATAGCCGCCATACAATGTACGACACTGTACTTGGTAAGCTGTGAAAAGACTTTATTAAATACCAGAGCTCCAGTGAGCGCAGTGGCCTCTTCAGCTGATCATAGGCGAGCTGGCCACCAATATCAAATTTATCAGTATTGGTTATTAATAGTGTTGAGCAAAGCAAAGCATTTGAAGCAGAATTTAGTCCAAAGTTTAGGAAAACTTCAATTTGCAGAATTTTCTTGCGCTTCTTGGTAACAAATCAAGTTTTCCTAAAGTGGTGGCTGTACGTGTTACAAAGTGAAAGTAAGAAGCCCAGAAATGCGAGCTCACCCATAATGCTGTGCAGCAAGCCAACCCTCAGCCCTATAAAAGCCTCATCCCACACGGACTTCACCATTGTCCTGTGAGCTGAGCATAGACAGAGACGTGGCTTATGCGCTAGGGACAGTGTTGCTGCAATAATCCAGTGGCCATGTTTAATCCATCCATCATGTTCAGCATCTGGTTTTAACCCCAGTAATTTTAAAATAAAAATCTCATTAGGTTCATAGAGAGATCCACATGGTATTATGATCTCTGTTATGAATGCCTCATTTTTTTTTGCTTTGAGAAAAGTTTTTCTGCCTAAATGCTATGAACCAACTCTGGTAAATCACACAGGAGAACAGGGGATGCTGCTTACACTCTATGGCTCCCCCAATCCCCACTGGGGGAAGCCAGGGCACACCCAGATAACCATGGCATCTGAAGGGTTTAAACTCTGTGACTGGTGGTAATGCTGGGTGTCTGCTCTTTAAAACAACAGACACCCAGTCGTCATGGCGCCCGCTGCATGTGCCAGCAGGCAAAAATTTTAAATGCTTGCCTGCTGACATAAATTTACTGTTGGCGGTTTGTAAAGGGTTAACTTCCAAGCCTTCACACTGATATTGGGCCACCAAGATGAAAGAATATGATTGAATTTCTTGAACTTCGGTGAATCAGCAGAATCAAATTTTTCTAAACTTTGTTTAATTCTAGTTAGTGAAGGTATGACTCTCAGCACTCCCACTGATCAGCTGTTTGAAGGGGCTGTGGCATTAATGCGACAACTGCATGTTTACCTGCATGCTGCCTACATTGAAATGGTGGTACAGTGTATCTTCCTCTTTCATTCACTTGAATTGGAGGAAAAGCTATAGTTAAACTGCACCATCACTACAATGCAGACGGCATGCAGGTAAACATTCAAGAGGAAGCAGCTCTCGCACTTCATGTCCTTCAAACAGTTGGTCAGCAGGGGTGCTGAGAGTCAGATCTCCGTCAATCTGATATTGATGACCTATCCTGAGAATACATAATCAGTATTAAGAAACCAGAATACCCCATTTAGAACCAACTGGATTCTACTCCACTGATATCAATTCATCACAGAGTCTTCAAAGAAAGACCACTTAGTGATCATCTCATAATTGGGGGACTTTCATATGAAAAGTGTTGCCACAAAATAGACAACCCTTTTCATTGTTATCATTTTGTCAACATGCTTTACTGCTACTACAACTGCAATCTATTTCATTGCTGTAGGAAACTTTACTCTACTGAATTTATCCGCATAAGAGACATATCTATCATAAAGAACACATACATCAGCACAGTACGGCACAGACAATGAAAGACTAAAACGCATTGTTAATAGAACACATGGAACCAGACCATTATACTGTATATTCTAGCTCAGTTTGAAATGTATCAAACCCATAAGATCAATATAAATAAATATAGCATATGTATTAATATATTAATCTACGTACATCCTTTAGCAAAAAAAAAAAATATATATATATATATATATATATCCATAATTATTGCTATCCTTGTGCCTTATGTTTCTTATTTCATTTGATTTCAAGTACTTTTTAAGCTATTTAGCACTACTTAACTTTTTTTGAGGATTCATGCCTTTTTATGTTTTATTTACAAAAGCAGATTTAAATCTCCCAGTTCCAAGAGGCCCTGAGATTATCTGGGATATAAGTAACTCCAAATATTCACCCTTGCAAAGGATTTCAATATGACAACATGAAACATCTTCTAGAATAACATTCATAAATCTATTGCATTAATTAAAGTTTTTATTCCAATTTCATCAACTCACAAGACAGAAAATAATCCTACAAACACATAAACATAAATGCTATAAAATAAACAATGGTCAAATATTTATGGCCTTTTTTGTTTTGCCTGTGAGTCTTAGGCTTTACTGAAAGTGTGAAATAAAGTGAGGCTTCTAGGAAGCCTATCTATTCCACTAATGAAGCTGAATCTGCACAGAACATTGACTAGTTAAACAAAAAGTTGTGTGTATAACATGAAAATGATATATTGGATGTATTTGGATCATGGTCTTCACTTAAGCAACATTTTCATTAAGAATCAAATCCTTCTGATCTTCTTGTTTGGCAGAGATTCTTACAAATATAGTATTTTCAAAGATATTCAAAGTGCTTTGCCATACAAATACTGCATAAACTGCTGTTTTGTTTTAATTTTATGGAAATGTTTGCAAACCCTTTAATGCATTTAGTACAGCTAAGCAAGGATTTCCCATGGACTTTATATTGGCGGATCCAATGCCCTAAGGAGGTATACAAGAAAAGACATCTGAAGTGCAAATTGATATACTGTATACAAAAAGTTTAACATCGAGCAGCACTTGCAATACATAGTGTACATGTTCAAGGTACTTCGAAGAACTAGAAAAAATCTGTCAGATGAATGCAATGAAATCTTTAAAATGACACAAAACCTAGGAGTTAAACACTTCTGGATAGCTGCATGGTCCTTGTGGCTTTAGCATTTTAATATACATCATCTCTTTTGTCAAAAAGAAAAAAAAAAGATAATGAATTCTGTTATAGATAGCTTGGACGCTTGCACTGCTGATTCACAGTACTACGGACCAACACCAAAGAAAACATTTACATGGAATATGTATAAGTTTTCTCCAAGTGCTGATGGGTTAATTGACTTTCTAGAAAAATATGTTCTAGTGTCAGAAATGTGTTATGCATTTTATTTTAGCTTAGATTTAAGTTTGTTAAATATAAATGATACACTTGCTTTTTTATATTTTAACTATTTTGCTTTTTAAAAAGATTCTCTAATTTTTAAAAATCAGATTTCAGTCAAATATGGTAACATTTCTTTTAAAAAACGTTAAATGATGACAAAGTCTTGGGATATTTAAATCACTGAGAAAGGTGCACCACAATGATATGCAACTGACAACACTGGCTAATACCTCAGGCTGATGTTAAGAACTGAGACTTTAGCCAATGTATTCCAGTCAGGAACACATCAGAGCCCTTTTGCACCACTGTCAAGGTATCTCAGCATGGCATGGGTCCCTCCCTACCATTAGACTATCTACGTTGTGAACACAGTCTGAGAGGTGCTAAGATACAACTTACAGCCAAGCTCCCACATACCTCCATAGTGAGATCACTCAGGTAGTGGGAGATATGATAAGGATGCAAGCCCCACCTATAACAGGCCATGTGACACAGGCTACCAGGTGCAACAGAATGCTACCAGCAGTACGCACTGGCACATTCTAAACATATCAAGAAAAATAACTTAAATAAAGTGGCCACTTTATCTCAGTTATTTTTCAAAGTCTTGGGATACCAAAATATATCCTTCCTGGGAAAAATTAAAGTAGCACTCCCACAAAAATGTTTATTCTCTGATAAAAAGGTGCATGATGTAATCTGTAATGAATGTAATCTTCTCCCCAGTGACAGTATTGAGTTAAGGTGGGTTTAGAGGCTCCAATCTACAGCTGATTGTCGGGATGTCCTGACACTTAGCTGCTCTTTCAGTGAAGGAGACCGTTGTATTTACATGTAGCGATCTCCTTCACAGTATGAGGACGGGGGATCACTATTGCAATCACTCGTCCCCATACAGAATCACAGTTTCTGGGCAACAGATCACTGTTTAGACAAACGATAATTGGTGTGCCTGCATGAACCATAGGATCACCTGATTGATGAGCATTTTGCTCGTTCATCGGGTGATCGGTGATACATTTAGATGGGCAGATTGTCTGGAATGAGCGTTCACAGGAATGTGTGTTCCCAATAATCTGCCCAATTATCGGGCAGTGTAAATCCACCTTTATCCCCTCCTTTCTGATTCTAAGCTTTGTCATGTGACCAACTCTCTGATATCCAATTGACACAGGACAGGGAGTTGGTTACTTCTCTATTCATTCCTTTGAGACTGACAGTGCGGGTCACATAGCAATACATAGAGAAACTGTCTTTCTGGCCACACATAAGATACTGTGAAAGTATGATTGCCAGTCACATGACGCAGCTAAGATGCAGAAGGGAGGGAATAACCAAATACAGACATTGGTAAGAAGATTACATTCACCACAGTTTACATCTGATCTGTACATCTTCAGAAGACAATTATGTATTTTGTGTGACTAAATAAAACAAAAGAGGCAAAAAGTTGTTCTATTTCATAACTGCAGACAGAATACTACAAATGTGGAACACTAATGCTAGGTTAGAGAATACTGTGGGTAGATATGAAAAATGTATTGCTTGGTAAACATAGCTAGGCTGGTCTATTATAGATAGATGGTAACATGGGCATAAGGGAAATACTTAGATACTGCTTTAGGCTACTTTCACACTAGCGTTTTTGCTGGATCCTGCAGGGTTCAGCAAAAATGCTTCCATTACTGGTAATACAATCATCTGCATCCATCATGAACGGATTCAGTTGTATTATCTTTAACATAGCGAAGACGGTTTCGTCATGAACTCCATTAAAAGTCAATGGGGGACGGATCTGTTTTCTATTGTGTCAGATTTTGTCAGAGAAAACTGTTCCGTCCCCATTGATTTGCATTGTGGGTCATGACGGACGGAATCCCAGGACGAAAAGCAAACTGAAGCATGCTGTGGTTTGCGCTCCGGTATAAGAACAGAACGGAATGCATTTTGGAGCATTCTATTCTGTTTAGTTACGTTTTGTCCCCATTGACAATGAATGGGGACAAAACGGAAGCTTTTTTTTCCGGTATTGAGACCCTACAATGGATCTCAGTACCAGAAAATATTAACGCTAGTGTGAAAGTAGCCTTATTAAGGAATTTTTAGATACATTTATAGAAAATATAAATTGGGGGGAATAAGGGTGAGGTTCATAATTAGGATAATTTAGTGGGCTAGGATGATTTTTATATATATAAATATATATATATATATATATATATATATATATATGCTGTATATCACAAGAAATATCTAGTTAAATTAACTCTATGGTCTAATAAAAAAAATAATAGAAGTAGACAAATGAAACTTAAATGCATGGTGAAATAAGAAAGAGATCTAGGGACTGAATTTGCTACTGGAAGTGGGCTGTATAATTAGAATTCTTAAAATGCATAAATGCATACAATTTTAGGACATGAAAGTGAAAATAGTTTTAGGTATTGTGGAGTGGTTTGGGACAACATTGAAAAAAAAAATAGATTATATTTTGAGAAAGTATGTATGCTCTGATTGGTCTGTACAGTTACACTCCAGCCACTCTCCACTGACAGGGCAAAAACGGGTCTAAGAACAAGTAACTGTTGCCTGGCCCTGGGTCATGCCGCTGACACATCCCAGGTAATTTTACTAGCAGTTCTAGAAAAAATTGCTTAAAAGGAATACGTAATCAGAAAATGACCTATTATTTAATTCGTTTTTTTTAAACATATTTTTAGAAAATGTTTTTTTTTCTTACAGTTCACACTTCCCTATCTATATTTTAAAATAAACACTAAAATCATGCAGTTTCTACACTTCCCACTTGGCCTAATAATATGTTGAGACTTCCTGTGTAATGAAAAATAAAAACAAAACAAAAAATAAAAAATAAAATAAAATTGGCTTGGTCCTAAATGGGTTAATAATTAGTTGTTCTCTACTTCCTGCCTTAACCTTGTACCTTCACTGCTTTGGCAAGTCTTTTCATTATGTTTTGGAAAATATCTGGCGGAATTCTTGCCCATTCAATCCAAAAACCAATGGTTTTGTCAAGGATTTAGTGGGTTTGAGATTAGCATTCTTTGTTTGTCAGTAAGTGTCTTGCTGTCAATTTCTCTCAACTCCTTTTCATACACCTCCCTTTCTGCATATGGACATTTACCTATTGTTTGCTTTAAAATTATACACATACCATTGTTTAAAAAAGCATAAGTATAAAGCATTGTAGAATATAGTAGTATAGATTTCCTCCACACTCAAACTAAGGAGACAGAGTACAAGGCTATTGTTCTTCTTCAACCAAACTTTACGTTTGTCTCTTAATAGAAGAAGATCCAGCATTCTCTTTCATCCTAATAGAAGGTGAAGTACCTTGACCCCAGAGAACATATTTGCCCTGTTTTATGGTCTATTATGGTGTGCTTTATATCACTCCAGCATAATACAGAAGAGCAGTTTGTGGTTTGTACTATCACAACCTATGAAACTATAGGTGACCTTTTCTACTGAACTATAGTTGTTCCTACAATATTCATATTTAACAGTAATAGTCCTTACAGATGGTTATCATATTTTGCACATTAACTTACTGGCTGTCATGTTGAAAGTCCCTTAACTCTTCAGTATAACTCTTGAATTAAAAAGTAAAACCCACTAACTAGAAGTGCTATCCGTAGATTAATGTATAGGGCTTTCTGGCTTAAAAGGGTTGTCCCACAAAAAATATTCAAACGTTTTCAAACTAGTACCTGGATCTGAATACTTTTGTAATAGCATGTAGTTAAAAATGTAGTATAGTCACTGAGTTATTAAATAAAATGTATCTGTATAGCACTACCTGCCATTTGTTTTCTTTCTTATTTTTCTGTCCGCCTCACTGAGGTGGACACACATGATCAGTTCCATCCTTTAGCTGCCTCCTGAGTTGTGATAGGGAGAGAGACACAGTAGAGAGGATACATCTCCTGAGAAAGGACACACCCCTTGAGCTGCCAGCTTAATAAATCTATTACAGAAATTGGAGCAATGAAGGGGAGATCTCTGGATCCATGTGGAATACAGAGCTGGTTCTAGCTTTGTTAGAAAGAGGTTATAATGTATTACATGATGCTTTATTTTCATCTTGTTTAAATGGGTTGTGCCATGATTACATGTTATCCCTTATTCAGAAGATAAAGATTAACCAGCTTATTGTGAAGGCCCAAAAGCCTTGACCAATCTTAGGTATGTGAGTCCCTGCTGCTCCAGATAGTAATACTTCTGATCTATTATTAATCGTGGTGGTCTAACTTCTGAGGTCCTCTTTGATGCCGAGAAAGGGGTCCTGCTCTCCATCCTGATAGAGACAGTTCAAGCATGCGCCCTGCTGTTCCAGTCATTCTTTATGAGGCTGTCAGAGATTGCCAAGCTCTGTATTGTATAGTGGCTGTGCAGGCATACGGCAGATCAGCTTTCTGTTTCCGGCTCTGCCCACTGTGGTTTTTATGGCACCAGCAACTGTAGAAAACAGCTAATCAGTAGGAGTGTTAGACCACCACCAATGTGATATTGATGACCTATCCTGAGAATAGGTCATCAATATCTGGAAACTGGAGAAGCCCTTTAACTAATAATTTACTGGCAAAATTTCAATATGCCTACACATTACACCCAGTGTCATTTCATTACTGACATAGTCTTTTCTTAGGCAAGGCTAAATTAGGCGACATAAGAGATGTGGAAAAACAGCATTGGGCTTTATTCTAAGTTCTCTAGTCAGTCTATTAATATACAATATATATCTAAGTCTACAATTGTACACTGGGAAGTCAAGTAATGAGATCAAAGGGTTGCCACACTGCTGATGACCCTGTGGTAAGTATTCACTCCAGCATTTAAAGGGGTTAATAGCAGGAATCTGAGTTTTCTTCAAGCCATTACAATGAGAGTACAGCTGTCCATCATAGATGCAATGCCTATGTGATTTTTCTGTCTTACATTTATATTGTGGGACATTAAGTCTTCAATGACCTCCAGTAAAATGTACTTTATAACATGGTTTGGGTAGAAGTTAAATGTTTTTTTCAGATTTATAAGGAAAAGTTTCCACTTCTCTATTTTAACAGGGAATTAAATGTGTATTTTGTAAACAATATTTATCTAGCATCCATTTCAGCCAGGAATGGAGAGATCAGGCATCCCATTGGATCAGCAGGGAATCATGGTCATAAAAGTTGGACACCTATAACACATATATAGTGTACATAAATCCTACACCATTTCCATAAACCTCTTAAAAAAATAAGGCATCGCACCCTTTCTGACTGTTTTAACAACTCCTTGTAATGTAATAATTCCTGCTAGACATTTATGAATAAAAGTATAACTGAGTGTTACCAGTGGATGTATGCCCCTGCACAGTCTGACACTGGCAGATGAGATTGGACAGTGTCAGACTGGCATACCCCCACTGGTAACACTCAGCTATAGTTGTATTCATAAATGTCTAGCAGGAATAATAGGAGAAATGTACAACATAAAGTCATCAGTATAAATACCCCAGAATTGTAATTCCATGTGGAATTTACTAAAACAGGCATGTCAGGAGTGGTGAGAGGTGACTCTGGATTCCATATTTAGGAAGGAAAAGCTAGAGAGATATGATCTATGTTTTATATATGAAAAAAAAATCATTAAATCAATTTTACACACTGTGCAGAAGAATATTGATTACTTGAGGGATTGAGTCTGCCACTTCAATAATTCTCTAAAGCACTTGTGTAATCCTTTGACCATGATTGACATCCAGCATGTGCATGGAAATAGTCATCTGCCAGACAGTGAATGTTGCTATTGCCATACTGTGCCTATACTGTATATATGTGTGTTAAATACAGCATATGCTGCATCATAAAATAATAATTTGAAAGCAATTATGTTGTTGTCCATGAGTGTACACACCTTTCACCCACCTGTTAGACAAACTCTTATTATGCAACTCAAACAGGAAACATACACTGAACAAAAATATAAACACAACACTTTCGGTTTTGCTCCCATTTTGGATGAGCTGAACTCAAAGATCTGAAACATTTTCTACATACACAAAAGACCCATTACTCTCAAATATTGTTCAGAAATCTGTCTAAATCTGTGTTAGTGAGCACTTCTCCTTTGCCGAAATAATCCATCCCACCTCATAAGTTTGGCATATCAAGGTGCTGATTAGACAGCATGAATATTGCACAGGTATGTCTTAGACTTCCCACAATAAAAGACCATTCTGAAATGTGCACAGTTTTGCCTTACTGGTGGGAGGTCAGAAAACCAGTCAGTATCTGGTGCGGACACAATTTGCCTCATGCAGTGCAACACATCTCCGTCACATAGAGTTGATCAGGTTGTTGATTGTGGCCTGTGGAATGTTGGTCCACTCCTCTTCAATTGCTGTGCGAAGTTACAGAATATTGGCAGGAACTGGAACACGTTATTGTATACGCCGATCCAGAGCATCCCAAACATGCTCAATGGGTGACATGTCCGGTGAGTATGCTGGCCATGCAAGAACTGGGGTGTTTTCAGCTTCCAGGAATTCTGTACTGATTCTGTACTGATCCTTGCAATATGGGGTCATGCATTGTCATGCTGCAACATTAGATGATGGTCGTGGATGAATGGCACAACAAAGGGCCTCAGGATCTCGTCATGATATCGCTGTGCATTCAAAATTCCATCAATAAAATGCACCTGCTCACCCATACAACACCACTCACGCTGTCTGCCATCTGCCCTGAACAGTGAAAACTGGTACTCATCCATGAACAGAACGCCTCTCCAACGTGCCAGACACCATAGAATGTGAGCATTTGCCCACTCAAATCAGTAATGATGACGAGCTGCAATCAGGTCCAGACCTCGATGAGGACGATGAGCAGGCAGATGACCTTTCCTGAGATGGTTTCTGACAGTTTGTGTAGAAATTCTTTGGTTATGCAAACCGATTGTTGCTGCAGCTGTCTGAGTGGCTGGTCTCAGACAATCATGGAGGTGAACATGCTGGATGTGGAGGTCCTGGGCTGGTGTGGCTACACGTGGTCTGCTGTTGTGATGGTGGTTGGATGTACTGCCAAATTCTCTGAAACGCCTTTGTAGATGGCTTATGGTAGAGACCTGAACATTCATTGCACGGGCAACAGCTCTGGTAGACATTCCTGCAGTCAGCATGCCAATTGCACACTCCTTCAAATGTTGAGACATCTGTGGAATTGTGCTGTGTGATCAAAATGCACATTTCAGAGTGGACTATTATTGTGGGCACAACTATGCAATATTCATGCTGTCTAATCAGCACCTTGGTATGCCACACCTGTGAGGTGGGATGGATTATCTCGGCAAAGGAGAAGTGCTCACTAACACAGATTTAGACAGATTTGTGAACAATATTTGAGAGTAATGGGTCTTTTGTGTATGTAGAAAATGTTTCAGATCTTTGAGTTCAGCTCATGCAAAATGGGAGCAAAACTGAATGTTGCGTTTATATTTTTGTTCAGTGTATATAGCTGTGTAGCTGTTAATATTAGAATATAATTCATTGAGGAGCTTCTGCTGCACCATCCTGCCGTCTGGTAAATTTGGACCACTAAACAGAAGCTCCTCCATTCATCTGATCTTTTCCCTTGTTCTTATTTTGCCTTATATTTAAAGGGATTCTGTCACCAGATTTAACCCTATTAAGCTAGCTGACATTAGCAATGTGCTAATGTCAGCTAAACCTAATTAGTATATTCCTACTTTTATCTATGCCCCCATTACAGCGCAGGTGCGGTGAGGAAGCTGGCAGCCTGCGAGCATCTTTCCCTCATCGGGCCTGCGCCGAATGCTGAACGCTGCGAGATTTCACCAGAGCACAGGGCTGGCAGACAGATGTGAGCGCTGCCTGGCCCTATCAATCAGGACTTGGGGGAAGGCGACAAAGCTGGTAGATCGGAGCCTCGAGGAGCAGGAACAACGCCCCCCACCTGCTCCTAGAGGCTAATTAGCATATTGTAAAAGTTAGATTTATGGCATAATCATAGATAAAAATAGGAATGGGCTAGTTAGGTTTAGCTGACATTAACACATTGCTAATGTCAGCTAGCTTAATAGGGTTAAATATGGTGACAGAAACCCTTTAAAACTGACAATATATTTTTAAAAAAATGTCTGTGTCTGAGGAAGTCATCCGTGTCTTCACCTATCTTTCTCAGGCATATAACAACTGTCTGGAGGAGATGCCTCTCTGCTCTGTCCTTTCTACAGTCTGACAAAGATACAACTAAGCCCCTCCTATTTTTGACTAAGCCCCATCCCCTTAGTTGGATTAACCCAAGATGGACCAGATTAGTAGTATTAATTCCCCTGCTCTCTGTAGAAATTCTGCTGGAAAACTGCTTTTATAATTCTTTTTTTGTCAGTTTAGTAATCATTTGAGACTATTTTTAATAGCCTAAAACCCTTATAAATGTAAACTAGTATTGCAGATATCACCGCATTGCCTCAGTCTTAAGTATATTTGCATATTGACATCCTTTACAGGGACAATACACTACATGAGTGGGCCGGTCAGTAGTGACATCACTGTAGGCAACAAGTGACTGCAGCTGCCCATGATCGGTGACCTAGTAAAATCACCCAGGTGTGTAAACAGCTGCAGTGGGGAACCTGAACAGGGGCAGCACAGTGAAAAAAATTGTATCCTTACCAAATATATGTACATAAAAATGCATTATCCAGTTGAATGCAACTAAACTTAACCCAGAAGCCAATACACTCAATGTAGTAAAGAGAAATATATTATCTGTTCTGCCATGTTATCAGCTTGATATTTTCCATATTTTATTTGAGTTATGATAGGGGAAACTGGTGGTTTAGTTAAGTGCATCAAACTGTTGAGAATAATCTTCTGCAGATCACTATTAAATCCTTTGCCTGAGATCTTCGATCTCTTTAAGTGTCTTTTAGGAAGAGTTTAGGAGACAAGTAGTAATGCATGGATGCCAATAAACAGTCATGTACCGTGGCTGCTTTCATCACAATTAACCTGAGCAGAATTATTGAGAATCCACACTACAGATGTTGAATATTTCTCTATAAGGGCATGTGCTGCAGGGTACTAGCTGTAAAGTGCACTACCAAACTAGAAGCAGTGTTTCATAAGAGGTGCAACATGGAGATAGATAGATAGATAGATAGATAGATAGATAGATAGATAGATAGATAGATAGATAGATAGATAGATAGATAGATAAAGATAGATGATAGATAGAGAGACAGGCGGATAAATAGATAGATGGTTAGAGGTATAGGGACAGATAAATAGATATAGATGGATAGATAGATATATAGATAGATAGATATATGGTTATTTAGATATAGGGACAGATAGGTAGGTAGATAGATAGATAGATAGATAGAGTTAGATAAATATAGGGATAAATAGAGAAATAGAGAGATAGATAGATAGATAGATAGATAGATAGATATATAGATAGATAGATAGAGCGATAGATATAGGGATAGATAGATAGATAGATAGATAGATAGATAGATAAATAGATCATAGATAGATAGATAGATATAGGGATAGATAGATAGATAGATAATAGATAGATAGAGGGATAGATAGATAGATAGATAGATAGATAGATAGATAGAATCTCCACAACCCCCTACACACTAAAGTATTAAAATATATGAACTCTTGACACAATTATATCATGTAGAAGGTAGTAAAGAATGAGTTCCCTGTTACCTGCCCAAAGGATTTCCAGGTCCACATTAATTCCATGAATACAAGCTACTTCTTCTAAATACACAAGCCTATTAGACCTTAAAGGGATTGTGCCACTACCTCCTGCACAACAGATATCGCTGTTATCTCACTTTCCCCAAATACCACTGGTTATCAAAACTGTCTTATTCTAAAGTTTTTACCCTACCATTACACCCTGTGGAAAATTTGTTGTGATATTTGGTTGATATAGGTTACGTCCTGCTTTGGAGCCTTGTAATGTAGGACTTGGAAACATCATTGGTAAGAGCAAGGGGCGTGGTTAGTGTCACATGATCTGCTGATGTCAGGACACAGCTCACTGTCCTAAGACATGACAGGAGACACATGACAAACCATCAAGTAGGATTCAAGTATAAGAGATTAGAGAAAACTGCATAGGAGGTAAATTTGAAAAAATAAATAATCCAATGAGGGATTGGAGCTAGAGTAATTGCTGAAAAACACAATAGAGTGAAACATAGTTTATGGCACAACCTCTTTAATCTACACTCTTTCCCTGTTTCTATTGTTGCTATTTAGTGATGCGATAAAAGGTATGACTAGCTTCACAAATGTGGATATTAAGCCAGAGAACACAAAGAAATCACCAAAATAAGACCTCATTATAGGCTTCCAACATCATCTTATCTATTCCTCTAGAAAAATGTGCCTATTGGTAATATCCATGTCCTACTTAGACCAATATATGTACATATTAAGTTACTGTTTGCATGCCCCAAGGACTCAGTTATTAGTAGTGTTACTGACCATGAGGACTCTTCGCAATATGTGCAGACCTGGGGCTAAGTACAACTTTTTAAACATCAAGTTCACACAGAAGCTTTTTGAATTGGATGATAGATTAATATCTATCCGTTTATATACCTAACAGCTTAATATCTATCAGCTTATATCGTTTTTTTCAATAATTCAAGATAATTATACCTGTGTGTGTTCGTGTATGATGTGTATATATATATATGTATATTTGAAGTATCTAGAGATTTATTTATGTATGCATATTAATCTGGATATATATATATATATATATATATATATATATATATGTTACTATATTCATACAATGTATTTTACATATTAAAGGACGGATTATAATATATCATACTATTCAGTAACTTTAGGACCATGATATAAGGAGAGAGAGCGGTCTAGAATAGAGACATGCAGATGTTGAATTTCTCTAGTTATTTCTTAAACAGGAAATGTGTTTTCCTCTATTTGTCAGGCATTATGTTATGGTGTAGGATGTGTCAGCTGTACATATTGTATATATTTCAGCATACACGAAGGTGATGTGATCCAGTACCTACCTATAACTGCAGAAGAAACAATGACATTACTACAAGTGTGGGGCAAGTTTCATCAGACTGCTGGAATTATTCTCTTGTCTCTCTGTTCACACACACACACACAGCCTCTTTCTCCTCTGTGCACACAGACACAACTCCCGTGACGTCATCCAGATCTTTGCAGATCTCCTTGAGAGGACCCAAAAGAGCTGGAAGTGTCTCCCTGATCTGCTCACTGCAGTCACAGCTAGGATTCACTGGGGATCTAGCAGGGAAAATATTACCTACTCCATCTGCAGATATCACTTTATTGGTAAGGCATTCAGATTTATTTCTCCTTTTGGTTTTCTACAATGAGGAAGTTCTCTCTCCTTCAAGAATTCACTCTATGCTAAGGTTAAATGATCCTCCAGCTACAATGCTGATTAGAAATAAAGATAATTCATTTAACCTTGTCATCTTTCCTTAGTTTAAGATATGCTATGCATGGAGTACAAATATTGCATTATATCATTTATATATGTGCATTTGCTAGGAATTTCTAGTTTTTAATTTGGAAGCTTAAAAAACTGCATGTTTTTATTATTAGTAGTAGAAGAAATAATAGTATTGTTATACTATGTATTATTATTATCAGCTAATTATTCGAATAATAATAATAAACTTGTAAACTTAGATTTTACCCTATAAATGATTTGATATTCTCTTACAAACATCTGTTTGCACATTAATGTTTCCTTGCTACTTCCCTCTGATTAGCCCCCAATTTACAGAGGCCCCTTGCTTCCAACATTTTCTGTTGTGAACAGTTGACAGCTAAAATTGCTTGGGTTATCCTTAACCACTTAAAATGTGTGTCATTATTTAGATAGTCATCCGGATTAAATGTGACCTCCTAATACAGATGCCCATTTTAATAGGCTCAATGCCTCTTCTATATTTATACGGTCAGGCCTCTACTGATATCCGGACTTTTGCTCTTTACATTTCTAAATTGAAGTTTCGTAGAGTAAGGTGTTAGAAGAAGCAGTTATGTATTATTGAAGATAGAACTCTTTCTCCTTAGATAGATACATAGATAGATAGATAGATCGATAGATAGATATGAATATTAACTTTATCTACATTGTTAATGGAGCAGCACACCACTATAAGTACAACATTTCCAGACAAGGTCTTCTTTTTTGCAGGGCTGATTTCTTAGTACAGCCTTGAAGTCAAGTCCTTGACATCTTTATACCTTGTATAAATTCTTTAGTGCCCCTGCACTTCGTCAAACCTGACAAATATGTTAGAAAATATAATTCCAATGGGGCTTTAGCTCACTTCACAAATTTAAGGATTTAAGCAAAAAAACAGTTTGTTCTTGGACTAGATCTTAGCATATTGGTAGCCTTGCAGTATTTATGGATGTTATTATTGTACAATATCAAGACTTCCTCACAAAATTCAATGCCATGCAAAACATGAGTGATCTGACAAGACACACATTTTATAATGACTAATAAATGTAATACTTACAAGGGGCAGGGAAAAGATTTTTCCTCATAAGACGCCTTATGTTTTGTTTAATAATATTCATTACTATGGCTGTAAAAAGCTGAAGGTTTCATAAAAAAAAACTCTGCATTCAAACCATCCATGCTATAAAGTAATAATCATATAAAAGAAAACCTTCTTTCTACTGTTGCTGTGCTTGTATCTTGGAATATGAGTTGTTTAGAGGTAATTCAGAGGCTTGATTATAACAGATCCAAATATTTTAGAGGGGAAACCAGACTATTAAATAAGTAATGTTAGAGTATCCTTCCATTCTGTTCTTCTTATGATAATTGAGAATAGGAGTGAAGCAAATGTTATGATCTGTCATTATTGTGTATCCAAATGAGAGTATTAGCCATAAAGAATTATACTGCCCACCCTCCCCCATCTTCCTCCCTAACACTCCCCTGGAAAAAGAAGAAAATCTATTGAACCATGTTAAGTATGCACACAAACTTCATGCAAATTAATCCAGGCTACTGTACAATTAGTGCCTGATTAAAGCCTCATTTGTGTAACTCTGGACGTTATGCAGAATTATAGTTTTACAATGTGTTACTATTTTTGACTGTTTTTATTGTTTTAATTTAAAAAAAAAAATAAGTGTGCCCTTATATGCACAATTATTTCATGAATACCAAGAGGGCAACCGCATGTTACACTACACTTTATTAAATTACATCTAATTGAATGACAAGTTGGTGGTTGAATTCTGAATTAAAGCAAATTAATTTAAATTTAAACTTCACAAATATTATAAGAATATAAATATTTGTTGCATCTAGAATTAATATAAAATGCTATAAATCCATATTTGTTTCAAGAGAAACACTTTAGGAAAAAGAGACCATAACAAAACAAACTAACATTTGTCATATATTATATTTGCACAGATACTGCTATGGAACTTAGCCTTTCTAAGAATACCCCCTCCTATGTTGACTTAGGTAAGTAGTAGACTTTTTGTAAGTTTCAATAATGTTATTTAATTGCAAATAAAATCAAATCAACCACAAAATATTAACAATGCTACAATAACAATTGCATAATATTACTGATAATAATATCACAAAAAATAATAGTTATGTAAATGTTATTAGATAAGCACATAAAATTAAAAAATTCTAAAACAGTAATTTTTATTTGATATTTAATGTAAAGTTACACAAATTATTAAGTTTTAATATATATAGGACTTCAGATAAATGGATAGATACAAGACGAAGGATAGATAGATAGATACATAGATAGATAGAATCTCCACAACCCCCTAGATGGATCACAGATGGATAGATAGACTATATGTGCAACACATGTATTTAGATGAAACTCATTTAAAAAAATATATAGTTTTATTTTCTTGTTTTTAATTGTTTTATAAAATTATCAGTTTCTCCATTTTTCAGTCATATTGATTTACAGATCCAAAAGTTGAAGCACATTGATTAAAAAATGGATTTTGATAAATAGGTGCAAACAACTAATGCAAATATATTTTCTGTATCTGTATATAACCACAAATTTAAATAATTTATCTAAGGAACAAATACTCTATGAACCCATTTAAAGAAAGTCACACTCATGAAATAATAGTAATATAAAAATATAATATGATACTAATAGGAAAATACGATTATGATAACATCTAAATGTATTTGTTGACAATAAACTATATGCAGAAATATAACTATTTGAGGTACTTTGTGTAGGTCATGATGCCCTCTCTGATGTGATAAAGGAGCTTTAGCCAGACACAAATACCTTGTATAATGAGAGCTTTATGCTCAACCTAAGATTACAGTTCATTTTAGCTATTAGGGATTGGTCATGTCATCAATCGGTTACTTTATGGGTTTGTTAGGTCATGGAAATGTCCCTATTGTATAACTTGCATATCTTGTGTATGGTTGGCAGCAAAAGTAGTTCATGAGATCATCAACCTAGTATTTGAAATTAACAGAGATTAGAGTAACTGTTGGCCAATCAGCAACACAATGTCAAGAGCTTGTTAGAGATAGATAGACTAATAAATAGATAATCATAGATATTCAAATACTGTGGATAATAGATATATCATAGATTTTTGACATCTATTGTCCTAATGTACTGTTTATTAAAGAGTAATATTATATGGGCAGCACGGTGGTTCAGTGGTTAGCACTGGTGCCTTGCAGCGCTGGGGTCCTAGGTTTGAATCTGACCAAGGGCAACATCTGCATAGAGTTTGTATGTTCTCCCCGTGTTTGCGTGGGCTTTCTCAGGGTACTCCAGTTTCCTTCCACACTCCAAAGACATACTGATAGGGACCTTAGATTGTGAGCCCCATTGGGGACAATTGGATGCTAATGTCTGCTGAATATAGTAGAGCTATATGAGTGCATAAAATAAATAATAAAATGTATAAAATCTACTTCAGAAATCTACACAAGCCTCAATGCCTTCTATTGAGCCTGGAGATCGAATGTTGAGCTTCAGATGTAATAAAATGCAAAGCACTCATGGTCACTTTGGTTGTACTAAAATTTAAGACACTATTGTATATAGCATATAAAACCACACATGGATAGGTAGATTGAAAGATAGACTATCAAAATAGGCATCAGTATTGTTCGTATGGAAGAAAAGGTCTACTTGCTTGTGTTACTGTAATGCATCTATCATATAGATTCTATTCGTCATATTGACAGTGCTCCAGTCTCCTCTCCATGTACACACACACTTTCTGCTGCTACTGCTGTTATAGAGTTATTAAAATCCTCATCAGTGTATACGAATAGTACAAAACTACCACAGCTGGTCCAGACCTATACTAAAGCCAACATGTAGATTTAGAAGAAAGAAAGCTAATAGGATTTACAAGTTTAAATAACAATGTATTTACTATGATCTACTGTATAATATAAAATTCCACACATGAAGGGGTTTGATGATAGGTATATAGATAGATATAGAATGATAGGACAGAATTTTTCATTGTACATATAAGTACAAAGATATATAAAAAGAATTCAGTATAATGAAGATTTTTTTATTATGTATTTGCAATTCACAATAATAGTAATGTTAGGATTACTTTTAATATATTACTAGAATCTTTCATTGTAGACAAATAGACAGACATTAGTAGATACATAGATGGACTTAGATAGATATGAATAGATAAATGATAGATGATTGATAGATATGCGATTGATTGATAGATAATAGAAAGATGGACTTAGATGAAAGATAGAGAGATAGATAGATAGATAGATAGATAGAAGATATATATATATATATATATATATATATATATAATATAGATAGATAGATAGATAGATAGATAACAGAATATTTCATTGTAGGTATAGGTATATATAAAAAGGATTTAGTAAAATGAAGAATCCTTGACTATGTATTTGTGATTCACAAAATTAGAAATGTTAAGATAACTCTTAATATATTACTAATACTTGTTTATATAGGCTACTCTAGTTAGAAAGTTACCATGTTCAGATAGATAGATATAGTAATAGATAGATAGAAATATATATATATATATATATATATATATATATACTTAGATAGATATAGATAGATGATAGATAGATAGACTTAGATAGATTTGGATAGATGATAGATAGATATGAGAAATAGATAATATGAGATAGATAGATAGATAGATAGATAGATAGATAGATAGATAGATAAAGAAAGATAGGACAGAATTTTTCATTGTAGATATAAATACATATAGGATTCAGTATAATGAAGAATTTTTGATTATGCATTTGTGATTCACAATGATAGTAATGTTAGGATTGCTATTAATATATTACTAATACTTGTTAATACAAGTTAGCCCATAAGTTATAAAGCTGCCATGTTGAGACTGATGTTTGTTAGACATATTTATTTACAAAAAAAGCTAACATGTGGTTCACATTGATAAATAACAATAATATATCAGCAATAGTCTATACATTTTATGTTCACTTAATGCTTAAATCAAAACATGTAATGTTACTAAGCGTTATAAAAATATCCTAAAATCCCAGTGTGAGGCATGTTCTTGTCATGTCTTAGCCTACACATATTAGCTGTATGTCATTTATACCTATTGAAACTATATATACATAAATATATAATTTATTCTGTGAAACAACTTGAATAATTGCCATAATTGGTTTCTTTAGACAACTGTGATATTTTTTGTTTATTTTGTTTATTTTAATTGTGTGTGTGTGTGTGTGTATATATATATATATATATATATATATATATAATTTTAAATGACCGCAAAACAATTTTTAAGGATTGATGTTAACATTATATCATCAGAACTTCCCTGACACATATAAAGGAGCCATTTTTAGCTTACTTATTTTTACTTTTTATATATTACCCTGATTGGAACAATTATTTTAAAAAAATTGTCCTAAGTTATCTATCTTTTTATGGGCATATACATTTTTCATTTATGATTGTTTATATGTTTGCATATTAATTGAGAACATTATTAAACAATTTGATATTATTAAAATAACAGTTTCCTGGTGTATTCTACCATATATTTATGCAATAGTATACCCATTCTTGCCATATCAGTTGCTTATGATATGTCTGAATATGGACCACCTATACCTTACCTGGAATTTAATTATTTATTTATTGAGTTATTTTAACTATATTTCAAATAAAAAGTTACAAAAAAATCAACAAATTAACATATACAAAATTTAGGTTTATGTTTTATTTAACCTTAACCATTAAGTGATATATGTAACAATGCTTTTAATTAACATCTAAATGTTAGAAATATTTTTAGGATTAATAAAACTATATATATATATATATATATATATATATATATAAATGGACAATGTAGGCATTGTCCTAGAATTTTGCAAAGTGTGTATATTCAAATATATCAAATAAATATTTAAATGTTTATATAAATATCAGTAAATTTTGAAATTTCCAAAACACAGTTTTTAGTTTTGGTAATTTTTTTTGTTTAAGAGGGGGATACTATACTTATATATGCCTAAGATTTATGGAATAGTGTGAATTGGTATGATTTGTAAGATGTACATTAACATTCTGAATTCATAAGTAGATTTCTAACTACATTAAACATATGAGATATTTTATATTTTTCAATTCATATGTTATTTAATTTTTTTACAATAATCTAGATATCTGTATATAATTTTAAAACTACAAAATGATAATACATAATCACTTAAATGAAACAAAGATGTTATACGGTTTATTTTATATTTCATTGAGTTTACTTTACCAGCTACTCGTTTATAATTAGGAAGTCAGAAAATACACAAGCCAAAAAATAAAGTTTGAAAAAATGTTCAGTATCTATCTATCTATCTATCTATCTATCTATCTATCTATCATATTTGCATAAAGTGCAAACAGATCTTGAGCCCCACTGCTCCCTCTAGTGGTCTTGCACTATATGATAATTATAAAAATGACAAAGCAAAATAATAATATATGTGATTTAGCATACTGATTTTCTCAACATACTGACATACATATAGTACATTTCATATTCAACCTTTGTTTTAGTTGCAATATTTATCAGATGCAGTAAACATATAGTGAGGATTTATCCCATCCCTATACCACATATCTGATTTTTCCCTACAGCATTAAGAGGATTTGCTTAATTGATTTGAGTCTATACACAAATTTCATATAGCTCCAGGGAGCAGCTTGCAGCAGACAGCACAGCATTTAGAAAGATTACCTGTTGGCTAAACAGTGCAGTTCTAGGTGGATCTTGCTACAATAACCCTAGTTAAACAGGTCCCTCCTGTACTTTACTTAGTTAATTGATTGCGATTGCTTTAGAAATATATATAGTTTTTCATTGGTATAGTAATAAAGTTGTAGTAGTTTATTGTTATAGAACAGTCATATAGTTAATTATGATAGATATCTCATATATATATATATATATATGGAGTACACAGAGAAAAGCCACAGAGACATGCAGAGAACACACAAACTTTATGCAGATGTTGTCCTTGGTTGGATTTAAACCTAGAACAGCAGTGCTACAAGGCACCAGTTCTAACCACTGAGCTAATATAATTATATATCTATATTTTGAGTTTTTTTAAATTTATTATTATAGTCGTATTGATAGACTTAACTTGTTCATTCATATAGTAAAAAAACACGTATAACTGTTCTATTTTTATATAATTATATAGCTTGATACTGTTGCTAATTGCTTTAGAGATACAGAGCTACTTTTCCTAACATTGTACTGATATCTACACAAATGCCCCTAGCTTCGGTAGTATAGATTGATGGAGTCATTCATTTGAAGCAGATGTTCTTTATTCTTATTTTGTCTATGTATAAAAAAGTAGATGAAGAACTATCTCAAGGTCTCTACATAATAGAAAACCTAGACAGTGTCTAGGCAAACATGTGTAATCTTATCATGTTCTCTTATCAAGCCTGGTCCACAGACTGCAGGTCCTTACCACTCACTCTACGTGTGTTTATCTTACCATTCAATAGCCCTAACCTGCTGTGCTTTGTCTTGTATGAAGTGGCAAGCTACACAATATTGACTGTGAGAGTGTGTGTTCTCTGTGTCCAACATTCTGTAGGTGTAAACTGCATAGCCTTGAAGAAGCATAAGCAATCAAAATGTTTTTTGTTTTTCTGTATTTTGTTAAATATTTAGACACAAATTATAGCCCAATATCAAATGTTTATCATGTTACATTCATTTATGAATACTGATTTGAGCACTAGAGAAGAAACACTAAAACAAATAATCATAAAAATGCCAAATCTTTATTTTTTCACAAAAAATAAACTTCTAAATTAACTTTGCAATACTTTAAAATACATTTACTTGTCTACAGAAATATTTAGCAAACTTTTTGATTTGCTGCACCCTGGTCCATGAGATATTTAAATAGACAAGGGGTTGAGGATAAAGCAGAAATTATGATACTTACTAGTCTTGATGATAGATAGATAGATAGATAGATAGATAGATAGATAGATAGATAGATAGATTTTACACATTGCCCATTTCTAATGCACAGTGTTTATGTATATATTTATAAAGGTACTACAAGTCACAGTTGGGGCAGAACAGACTGAGGCTCGCTTCATATATATCAGTTTTAGGAGGGGAGATGGCCATAACTGGCATATGTGTATTGCATGTCAGTGCATAGATCCAGCATCTGTACACTGATAGCACCGGACAGAAAAACTGAGCATGCAGCATTTTTCGGTCTGGCGCAATTTGACATCTGGCATCACAACAGATGCACCTAACGTATGAGAAAGATCCCGTAGAAAACTATGGAATCACTTCTGGCTTTCGTTCCCCTCCTGATTTTTCTGCTTCACCCCAGAGGGGAACTGAACCAGAATGCCGGATATAGGTGCCGTGGCTCTTATCCATCTTAATCTGCTATAGGTTAATGTATTGGTATCTCCTAATACATTCCTTTAGAAAATAAAGATAATAATAGAAAACAACTGGCCAGAATGTTGAAAATATAATATATCTATAATATAAACAACGCAGCATAAAACATCATTTAATGCATGGACATTATTAAAATTATAGAAGAACAAAATATTATTAGTGTTTTTTCCCAGTTGATATATCAAAAACAATCATAGCACTTGGGAGTCTTGCAAGTCTATTTGATAAAGTACGTATAGAGTGATCACTACGTTTACTTATACTCCTGTATGCTAATTGTCACTAAATGGTTTAACCCCATCAACCCACACTATTCGCATTACAATACAGTGAAGTATATGATAATATTTTCATAAAAATGTTCACAATATTGTATGAAAACTAAGCATGACTATATAATTTATGTGGCTATGTATACACTACATACGTACGATCTGAACAATTAGCAATTTAGAAAATAAATACGGACTTAACAAACGTGGCTATGACATATTTTATTACGCCGTTTTAAATATTAGTTTTGTAGATTTGATATTTATCTTATTGGAGATTGTCTTAGAGTATTTAATATTTTTTGTGCCAAATACATATGCAAAAAAACACAGTATAGGGATCGCTGGTACACAAAGGGGCATGAGTCTTTTAACTGATTGCAATGCATCCCTATCTCCCTATACTATATGTCATTCTCACCCCAATATCCAATCTAGTTAAGGAGCAGCCTATAAACTCCAAAGACCCTTGGAACTGCTCTGTAAGGTACCTAGCTTTTACTGGCAAAGCCTGCCATGAATAGTTGAATGGTATGAAAGTATATATTTACTCAAGAGTCTATCAATATTTGAAGTAGGGCAAGGTATTTGGAGCTATACAAAACCATATAAATCACCTAAGTTGTAAAGTTCAAGGGACATCACAGCCATAAAAAAGAGCAGGTCTGAACTAATGAAAAACAAAGCTAATTATTCTCTGCACATTTATTCTCAGAGTTATTCCCTGGTGGTGGTAAGTAAGGTTATTTAGAGGAATTGGTGTCTCTTTAAGAAAGGCCTTGCCAGTAAAGCTCGGATACCTTAGAGAGTAGCTCCAAAGATCTATGGGGAGTTTGCTGTCTTCTCCTTAGCTAGACTGTAGGTTGGGCTGAAGACTGCACATAGTAATTTATTAGTAAGACAGGGAGGTATTAAGCTCAGTTGGGCGGTGCTCCAGCATACTGCAGCCACTTCTACTAGGGCAGGTCCTTTAATCTCTTTAGCTAAAAACTATCAAGCCAGCAGCTTGTACTTCCTAACACTCTAATGTATCTTTTCTTGGGAAACTGCATACAGTCTACTGCCTAAAAGGAAGGAGAAGGAACTTTTTCCAAGTCAGTTTTTATGGGTATCCAACCTTTACAAGTACAGAACCTGGATGTGACTTGGTTTGTATAGGATTTGTGGAATACGAGTTTTCATGAGCAGTATTATCATGGATTCTTTTAAAGGGGGTATGAATCTGGAGAGATTGCCTGAAAGTTTAAGACCTCAGCCGTCTCATGACATGGCCTCCAACTTCCACTTGCAAAGATCAACTGAAACTAGAGATCCAATTGAGAATTCAGCCAGTGAATCATCTGATACTGAACTAGCAGGTAATAATGTTAATTAACAACGTACTTTAAGAAATCCTATCCATATGCCTTATCCTTGCTAAAGACATGCGTTATACAGTTCACTATCACCATAGTGCATTAGGATATGATTAATAATAATCATCGGCATCATCTTAACATATTGCTTTACTAACATATCAAGACTGCAAAAAGACAGAGCATTAACTGCGGTCAACTAATGTAAGTTAATACAGCAGATCGAAATGCAGATCGATAGGCAGACATAAATAAATAGACTGATCGATCGATAGAGATAATGCTTTAATTATTTCTTTCTAATGTGTTAGAATTATTTTGTTTTTGTACAGATTTAGGTTGTTATGGTAATAATAATCTTATTTGGCTTCATTTAAAACACAAATTGGCAGTATAAGTTTTGTTTGAAGTGGTTATTTTGCCGGCTAGCATTTTTATGAGCTTTTACAGCAAAAGAAAAGAAATATTTTGTAGTGTCCTTGTAATAACTCACACTTGGGAGAAATCTGTGGGCATCTGTTGGTTTAGATTATTTAAGGACAGGTCTTATACTGCTCCCCAGAGGAAGATGAAGTCTGCTGAAAAAAAATATTATTGAAAATTATTTATCTATGAGGGATGATTAATGCTTACCTTGAATCTATCTATCTATCTTTATCTATAGTATAATATATATATATATATATATATATATATATATATATATATGAAAAAAAATCTAGCAGTGTGGATAGATATTGCATTGTATACTGACAATATATATAGTATGTACTTGTGACCTGTTGTATTTTGATTCAGCATTATCATATTGTATCCTGTGTAATAATAATAACTTTTTTTCCTCTTAAGACACAAAAATTAGATAGGTCAGTTTAGGTAACCCCACAGAAATATCACAAACTCCCAGAGGGTTTTCCTCTCTGTGGCCTATTGAAAACAGCTACTGAAAGGCCCTTGTAATCTAAGGAACATCAATATTTGTTCATTTATTAAAGCTAAGGCAAACATATTATTCCACCAAAATAACCAAATATAGAGAGAAAATTATCATTACTACTATTATTATTATTCAGTTTTACTTTCACTAATGCCTTATCAAAATATTTTTATCCTATTATCAGAGTTTAAAATAAAAAATAGATTGCAAACGGAAAATATTTTATGGTATATTTAATATTTACTGTGTGAAATTATTATTAATGTTATTTCCATTATTATTACTATTGTTGTTTTCTATAAATGTTAGTATTTTATAAAATAAATTATGGTGATTATTACTATTTTTATGAATAATGATTACAGTGATAGTAGTGATACTAGCTATAGTAGAGTGTTTATGTAAATATCATTATTTATTAACATTACTATTAATGTCACTACTATATTTTTAGTTGGAGTGATAGAATTGTAGTATAACCATTTTCCTTCATTCCAAAATTGCATTTTACATAAATTATACTGAAAGGAAACCTTTTTGTTAATTAAGTATTACTAGACTAGTTCATATGTACGTGTGATTCAAAAATCTTTACCTGTATATATGAAATGTCTACATTAATTAGTAAACAATTTATTTCTCGTGTATACTTTGTCAGTTTGTGCTCATTCATTGCTAAAAATTATTAATATTATTATTAATCTCAGATATTTTTAGCTAGCATTCAAATTACTAAAGACCTAAATTATCATATACCATTAAACTTGTTTATTCTATATTAGTGACAAAGCCCTTTATGCATTTCATTTTACACACATTTATTTGTATTGGTGGATATAAAGGTGCATATGTATGTGTGCCTTTCCTACTCTTGCTATGTTACCAACCTATAGCATTGGACTCTCCACAGAAAAAGACAGGAGTGGGGAGCCAAAAAGTGAAGATAGCAATGTGGATGACCCATCCAAAAAGAAAAAGCAGCGGAGACAGAGAACTCACTTTACCAGCCAACAACTACAGGAACTGGAGGCCACCTTCCAGAGGAACCGTTACCCTGATATGAGCATGAGAGAAGAGATAGCCGTGTGGACAAATCTGACAGAAGCCAGAGTCAGGGTAAGAGCAAAATATTAAATGTGTAAGTGCGAGTGTAGGTATCTGTGCCTTGCTCCACACAGTTTCCTATTGATACTGATGGATAGATAGATAGATAGATAGATAGATAGATAGATAGATAGATCGATAGATAGATAGATAGATAGATAGATAGATAGTAAATTCTATGTATAGATAGATAAACAGATAGATATAGAAAGATAGATAGATAGATAAAGACAGATAGATACATATTTTTATTTATTTTACTTAATTCTGACATACTCCGCAGTGCTTTACAGACATTATCATTGCTTGCTATGTACAGTGGGGCTCACAATCTAATTTTACTATCAGTAAGTCTTTGGCATGAGAAAGGAAACCGGAGTACCGGGAGGAAACCTGCGCAACCATAGGGGGAACATACCAACTCCATGCAGAATAAGATAGACAGATTGATTTAGTATAAGTCAACACGCAAAGAGGAGCAGAGTGGGAAGTGGGGATCTGCAATGGAAAATGCATAACTATGAAATCTGATCTGTTTCCCTCAGTCTCTGTACACTGCTGACTTTTAAAATGGAGTTACGTAGAAATTCTCCATTTTTTTTATTTTGTTTCATTGACCATTTGGACAAGACAAATAAGTCATATATGATAGTGAACTTAACAGTTCAGTGAGTGCAGACACTAATAAAAATCTAGCATTAAAAAATAAATGAAAAATTATAACTCTCCTACTATGGCATTTAATTTCAGCTTTAAGAGTGCATTAAGCCTTGCCTTCAAAAGGTGAAGATTCATACATCCAGCTCCACGGATATAAAATCCAATCTTATAATTCCACACATATTCAGGATGCTCATTGTGCATATTTAATTCTACTATGAAAACCTATTATGATGAAGCATTTTATTATTATTATTGTAGTAGTAATAATAATTTTTCTTATTATTATTATAAAAGTTATTGAACCATGGCTTGCTGCAGTTAATTTTAAAGAATAACTGTAGATAAATACTTAAATATTTGATATTACATAGCGAATAGCCAGTTTATCAAATGAACAGTTTACTAGAATAATTCCATACAAAATAGTCTTTGTCATTTCATTCATATGAAAATAAATGTGTTAAATAAAATAGCAAGCTTTATTTGTATTGTATTATTTAGTTATGTACCTAATTTGTTATTATTTTATACACTAAAACAAATAGAAATAACAATACTGGTAATAAAAGAAAACATAATGATGAAGATTCTGTGAGCAAACTATTATTTTAGACCTCAATACTTGTGTGCCTCTAAGGTCCCAATAATGCTGTTATCTCACACTTCTACTTTCTTAAACCCAATATAATTTTGCACAGAGACACATTAAAAATCCATTGGCCCCAAACAAAGACGAGATGGAAAACTAAAACCCACAATTGAACCTCAAGGCACAGTCAGACTGAAAGGTTCATTTCATATGGCCCCTAATAAATGAATGAAGAAACGGAAATGAATTTCATGTAAAAAAAAAAAATTACAGTTAAATATTGCTTTACATAGTCAATCAGTTGTTATTTTGTGCACCATAGTAGGATACTTAGCATAAGATGCAGGATACATATATGTGAAATATATAGGGTGCAAGGAAATGTGATAGATTTCTATGTTACGTGGGTGCTATGTTCATGACAAGCTCTTTGTAACTCCCTGAGAGCACCCATTGCTTCAGGTTATGCAGTGGAAAGTGTAATACAGTGCTGCCACATTAGGATGCTAGTTATGTATGCTGAGATGTTGCTTTAACAGAGCAGTATTTAAGATTAACCATAGATACTCTGCCTCATAAGGATACCCCTTTGGCTTGCTGACATAGATAAATAGATAGATAGATGAGAGATAGATAAAGATATATGGTTAGATAGATATAGGGACAGATATAGGGATATCTAGATAGATAGAGAGATAGATAATAGTCGTAGATGATTGATAGATAGATAGATAATAAATAAAGTCATAGATGATAGATGGATAGATAGATAAATAGATAGATAGATATGGTTAGATAGACATAGGGACAGATAGATAGATAAGAGATAGATGAGAGATAAATAGATAGATAAAGATATATGGTTAGATAGATATAGGGACAGATATAGGGATAGATAGATAAATCGATCGATAAATAAATAGTCATAGATGATTGATCGATAGATAGATAGATAGATATGGTGTTAGATAGACATAGGGACAGATAGATAGACATACAGAGATAAATAGATATAGTTAGATAAATATAGGGATAGATAGATATTAGATAGATAGATTGATAATATATAGATATTAGATAGATAGATAGATAGATAGATAGATAGATAGATAGATAGATAGATATGAGGTAGATAAATAGATAAATATAGCCAGATTTTTTTCATTATTTTACTAATTCGAACTATTTAGACAAAACAGCTGCATGAAATGGATATGGGTTTATATCAGTTTTGAATATTTTTTCTTATCCTGTTGTATTTACAGGACTCAATATATAGCATGCTATTTTTTATCCTGTCTTATGTAAGCTCATGCATGCAGAACTAATATGTTAATATCATTATGCTTCTCAAGGAAAGTTACAAAAATAGTGTGAACCTAGCCTAACACAATATGGTCAAACATAGAGCCTCTTAATTATTTGAAAAATAAAATAAAAATAAAATTTGTTCAGAGAAACCAATTTGCACTATCCCTAACTTAGAGGCACCTTATGGAAATTAACCAATTGTATTACTCAGGTAACCAGTCATAATTGTTTTGTTTATTGCTTGCATATTTTTTCTTGTTTTTCGTAAATGTATTGACTTTTGCGTTACTTCCACATACAACTCGACATTTCTAAATACCTTATGCAAAGAACTGACCGCTAGTATGTAAATTCATATTGAATAGTCAAGAAGAAGGTGTTTTGGATGCTTTCTAATTTACTTTTTTAAATAAATAAAAAAGTGTGTGCTATTTACTTGGCATATAAATGCAAAGAGAAAAAAAAACGGAGTAATTATAGGGAACATATAGAAATATAGTTAACAAACTCGGCTACAATTTGGCATTTATACTTGGCTACAATTTGGTATTTATGTATAAAATATTTAGTTCTTTAGGGTTATGGCGTTATAAAAGAGCTGTGAATGATATATTAAATAACATGTCAACTATAATATTATATATTGCTGAAGAGAGAGAAATAGTATTTCTAAAGTAAAAAAACATAATAAGATGGATAAAGAAAAGAAAGAAAGAAAGAAAGAGATCTAATATCTCCATACTTAAACTAATGACCAATACCTATAAAAGTACATATATATATATATATATATACAAAACAATGATACATAAAATTAGATTAAACAATAAGTAATATCAAAATAAATAGAATAAAACAATATATGTTCAAAAGATGAGGCAGCACTCCAGAAGTAAAGTGAAAAACGATGGACCATTTATAATATTATTTTTTGTTTGAGATATATATATATATATATATATATATATATATATAAATAAACTAGTACAATGAATATATTAAAATTAGAATAATTGTAGGTTTCAACAAAGCCCTAGAAGTAAATTAATAAATGCTCCAGGTTTGCCCTCTTAATGAAATTTACTTTTTCCTTTAAAAGGGTTTTGTAACTTACGGAAACTATATATGATGAATGGTTCTGTCTGCTGTGTTTCTGCTGCAAATACCTTTTTAATTAGGAATGCTTTTTGTAAAGTCGTTATTTGTTCCCTAAGTGTTTTCTGTAAAAGTAAAGCAAAGCCAAGGCTATGTGAGCAGATGCAACTGCAACTGGTCAGGCAGTAAATTCTAATGAGTTCTACCTATATACATAGCATATCCAAAGGGCAGTAGGAAGATTGTGCTCCAACATACTAATCCAATCCTTGCTTTTATGATCTTTAAGCAGGGATTTTTATTATGCACACCATATTATTGCAGAGAAGCCCTTGATAAAACATTTACCACGGCCAATTAATATACTATGCAAACTACGACTGCTACAACTAAAGGGGCAACTTAAATGCAGGGACAGAAAGGTCTTGCACTCTGGAACACTGGTGGGAAATTATAAAATCAAGTAGCAGCAACAACATCATATATTGTATGAGACATAATATTTGTTCTATACTCCAGTAGATGTATAGACGCATCCTACCATTGCATAGCTAATCCTTGTCAAGTCATGATGGAACAAAAATGGCTAACAATGGGCATGAAACACTAAGAGTTCTAGTTCTTCAGGAAATCAGCTACAAAAGAACAATTCATTCATTTCATGCTATTGTGTGATAACAATGTCTGTAAAGCACTGTGGAATATGTTGGCACTATATAAGTGAGTAATAATTAAAACAAATAAAATCATACATACAATATCCATTCAGCAAACTATCCAATGAAGCATAATAGATTAATTTAATGAATGTTTTATTGTGGCCTAAACTAGATAATATTATCTAAGCTAGAAAACATTATTTTGTTCGATCTCAGTTCTTCTCAGAATTGATTGTCTGTTAAATATACGATGTTTGTGTGAATATCAAGCAACAAACAGTTTTTAAATCAGTTATTTTGTGATTTGATACGAACTGGGTGAAGAACAATTAAGAGTCTTTCAATTGCTGGTAAAACATTAGACATGCTTTAATTAGATTTAATCCAGGCATATTGAATAATAAAGTAGGGTAGAAATACTAATTTCCTTTACCAAGAATGCTCTTCCTTGGGTGCTCACAAACATTGCTCTGAGGAGTTTATTAATTCCCTTTATAAGTACCACTTTGATTTACTGATTAATATTTTCCCATATAGATCTAAGACATCCAGGGCACCAGACATTTTCTAGTAAGCCTACTTCATTATTTTCCGAACACAAACAGTTGTAAGGAAATTGCTAAATGCTTCCCATTTGGGTTTGAAATGTTTGTCTTCTTTGGTCACTTGACCCTCAGAGTTGTTCTTGTATTATTATTGAGGTCAGCCAAATGTAGGTGTTGTCAGAGGTCTATTCTAGATGATTGCGGGTGACCTTTGTATGGTGTGGCCACACTTATGGTTTCATTTTTTTTTTTTACTTTGCAGGTCTGGTTCAAAAACCGCAGAGCCAAGTGGAGGAAAAGGGAGCGCAACCAGCAGATGGACCTATGTAAGAATGGCTATGTCCCTCAGTTCAGCGGTCTCATGCAGCCCTATGATGACATGTATGCAGGATACCCATACAACAACTGGGCTACTAAAAGCCTGACCCCTGCTCCACTGTCTACCAAAAGCTTCACTTTCTTCAACTCAATGAGTCCTTTGTCTTCTCAGTCCATGTTCTCTGGCCCAAGTTCTATCTCCTCAATGAGTATGCCATCTAGTATGGGGCACTCTGCTGTACCTGGCATGCCAAATTCAAGTCTAAATAATATCAATAATCTTAATAATATCAGTGGGTCTTCACTCAACTCAGCTATGTCTTCAACAGCATGTCCATATGGACCTCCTGGCTCCCCATACACGGTTTATAGGGACACCTGTAATTCCAGTTTGGCTAGCCTTAGACTTAAATCCAAACAACACTCTACTTTTGGATATAGCAGCTTACAAAGTCCTGGATCTAGTTTGAATGCTTGTCAATACAACAGCTGATGGAACGGGCATCAAACCACTGTGGCCTGTGGACTTTTGACTTTGATAAAGGACCAGAAATGTTTTGCAAGAGACACAAAGACCTAATACACACGGATAAGTTGCAATCTTCTCTCTGGATTATGCGGGTTGTATGTACTTGAACTTGCACAGGATTTTCCAGTGTCCACTTTATAGAGAGCTTTAGTGGAGGTAAAGTCTTCATATCAAAATTTTTGGTAGTCATCAAAGATGGGGGAGAGATATTGTGGTCTACACTGAGACATGTGATAATTTACCACTGCAAAACAGGTATTTGCAGAGGATGACTCTAGGGGGAGATGTGGGAGAGAGGAAATATTAAACTATTAGGTATTAACATAATAAGGGTTAACCACTTAAAAAGGTTATATGTAAATATATAAATATATATCTGCAGCTACATGGTGTCCAATGATTGTGTGCCACAATATAATAAACTGGTTCTAGTGCATGGATCTCAATGGTTGTCCAGAGAAAATAATCACTTATTCGTTTATTCATTCCTCCTGTAGAAAGAAAACACCCTCATATTCCCCAGAACCATCCCAGTGATCAAACTAAATGCACAGCATTGCCTCCATCACTGGCTTTTCCCACTCCATCTGTATTTATCGTATGCTTTGATCAGTCTTATTTATCTGCAATCTCTTTTAGCTCCCCATGTATCTTTTAAATATGTTATGTAAAATAAATTAAATAAACCCAAGTACCTACTAGTGTGACAGTGTAACAGTTGAGCATTTTAAGTCAATTTGCTCAACAATAACAAAAGGTCAGTGCAAGACAAAGCAAACTCTGGTGTAGCGTTAATAGTGGTTTGTTGGTTAATTCTGATATTTTAATACTGGCAAAGTAATGACCATTCAGTCAGATATATGCCAAAGCTCTTTCTTTAAGAAAACTCCATGTAAAATGCACACAGTGCCCCTTATTCTCTCCCCTGCTCCCCTCCTTCTCCTCAGTGTATTGTACACCTGTGATAACCGTAATGTGGATGTGTGGATGTTTAATAATGATGTTGTGCTGGATAAGAGAATGCAGTGTCATTTTTTATAACTTATGTTTTAGTTTTTTTTTTGTGAATACTTTTTTTCAAAAATTAAGAGCATGGGAATAAAACAGATTTAAGCAAAAGCTTTTTGGTGTTTTTTGCTAGTTAAATTCTGTTATTTATTATAATGTAATTATGAAACATCTTTTACCAAATGAAATAAATGTATCATCAGCCATATTGTTTCCAGTCATTTATAATATATATTATATTGATTATTTAATGTTCAATGCAGTCTACAATACAAGATATCTATATCTATATATATATATATATATATATATATATATATATATATATATATATATCTATATATCTATATATATATATATATATATATATACCATAAGAACTAATTATTCTAGATAAAAACAGATGGTAAAAACTATCTGTTGTTGTATACCTTAAAAGACAACAAAAATGTAACACAAGTACATTGCTTAAAAATACAACAAAACGCTGTTATACACATTTAAATATATATTTGGAGTTTTATGACTTAATTCTATAAATATTAAATACATATCACAGTATGTTAGTAAATATTATATTATGAAAGTAGGTAATATAACGCTGAATAATCACAATCACCTTTGTGCAGAAAAAAATACCCTATTTTCATAGATCCATTTCAATTTATATTTAGACCAAATGTATCATATCTTGAATAGTTTTGTTTTTGTTTACCTTTTACAGAATTAATGTATCTCTGCCAATTAGAACAGTTTCACAGTCCAGTATGCAATTGCCTTCTTTGGATTAACAGGGCAAGTAAATTCACATAATACATTTGCTAAGTAGGTTCAATATTGATTGCATTTAATCTTATTATGCCACAGTTCACTAAAAGCCAATAGATGACGCTATAACGCTGTTGGAACAAAGCAAGAATGCTGCTAAAGTACACACGACCACGGTGCTGATGAGTAAAGGCATCTGCAGCTCTAACAGTACTGTTGCTGCTGAGATGAATATTGCTAAATTGCTTAAGAGCTTCTTGTTTTATATTCTGTTGTTGTTATATTTTAGCTTAATATGAACAAACAGGCGAGCTACCATGCATTAGTAGCCAGTATCAGGATTACAGAAGGTATCAATCCATGATAACAGTGAAATTATTTCTTTTCTAAGGAAAAAGCAGATATTTAAAACTCCTATGTGATGAATAAGTCAGTGAAGTATTCTGAATCAATGACTCCCCGAGCTTGTAACTCTGTGTGTGCAAGAAAGAGCAGCTGTAGTTCTCAGAGCTTTGAAAAGGACTGCCGACAAAGCTGATCAGGGGTTGCCACAAGACACACGCTAGGACAAGTTTAACAAATATAGCTTTGTCATGCAAGAGTACGACCCTTTCATACTTGGTAGTCAGCAGAGGTGATATATCTAAATGTCTTACTTTATGCTTAGAAATGTTAGGTAAATATAATAGGAAATATATATGCATATATAACAGATAGAAAAATATAATAAATATGGTTAGATTAGGAAGACTATATTAAGCTGGTCATATACATTAGTTTTCCGTTTGCCAAACACACTAAATGTGTAGGGAGCCCCTGACTCTCCCCCGACAGCTGATGGCGGGAGTGACAAGGATTGGGCGCAATGAATATTGTCGCCTGATCCTTTTGTTCTCCTGGGAGATAAACCACCCCCAGAAGTTTCTGGCAGCAGCTTTCCCCGCTCTACCCATAGAATGCACATACACATTTGGCTGACAATTATTAAATGTCTATGGGCAGCTTGCGAGGAGACAGACACACAGACAGACAGATAGACGCACAGATAAATAGATAGATATAAATATATGATTAGACAGATATAGGGACAGATAGACAGATAAGTAGATATAGTTAGATAAATATAGGGATAGATAGATAGATAGATAGATAGATAGATAGATAGATAGATAGATAAATAGATAGACAGATGATAGAAAAATAGAGATAGATAGACAGACAGAGATACATAGATAGATAGATAAATAGATAGATATATGGTTGGATAGCTATATGTGGACAGATAGATAAATAGATAGATAGACCAATAAATAGATAGATAGACAGATAAATAGATATATAGTTAGCTACAGGGACAGATAGATACATATATAGGTGAAACTCGAAAAATTAGAATATCATGCAAAAGTCCATTTATTTCAGTAATGTAAATTAAAAGGAATTGCATTAATGCAGCTTAAAATGAGAATTTTGTGAAAAGGTTTAAAATTCTAGGCTCAAAGTGTCACACTCTAGTCAGCTAATTAGTCCATACCCCCTGAGCAAAGGGTCCCTCAAAATTGTGACTTTGGGGTTTCATAAGCCGTAAGTCATAATCATCCAAATTATAACAAATAAAGGCTTGGAATATCTCGCTCTGCCTGTAATGAGTCTGTCTCATATCTTAGTTTCACCCTTTAAGTTGTATTACTGAAATAAATGAACTTTGCACAATATTAAAAATTTTCGAGTTTCACCTGTATATAGAGATAGATGGTAGATAGATAGATGGTAGTTAGATAAATAGAGATAGATAGATAGATAGATAGACAGACAGATAGATAGATATTATTGTTATAGATATTAAGTACAATCTATAAGAGAAAGATAACTGACATATATAAAAAGACAGGCAGAGATAGATAGATAGATAGATACTGGCGATAGATAGATAGATAGATAGATAGATAGATAGATAGATAGATAGATAGATACTGGCATTAGACAGATAGATAGATAGATAGATAGATAGATAGATAGATAGATAGATAGATAGATAGATAAATAGATAGATAGATAGATAGATAGATATTGGCATTAGACAGATAGATAGATAGATAGATAGATAGATAGATAGATAGATAGATAGATAGATAGATAGAGAGATAGATACTGGCGATAGATAGATACTGGCATTAGATAGATAAATAGATAAATAGATAAATAGATAGATAGATAATAGATAGATAGATAGATAGATAGATAGATAGATAGATAGATACTGGCGAGATAGATAGATAGATAAATAGATAGATAGATACTGGTGATAGATAGATAGATAGATAGATAGATAGATAGATAGATAGATAGATAGATACTGGCGATAGATAGATAGATAGATAGATAGATAGATAGATAGATAGATAGATAGATAGATACTGGCGATAGATAGATAGATAGATAGATAGATAGATAGATAGATAGATATATAGATAGATAGAGAGATAGATAGATAGATAAATAGATAGATAGATAGATGCAGCCAAGTTAAACTTGATGGTTAAAGCGTAAAGTAAAGAATGGCAAGAAAAAGATAATACACTTTTCCGTGGATTTCAATGGCTTTTGTCACGAGATAACCAAGATAAGAGTGTGCCATATGTTATCAGAGTCAGTTTTAGCGCGGCTATATCTCTAGATAGACAGACAGACAGACATGATAAGCACAGATGTGGTTGCATGTTTGCAAAGTAGGTGTTTCAGGTGCATTTGCATGTAGTGTCCTCCATGAAATAGTTGCAGAACTTCATGAAGTAGTCAGGATGGAAGGATCCCCCTCCTCCCTTCCTCCTCAGCCATGCATGCCACACATGAGGAAGAAATACCAGTTATCCAGGTTTGCTCTGTGAGTTCACACACAATAAAAGGTTTGTCAAAATGAAATGGTTAAGTGATTTTAAAAGCAATTGTTTAGTCCTGTGTGTTTGACTTTGTCTGTATTCAATATGGTGTTTATAGAGAGGCCCGAAATCCCTGTGAATCCCTATAAAAACCTAGCTGAAACAGAGGCTATACTTTGAAGAATTACCAGCTACAAGCACTGACAGTCAAGGCAAAAATACATCACCCCTACTTTTAATAATTCTTATCAGAGCTTATCATGTCAGTTTCTAACCTCCCTTTATATTCTGCCAATACTTTCCCAGAAGGTTATGTGGAAAAAACATTCCTAAATAGAGCAGAGCCGAAGGAGCAATGAAATGTAAGCCAGATAGCAATAGTGCAACTCAAATTATTAGAATCAACTGAGATTGTATTCAATGTGTGGCCAAAGTGTCTTATCAACAATGATTAATAGTCAACTGAAATTATTAAATTCTGAAAATTCTAAATCATGGTTTCTACTAAGATGTATTTTATATCATTAAATACAGTGACTGTCACTAATATTCAATGTCAGTTATGGAGAGGGAAAACAGTACATCTATAGGCAGCTTACAGCTTCATGTATAGTACTGTACATAATATCTACTAGAGTAATCTAATCGAAGAAATAGCTGCTCAGTCTCTATTGCAGACGATAGAAGCCCTTCAGTCCCAATGCAAAATTTGTATCAGAGACCGCACCTAATATGCACAGGCTTTGGGCCTCCACAAGCACCAGGGTCTGAGTGCAACTATAATCACAATTGCTGATGTCGATAGCCATCTCTGCCCTTTGGTGCCCTGCTGACTTCATCTACCTGAGCTCAGGGGCAGACTAGGAACTTAAAGTAGCCCTGGAAAAAATACTAAAAGTGGCCCCATTTTGTAGTTGGGTCCAAATTGATGGAAGGCAGGGCCATCAATACTATATTGGCCCCATCAGAGCCAAATACCACAGTCCATCACAAAATAGTGCCAACAACACAAAATACATCCCCAAAAACTATAACGGGTTGGCTGTGAAGAGGGCTCAGGCGGCCCCTGGACATCGGCCCAACGGGAAATTTCCCTGTAAGATCTACGGCCAATCCGCCCCTGCCTGAGCTACATAAAAAACTGCTGGACCAAAAAAGGCCTGACTAATGAAACGTTCTTTTTTACAAAACAAAGCTCTTTTAGTCAGTTAAACCAGTTCAAACCCATAAGGTATTCTACAGTATAATGTCTGTTATACAAACAAGTCACAAATCTATAAAAATTAAAAATATATAAAAGTTCAAGGACTTTATCAATTTTATGATGACATATCTCAATTATAATATTATTACTCAAACCATATCCTTTGAGACATGACATAGATAGTATATCATAGTAAAGGTATTATAAGAAAAATACATTTAGGGTGGTTTTAATCAGCAGGTAGCACGTTACAGAGTAAGAAACTCAGCAAATTATTATATGCTTTTATGGGAAAATATCAATCAGTGATTAATAGCTTTTTCTTTGTTAGGGCCCTATTAGACCGTACTATTTTCAATCCAATTATCAGGAACAAGCATTCATAGGAACATTTGATGAAACACTTCATTCATCCCAAGACCTCACCCCTGCCGTACTTCAGAACACCAGTGTCTGCTGAAACTGAATTTTTCAAAAACTGAAATTTTAGTTTATTCCATCTACTAAACTACCTAAACCTGACATCTCCATCTCAGTGTGTGGTACTACCAGCACGTCTAGGCATCATGCCTGCTGTCTTGGTATTCTGTTGTTTCCTTCACCCCCTATATTCAATCGCTTGCCCGCTCATGCTGCCTGCACCCCAAAAACTTCTGAATTCTGCCCCTTTCTTACTGTGGAAACAAAAGCAAATTCTCATTGTTGCCTTGATTCATTCCTGTCTTAATTACTCCAACTCATTACTAATCATTCTTCTCCTCACTAATCTCCCCTTTCCAAACTATCCTTAATGCAGCAGCCAGGCTCATCTATTTAACTTCTCCTCCAATGCCTCCGCCCTGTGCCAGTCATTACGGTGGTTCATCATACAGTATAGTATTCAATTTAGGCAGCTGATTTTTTTACATAGGCCAATTGAGTAAACGATTGTTGGGAGGGAAGAGTTCCCTCCTGGCAATCACCTGCTAGCTAGCGGAGGAGATCGCTGCTATTACATGCAGGAATCTCCGCAGAAGCATAGGGAGGAGCAATCGGTATACCATCGCTCATCCCCATGCTGTCTAGTGGTATGCTGGCAGCAGATTGTAATTATACAGCTCAATCTGCTGCAGGCAAACAATGATTTTTAAGCAAGCATAAAAATCACAATTGCCCTATGAACGAGTGTTTGCTTGTTCATTTGGCAATTGGCAGCAGTATTACACTGCATGAAGATCACTAACGAGCATCTGAAAAATCGGCAGGTGTAATACAGCCTTAACATCCACCACAATCTGAACCTCTCACTCATGTCTCCTTCTCATGAAGACTTCTGCAGAGCTGCACCAGTTCTCTGGAATGCCCTACCTCAAGCAATTAGGTTAATTCATTACATTCACAGTTTTAGGCACTCCCTAAAAACTCATATTTTTAGGGTGGCCTATCGCTAACTATAATCAACCTCTTCTCAGTTAACACCCCTTTATTGTTATTCTTCTGAACCTGATCCATCGTCAAACACCTTCCACCACTCACTAAGAAGCACTACAGATATTGGCTGATGGATGGTTCATGCAGCTTTATATCTACTTCCCTATTTTTGTTAAGATGGCTGCACCATTGTACAAATCAAGCACTTGTTACCTTTTGTGTCGCCCTATCTCCCCATAGATTGTAAGCTCTTGCGAGCAGGGCCCTCATCTACATAGTTAATACAGTTGAAAAAATACATCAAGTTTAACGAAGGGAAAGGTAGGGACGCGAATCCCAGAAGGAAGTGAGACTCAGATTTCTACACATTTTCATAAGCATTAATGTCACAAACTTTTAATAATTCATCTAAAACCTTTTTAAAATTGCCCACTATTCCTGCTGTGACCACGTCCTGAGGAAGTCTATTCCACAGATTCACAGTTTCTACAGTAAAGAAGTTTTGATGCTTCTGGAGACTGAATATTTGTCTCTTTGACATGGAACAGTTTTTCACTGTATTTTTTGTATGGCCCATTTATATATCAGGTTAATCATGTCCCCCCTTAGACGTCTCTTCTCAAGACTAAATAAATTTAGTTATTTTAATCTTTCCTTATAACTAAGACCGTCCATGCCCCTTATCAGTATAGTTGCTTTCCTCTGTACTTTTTCCAGCTGCAGAGCATCCTTTCTATGGACTGGTTCCCAAAACTGAACTGCATATTCCAGATGAGTCCACACCAACACTTTGTAAAGTGGTAATATTACATCCCTCCCCCACGAATCCATGCCTCGTTTAATGCATGACAATATCCTAGTAGCCTTAGAAGCAGCTGATTGACATTGTATGTTGTTATTTAATCTACCATCTACAAGGACACCCAAATCTTTCTCTATAAGTGACTCTCCCAGTGTTACATCACTTAGGACATATGAAGGACGGAGATTATTACTACCAAGATGCATAACTTTACATTTATCCACATTGAACCTCATTTGACAAGTTGATGCCCAATCATGTCAGCTTGTATTTTATGGACATCTTCCATAGACTGTACAGTACTATATAGCTTAGTGTCATCTGCAAAAATAGAAATGGTGCTATTAATCCCATCCTCAATATCATTAATAAATACATTAAATAACAGGGGACCAGCACTGAACCTTGGGTTACATCACTTATAACCCGGGACCATTCTGAATAGCAATCATTGATCACAACTCTCTGGACACGGTCCTTCAACCAGTTGTCAATCCAATTACAAACTATACTTTCCAAGCCTATAGACCTTACTGTACCTATTAAACGGCTATGAGGGACAGTATCAAAAGCCTTTGCAAAATCCAGAAACACTACATCCACAGCTGCCCCTCTGTGCAGGCGTCTACTCACCTCCTCATAAAAACAAATAAGGTTAGTCTGACAACTTCTGTCCTTGATAAACCCATGTTGGTTATCACTTATAATATTATTTATAGTCACATACTCCTGTATATAGTCCCTTTAGAGTCCTTCAAACATTTTTCCCACAACAGAATTTAATCTAACTGGTCTATAATTACCTGTGGAGGATGTAGATCCTTTTTTGAATATGGGCACCACGTTTTCCTTGAGCCAATCACTTGGGGCACATCGATGATTGAACTGAGCTCTTTAAGCACTCTTGGGTGTAATCCATCTGGACCCGGAGCCTTGTTCACATTTACCTTATTTTACTTAGCTTGGACCATATCTACATTTAAGCAATTGAGTATATTACTTGTTTTAATTTTTGACTTGTTTGTTGCTATGTAATGTATGATTTTGCTTGTACATGAACCCCTGGATTGTAAAGTGCTGCAGAAAATGTTGGCGCTATATAAATAAAGATTATTATTATCCACCCATATAATCAAGCAGCCAATAAGTCAATGCTCGGCAGCAGATCTTAACAGAACTGACTGAGGGAGGAATGACTACAGTAGCAATGAGTCCTCCCATATTCAGTTTGCATTGCCTTGTGTTATCATTTATCTGCACTGACACTGTACAAACATCAGGTGGTGTAATAGGGCACTAAATGTATATACAAAGATTACTGTCAATGATCGATTAAATAGGCCCCATGTACAATCAAGCTTAGAAAGAAATAGAGATTTAAATGTACAAATTAAAAGTTTTACTGAATATTTTTTCACAAAACTGTATAATTTATCTGCAACGCTTCTCCTGCTCTATAGCATAGCGCATTGCACTGCATTTCATGGTGACAGGTTCTCTTTAAATACCCAAAATCACATCAAACTTAGTAACTTTAAAAGATCATAATAATAAGAGGTAAGATGAGCATTTCACTTCAGGCTGCAGCCTTCACTGGCCACATGGGCATCATATTAGTACGTCTGGTGCCTATTCCTGCAATAAGCCCTGCACTTTTTAAGTAATGTGAATCAGTCAAAAATAGTGATGGATGAACATCGGCCGGGGCGGTTTGCGAACGCGATCAAATGTTTGCGAACTGCAAGTTCGCTGTGGTCACCATTCACTTTAATGGCAGGCCAACCATAAAAACCTTCAGGTCATATTTGTAACCAGCAAACACTTACTAGAAGTAAACAAATAGTCCCACAACATGGACAGTGATATACCAGAGGGGGATCATTGGCAAAAATTCCCACAAAAAATATGTATTTTAATCAGGGGCCATTTTTATGCGTCTTAAAGGGAAACTCTCAAAAATGTGCCCTGCTGGAGCCTAGAACATTTTTATTTCCTATCGGTTTGATATATACAAATGTGCAGCACTCCACATTTTTGTATCCTGCAGAGTCCATAAAAAAAAAATGCATACGTTAATGTAATTCTTTTTTCTACCATGGAACTTTATGGTGAACGGACACCACTGTCTGAGGCATCTGTTAACGCATACATTTTTGGTATGCATTAAATGGATAGCAAAAATAGGATGTAAGCCCAGCCCTAGTGTCAGAATAAGCACCAGTACACAGCAGAGCAGCGTGGCGGATAGGGGAGGCCGCCATGTACTGACAGAGCGTTACCTGGTCCTGGTGGTCAGGGATGAGGACTCTGTTTCCCAAGGATCATTTTCTACTGGGAAATACAGGGCACAGTATAATGCACTAGAATCTATATAATATTATCCCTACCTCCGAATAATAATACAATTAGGTGGTCATTTATTATATAGAAATACATCTATGTTAGGCGTATTTCTGACACAGATTGTGGCGCAAAGGTCCTTAGCACCGCAATCTGCATATTTTTCCCACTCATGCCAGGTCTAAAAAACAATGGCGTGGGCAGGGAAAGGGATAAAGGTATAGCCATCCAGATATTGGATACCACCGCCATAAATTGACCGGATAACACCTGTGTACAGTGACCATATAACACCGCCATATTGTGATGGGATAAAAGAGTATAAGAGGGCACAGTACAGGGAATGACTTGGGGCACTGCACAGGGTGTGGTAACAGGGCACAATGCAGGGTATAAGGGGCACAGTACGGGGTGAGGGGCACAGTACAGGGTGGAGGGCACAGTCACATGACCCTGTGATATTAGAAGGTCCTTAAGGGGAATGCGGTTCATACGCCACCATAATGAGAGGCAGAGGAGTGAGACAAGGGTCTGATTATGTGGCTAGAGATAAAGAAATGTAACTGTCGTCCAGTACAGGCACCAAAAATTAGGCAATATGCATTCACCTGACAGCACAAAACTTTGGATTCTGTGGCTGGGGGTACATTAGGCGGTCACAGGATCACAGGATAAAAATGTAACTGGCGGCCAGTACAGTCCCCAAAAATTAGCCTGCTTCAATCAGTTTTTTGGGGGAGGGCAACTGGTAAATCACACCAGTAGAAATGATTGGTTCCAATAGTGTTTGTCACTCTGTAGATGCGGTAACGCAGCAAAACCACAAACAAATGCTGCACTACCTAAATGCACCATATAGAAAGTATATTATTGGTATATAAGACCCCTGCTTCAATCTGTTTTTTTGGGGGGACAACTGGTATATCACACCAGTAGAAATTATTTCTTCAAATAGCGTTTGTCACTCTGTGTAGCTGCAGTATTGCAGCAGAACCGCACACAACTGCTGCACAATACAAATGCACTATAATATACTTTTTATGTTAGAAAGTATATTATAAATATATTACACCCCTCAGTATATCACACCTATCGATATCACACCTATTCCAGTCCTTAAAAGGACTTTTGTGGCCCTATTAGCTAGCCTTTGGTGTCCCTAACAGCCTGTCCCTGCTCCACACAGCAACCTCTCCCTACACTGGCAAAAGACTGAATGTAAAATGGCGGCCAGATAAGGTTTATTTATAAGATAGGGGGTTTGTGTATGTACTGAAACATCTCAAAGTCCTGTACCACTTGATGGATGTGTCATGGGTCACAGAATATGGTGGGCGCGAATATCGCCATATGTTTGCCCGTTCAGCGAACAGAGAACGAGCAAAGTTAAACGACCACCGGGCGAACTGCAAGGTCATCTCTAGTCATAAAGCATTCCTGCTGCATGGTATCCTGTGACAGAGGACGGAAGCTGACGTGTAACCTCTGGGCTGATGACAGTGGAGGGGCCCGTGTAAAGGTACCTTAACCCTATGGATAATACTATAAGCAATGTTTGATCAGGAGCAGTTTAGAAGGTTTTGCTAGAGAATGGGTGGGATTTCTATGTTTCCATGGCTCCCTATCCTCAATTGCTCCTTTACCATCTCCAATTTTGGCAGGAGGGGTGATAATCTTTTCCTTAAAGGGGTATTCCAGGATTTTGTTATTGGTGGCCTATTGGTATCTGACTGGAGGGCATCCAACACCCCATACAGCCGCTAATCAGCTGTTTCAGTGTAGTTCCAAAGCCGGTAGTCAGCACTACTGATGAGCGGGAGGTGCCATATTCGATTTCACAATATTTCACGAATATTCTAATGAGTATTTGTCTTATATTCGTCGAAATAGAATATTCGTCATTTTTCTATTTATCGCGATTTTTCTTTTGACAGTATAAGGCAACGTTCCTATGACATTGACTATGGCTAGGCTAATATGTGTATTTTACGAATATTCATAATATTGCTCTAACTTCGTCTTTTAGAATATTCAGAATATTCTAAAAGACGAAGTTAGAGCAATATTACGAATATTCGTAAAAAAACACATATAGACTGTAATTTATGTACTGTTATTCCACTTTGGCATACTGCTCCCCGACAAGCGTCCCCGTAAGCACGGAAACGCCTGTGCGTTAGAATATACCATCGGATCTGAGCTTTCATGATCTCAGGGAAAACTCAGATCCGATGGTATTTTCTAACCCACAGGCATTCCCATGGTGACGGGGACGCTTGTCGGGGAGGAGTATGAGAACAACTGTACAGATAATGCAAAAATTCTAAATAACCAATATATTCACTATATTGCTATGTATTTGTTTTTTAGAATATTGGGAATTTTATTTTCCATATGAAAACATGATTCCTCCCTGCTTAAGTTGCTTGTGGGCCAATGGCTTATTGACCCACAAGCAAGAAGCAGGGATAAATCATATTTTTAGATGGAAAAAAAAACGAATATTCGCGAATATATAGAACTATATTCTAAATATTTGCGAAATCTCGAAGTTACGATATTCGAGAAAAAGATTTGCAATTCGAATATTTGCGCTCAACACTAGTCAGCACCAGAAATATAAAGCTCTGTCCATTCAGCAGTGGATGTAGCTGGCTACTGCACTACTGCTCCCACTCAAAACAACATTGCACAAAGCTGTGTAGTTCTTCTTGAAGATATGCCATCAATAACAAAATCTTGGAATACCGTTTTAACCCCTTAATGAACAGCCTGTTTTGGGCCTTAAAGGGGTATTCCAGTTGTTTCAAGTTATCCCCTATCCACAGGACAGGGGATATCCATTAGATCAGTGGGGGTCTTACCTCTGGGACCTCCACTGATCACAAGAATGGGGTTTCCATATTCCCTGCAGCCCTCCTGAAATGAACAGAGTAGTCAGTTGCTCCATTTATTTATATGGGATTTCTGGAGATAGCGTAGAGTACGGTGCTCCGCTATCTCCGGATTTCCCATAGAAATAAATACAATGGCTGTGCGCATGTGTGAATGCCCACTTATTTCAGGGGAGCTACAGGGGGTATGGGGCCCCGGTCTTGTGATCTGTGGGGATCTTAGCAGTAGGACTTCCACCAATCTAAAAGTTATCCCCCTATCCTATAATTGTGCAGTGCGGGTCATTACAGATGCAGAGATACTAAATATATGGAGGAGAGTTTATTTGTGCAATTTTTTTTCAATGGAAAAAAGGCATTTTTTAACTTGGAATTTTTTATTTAATAACATTTTTTTTTTACTTTACATTTAATCATCCCACAAGGGGAGTATAAAAGGCGACCTTCTAACTATTCCTGTAGTGCAATACTGACATTCACCAGAGAGGCGCTGCCTGTTGAAACAAACTAGAGGCAGTCCTGGGGCCTAACATCGATACAGTGTAATCTGCTCACATGTTACAGCTGTGACCCAGGCTCTCCGCCCCTTAGTGACCACAGTAAAAAGGCATATTTGTGGTCACTAAGGGGTTAACAGAAAGGTTAAAACACACTGTATGTAGACTAGATATGGGCCCCTATCATCATTATTTTATCTCCATGTCATTCATAACTGTTCCTTATGTTTTTATGTGTAGGGTCCCTTTAAACAAACATTAATGCACAAATCTAAAGAATAAAATTAAAGAGCTTGTCCAGTGCATAACATTTTTTGCCTAAAGGCTGGGAACATATACTCACCACTAACATAATTGATTAACCACAGTGGTCAGAAGCCCAGGAAAAGACAGACACTAATGGGAACAGGAGTCGCAGTGGCTTAAACTATATGCTATTGTATTCTTTTAAAGGGCTACTAGCTTTTAGACAAACTATGCACTGGACAACCCATTTACGAACTAAAGTACATTGTGTAAGTATAAAACAGATCACACAAACACACTATGAAGCACATATGACTTGATAGACTGGTAAAATATACAGATACAGGTGGTTTGATTAATGTGTACGAATGTCAGTAAGTTTTCATATTAAGAAAGAAAACGGCCACTGTTCTGTACAGATTGGAAAAAAATACTCAGCAAAAATTATGTGCTAACAGGTTGTTTTTCAACTTACATCTTAAATTTTTCTTTTCTGTCAGCATATCAAGTCTTACTCACAGTCCTCAATGAAAGTGTTGACAGACCAAGAAGCGTCAGTGGGAACGGCGCTTGCATAATAGCACTTAATTATATCCTAAATAAAACACGTTGGGATGCTTGCAATATTAAATAACTGTCAGAATACAGCTTTTACTTGTGTTGTTTCTTGTAAATCATTCCTTACTATGTTGCCTGGTTTCTGGAACTTTTATTAAAAATCCTGAAAAAAACTTAAGAGCAAAAACACATAAAAGTCCCAGTCAACTTATCCGGGGCCTTTAGCATCAGACACAATTTAACCCGCATTATTATGTGCTAGTTTTACAGTACAGGTATAACTTTATTGGACTATAATGATTTTTGTGATGTTATTCGTGACAAATGAGACTTTTTCAAATTATATAAAACACCTATTTCACAAATATTAGAAATTACTAAATATTTTTTTCATTTTCATATATTTTTTTTGCATAATTCGTTTTTTTTATTAATTCATAAAATGATGGTCCTTTTACATGGGCCTAGGATCACAGCAATTATCAGAAAAAAAAAATCCCTAAAAGGCAGACCATTAGACAATTCTTTCTCTCTCTTTTTCTCTCACTGTTATTTGACCATGAGAATACAATAATATCTTTTATCAGATAGGTGGTAAGATGGGTAGGCTTTGACGATCCCCTGACATGGTGTACTACCACCATGTTTGACTGTACACTAAAATGCTGTATTTGCGATATGAGATCAGATGTTGCTCAGATGTTGTTGATACACCTTTGAATTAATTTTGACAGGCCACCCACCTGTGCCTGTACACCTTTATCAAGAGCCCTCTCTCCTGAAATTCTCATTTACATATACACTCAATAGAAAGAGAGGAGAAAGCCGCAATCAGACACCTCTGGTGGCTGCCTATCTCCCTAGAGAACAAAAGAATCAGCACTTGGGAAATCCCCATGCACATTATATGAACATGGCATCATGCGGCCAACAATACTATAATTTATTTGGGGGGGTTAAGTTATCTGATGATAATGTGGCTCACTATGACTCCAGTACCTTAAGTTTGCCATACACTTTAGATAGCTGTCAATAGATCTCAAAAGGGAGAGTCGAATAAATAGCTGCCAAATAACTCTGGAGCAACTTATCCCCTTGAGAAAAAAGGGTAGGGAATCCTCCTTTAGAGGATTGGCCGATCTTAATGAGGTTTGTTGGTATAGCTGACTTTTATGTGTATTGAAGAGTATGAAAGGCTTAGGAAACCTTCAGTAGAAAAGAACAACCAATGAAGTGCCATAAATTGTACCCGAAGAAGGGGTTTTACCCCCCCCCCCCAAAACACAAAAGTCCGGCCAATGATGATCCAAAAGGTCTTTTATGCGATCCAACATATAATGTGTTTTGGGGGGGTAAAACCTCTTCTTCGGGTACAATTTATGGCACTTCATTGGTTTTCTAAGCCTCTTATACTGTTCAATATATTGCTCCAGTGACAGTATTAGACCTTGCAGCCAGGCTCTTTCAGAATCATCCATACATAACATCTAACCTAAGTTGACCTCAAGCCTTTATTTTAACAAAATTCTTTTAGTCTTATTTTAGCAATACTTCTCTGTGTGGCACCCAGCACTATTTTCTGTGTTTTTCTAGTACATTAATGTGTAGTCACCTTTAGAATTAACTTTGTAAGTTGTAAGCCTATCCAGACTGATATACTGTATTTTATTTCTTTCTTATTTATGGTGCTACTTAAAGGGGTTGTCCCACGAAAAATATTCTATAGTTTTCTAACCAGCGCCTGGATCTGAGTACTTTGGTAATTGCATTTAATAAAAATTTGTTGCTTAGCTTCCAAGTTATTCAATGAAATGTATCTGTATAGTGGCACTTAATTTCTTATTACTTTGATCTGCTCATTAAGAAGGCCGTAGGAGCTGTGATAAGGAGAGAGCTGCAGCAGAATGGACACGCCTCCTGTGCTGCAGCAGAAAAGACACTCCCCTTGAGATGTCAGCTTGATATCAATCTAACCAGGGCAGGTTCTAGCTTTGTTAGAAAGAGATTGTCGTGTACCATATGTTGTCTGATTTTTATTTTTTACATTATTCATGGGAAAACCAATTGAATATAGTTAGTAGTGCTTTTATATAACCATATAAGTGATGTTTTTTTTATGCTTTCTGCCCTTTATAGAGGACAATGGAAAAAATACTACTTCAAAGTAAGCATACCACCATGTAGAGTAGGTGTTCCAAAATATAATCATATGTTTTTTGTGAAAAACCAGTCCTTTAATCCTAAGAAATGCTCCTTTTTATTTCTATGCAATTTAGGTTTTCAGTGTACAGTGGGTGAAGCCGCTCCCTTTGATACCTCTCCACCATAAAGCTTCCAAATGCCTTCCTCTTTTGTGAGATTGACAGTGAGTGAGATTTCAAAGCCGGTAGTGAGGATGCAGGGGGGATCCAACTTTATTTGTATAAAAAGAAAAAAGAAACATTTAACAGGATAAGGGCCTGTATTTTCTCAAGAAATGTATGGTTATATTTCAGGCACCTACTCCACATGGTGTGTGTTTACTTTGAAACTAATTTTGGAGGTGACAAACTCCCTTTAATAGTAAGCATAGTAGTGAGCAAGGGAGGATGCACAAGTATCAATAATGTTGTTACAATGACAAGTGACGCAGGCACTGCACATATATAGAAGATATAGCAGGCTGACAATTTTATATTATGCAACATAACTGGTGGGTAGCCCTTATTTTTCTTATTACATACAGGGTATGTATGCTTCAGGAAATATGCCAGTATATAATGCTTACTTAATCATGCCTTATTACCTTATAAGAGCCCGTTCTTCCGTACAGTATTCAAACAAAGTTTTATGCGAATCGACTTCGGATGTTTCATCCGAAGTCTATTTGCTTATCCTTAATAGCAACAAACCTTACAATGTAAATTAATATATTTTGTATAGATGAAGGGTGAACCTTTAGATGCTGGTTTCTCTAGTAGCCCCAAGGAACTCCTTTATAAAGGTACAATTACACTGTTCGATACGAAGGCTGGACAAGCACCGATTGATTATAAATGTGTTGATCAGCACTCGTTTGCATTAGCCTATTACATTACACTGGAGGAAGAATATAGGGGGTTTGCTACTGCGATTGCTCTTCCGCTATTCAGTTATATTGGCTATCTGCTGCACATCCCTGATCACACAGGGCAATGTATAGCCTATAACTAACTATATTGTATAAATGAGAGGACAAATGAGCTCTTACTCATTTGTTGGCTGCTCTGCAGAACAATCACATGTGCTAGTTATCAGGAAGGAGCAAGCATCCCTAGGAATGCTCATTCCTGATAATTGCCCTCAAAATCTTCCTGTGTATTAGGAATTACATCTTGTAAACTATTTTTTGTTGAACTAGTCAAAAATGATTGCTCATGGAAGCAATCAATAGATGACAATGTACAGTGGCGTACACACAATCCATGGGGCCCCGGTGCAAAACTGATCCATGGGGCCCCCTCCCCATCGCCGCCTCCCCAACCTCCCTCCACCCCCAAACTGCCTAAATTTGTACTTCCACCAGGTCTAGAGAGCCACAGGCTGAAGACTAATGCAAGAACAAGAAGGTATACCCCAATGTGCGTAGTCTGTTCATCCCTTTATAAGCAGATGTAGCAGAGTTAACAAATGGCCTCAACCATAACTATGTACTTTTACTCAGAACTGCAGGTGTCAGCATCAGGTACCAGCAATGCATTTCCCACGTAAAACCAGCTACATTATGTAGCAGAGCTGGTTTTGTCATGCATTTCTTTTGCCTTCATATGGTAAAATACTCCATTGGCCCATCAATGGCTTTATAACTAAGGCTACTTTCACACCTGCGTTAGGTGCGGATCCGTCTTGTATCTGCACAGACGGATCCGCACCTATAATGCAAAGTCTAAGTCAAAACGGATCCGTTCTGACTTACATTGAAAGTAACGGCTGGGCCAAACTGAACGGAGCCAAACGGATGCATTCTGAACGGATCCTTATCCATTCAGAATGCATTGGAGCTGAACTGATCTGTTTTGAATCGTTTGTGACATCCCTGAAACAGATCTCACAAGCGGACCCAGAAATGCCAGTGTGAAAATAGCCTAAGGCTACTTTCACACTGGCGTTTTGAATTCCGTTTGTGAGATCCGTTTCAGGGATGTCACAAACGGTTCAAAACGGATCAGTTCAGCTCCAATGCATTCTGAATGGATAAGGATCCGTTCAGAATGCATCCGTTTGGCTCCGTTCCACCTCCATTCCTCTCTGGATGCGACACCCAATCGCTGCTTGCAGTGTTTTGGTGTCCGCCTGGTGATGCGGAGCCAAACGGATTTGTCCTGACTTACAATGTAAGTCAATGGGGACGGATCCATTTTCACTGACACAATATGGTGCAATTGAAAACTGATCCGTCCCCCATTGACTTTCAATGTAAGTCAGGACGGATCAGTTTGGCTCCGCATCACCAGGATCTTTTTTTTTTTTTTAAATAATGCAAACGGATCCGTTCTGAACGGATACAAGCGCTTGCATTATAGATGCGGATCCGTCTGTGCAGATACGGATCCGCACCTAACGCAGGTGTGAAAGTAGCCTATATCTGCTATATTTCTGTAGCCTGCAACCTCTGACTGCCCAGTTGGGCTGAAACTACTACACCCAACATGTTCTGGCAGTAATAGTAAATGGATATTGGTGCAATTCTGAGCTACTAGTCTATATAATACATATAATGTATTATATAGACTAGTAGCTCAGAATTGCACCAATATCCATTTACTATTACTGCCAGAACATGTTGGGTGTAGTAGTTTCAGCCCAACAGTCAGAGGTTGCAGGCTACAGAAATATAGCAGAGTTAAAAGCCATTGATAGGCCAATGAAGTATTTAATTTTACCATACCATATGAAGGCAATACACACAGTAACATTGCCCAGTCAGCCCCCACTCTGAGTCTGAACTCAGTGACCAATTTTATTTTATTTTACAAATCTTAATAATCTTATCTTGTTCCAATCCGGACGGTCGGCACCGGCTTCTTTGCGCGCTCCCTTCTCCCTGCTGCGTCTCGGCGCCTGCGCAGCCCAGGGAAACGTCATGTCCGGTGCCTAAATGGGGGGGAGACTGACGGGGGAGGAGACTGATGGGGGAGGAGACTCAAGGGAGGGTAGGCCTGGCTCTACAGCCAAACACTGGGCGGTGGGCCCCGGGCCCTGGGCCGGCCGCCCGGGTTATTATACTGGCAGGCGCAGCGCCAGCACACACAGTACTACTGCAGGGCGGGGCCAGGGGTCCACAGGCGGCCGGACCCCCTGGAGTGCCGGGCCCCGTTCGCAACTGCGACCCCTGCGACCCCTATATGTACGCCACTGACAATGTAGCATCTGGCTGTTTCATTAGTCAAAAATGGATTGGACATCCTTCTCTAGCAATTGTATCTCTATCTAATCTGTGTAGCATTAGGCCTAATTCCCAGTTCAGTGTTTGGTTAGCGATTTCCATCAGAGATTGTGAGCCAAAACCAAGTGCGGGTCAAAACCACAGAACAGGTGCAGATCTTTCCATTATACCTTATCTCTGTGTAGGCTTCACTACTGGTTTTGGTTTACAAATCACTGATGGAAATCACTGACCAAACACTGAAGTGTGAACGAGGCCTTAAGGTGGATTTTCAGGAATGAATAGTAGTACGAACTCTTGGTCCCAATAATCAGCCTGTGTAAAGGTGCCTCAGATCATGTTCATTCAGCGGGTTAGATCATCATTTATGTGGACACCTAAAAGCATATTTACACAGGACCATTGAGAAGGCAATTACTGGGCAGGCACGATCTGCTGCCCAGAAAAGATGATTTAGTTGTCTGCATTTTTCTCATTCATTGTGTGATCTGCGACACCTTTACATGGGCCAATTATTAGGAACGAGCATTTGTACTAACATTCTTTCCTGATAATTAGCCCCATGTAAATACGCCTTAAATAATTTTTTCTAGGAAGCAGATCGTGCTGTGGAATTAGTGATCTGCTGCCCAGAAACAATGAATCTGTATGAAGAAGAGTGATTGAAGTAGCGATCATTCATCTCCTTATAGTGCAGAAGATTGCTGCAAGCAAATGCAGCTCCGCACCTCTACTGACAAGCAGGCAGGTATCGGAAAGGAACTGTTTCTTCCTGATAATTGCCTGATCAGTCGGTGTGCGTAAATGAGCCTTTACAAAGGTATTCACCCCTAGAACTATTGCTTCTAAAGAACAGCACAGGCCTTCACATTCTGAACAGCCCTGCTTCTGCAAAAGGAAATGCCCGGAACTGTGAAAAGCTAGGGTTCAATGAGGACTCGAGATTTCTGCAACTTCATGTTCCATGACTCCCTATACAAATGTTGACCTTGCAGTCAAGGTGACTTGCAATTTTTTCTCCTCCACGGGTTATATGACAATTATTGTTCACGTTTTTTCTGGATTATGTGCAACATTATGTTGCCTTAGGCTAGAGCAGTGATGGCAAACCTTTTAGAGACCGAGTGCCCAAACTGCACCCCAAAACCCACATATTTATCACAAAGTGCCAACATGGGAATTTCCCCTGAATACTACAGTCCAGTATAGTATATCTTCCATGTACTTTTCGCTATAAAAGCCTGTTTACACTCAGTGCGCTGCCTGTGGTGTTCATAGTACGCCTGCGCTGATGAATGGCAGGAAAAGTCTAAGGCCTCCTGCACATGACTG